>NW_023339718.1:1560797-1582875 GCF_004916995.1 Morone saxatilis
TCTCCCCCCCTCTCTCTCTCTCGCGTGTCTCGTGCTGTGTGACTCGCACGGCGGCCTCCCATTGGCTGCCGGCGGACACCCCGGAGCAGGTCGCTCTCCTCGGTGCTGAAATCGCTGCTCGTCGTGATAATGTGAAACGGCGATGAGGCCAAACGGAGGAGCGTCAGTCAGTAAACACCAAAATGGACGATGATCTGTTCCAACTGAGACAGCTGCCGTGAGTAGACTGCGCCCCGCACATTTAACGCATTTATTTGTTGTTGTTGTTGNNAGAGAAAGCAGCAGACCTTCCTTTATCGGAGATATTCTGTTCTCACCGCTTTGGAAAGAAATCTTTAATCACATTTATTTGTTGTTGTTGTTGTTGTTGTTGTTGTTGCGGTTTTTTTTTTTTTTTTTAATTCGGTCCCTTCTGTCGACCGTGACAGCACGTTTTTGGCCCGACGCGTCGCCCTCTGACTGCCTCTCAGTGTGTTTGTGTGATTAGCTCACTGGACCACAAATAACCGCTCATTCCTTAAAAGCAGCATGCATTTAATACCAGCGTGCATCCATATTTAATTCAAAATAAGCATGTTCAGCTGCTGTTTACAGTCGTTGCATTTGTTCCTAAGAAGACAATTTTCTTGTGAGGGGGGGTTTTGTTTATTCACAGGAAACAGGGTTGCTGTGATTTCTAAGGTGATCCGTTTAATGTTAACTTGTGGTTGTTGTTCCGCTGTCATGACTCAGTGGCTAACGTGATTTATTTCAACCCTGATGTACATTAAGCTAAAGGCTGGCCCGTACAAGTGCAGCCTGGTCGTCAGGAGGAACGTTTCCTCAAAGACATTCAGCTAAAACAAAAATTCTTGCTTCTTAGAAGAGTTACATGAACATAATGAGAAACAAAATACTGTATTTTAAAGGGGTTGTTACAGTTTTGCTAAATACATTCACTTATATTTTTCTCTAAAGAGCTTGAAAATGAACATTTCAGTGTCTGGGCATCTCACAAACTCATCTGCAGCACTGATACTTGCCATTGCAAGTAGGCTATGTTATGTAATTACAGTGATTAAGGCGACACTCACCAAGTTTTCTTGTAGTGTTTCATCCTCACTTAACCATCTATTATCGACATCTGGGAGAAGATTATACCTTTCCATCTGTGGAAAACATGCGTGTCTCTGGGTGTTATGAGCTTGCCAAGCAGTAAAGAGCAGTGTGCAGAGCTGTCAGTTGGCCTGACATGGTTCGCCCATAGGACGGTATTACCACCCATTCACAAAATCACAGCCAGAAAAAGCTCATATCACCTAGGCAACAGCCTCTGACTTTCATTTGTGCTCAGTTTTGCCCTGGCACTCTGAAATTGACTGGACATACTGGGGTGGCTCTGTTGTGAGCACTGTCGCCTTATGAAGGACGTGGGTTCGAATCCTGGCTGGAGCAGGGAGTTTCTGTCTGGATTTTGCATGGTGTCTCTGTGTTTCTGTGGGTTTCCTCCACCATCAAGACATGTGTGTTAGGTTTATTCTCCAGTCAGTGCCCATGACCAAGGCCAATGAAGGATAAGTTAACTCCTGGGCCTTTAAAAAATATAACTTCTCTTTTTTTCGTAGTGTTGTCCGCTTTCGTCGCACAGGTGAGAGCACACGCTCAGAGGACGATGGCGAGAATAGAGAACAGGTCATCAAGATTGCAGAGCAGACCGATCTGGAGTCTGTTGCTCTTGCAGATGGAGCTCCGGTTCCTCGGGAGTTTGCGAATCCAACTGATGGTACAGTATGGCACACACAGCTTACAATAAACTCACACTCACTATTTTCCTTCCAGTCCAAGCAATGTTTTCCTTTAATGTGTTTCTAATGTCAAGAATTAACTTTAAATCACAAAATTAAATGACAAAGGCATGTAGAGGTCACATCAGCACCCACTGCTCTCAACTTCTGGTGTACAACTTCAGTTCCTTATAGAAGCTCTTAGACCTCTGTTCACAGAAGGTTTGTATCTCCTAATTTAAGGATTTCTGCATTGCTCCTTCCCTCAGACACATTCATGGTAGAAGATGCCGTAGAGGCCATAGGCTTCGGGACATTTCAGTGGAAACTCTCCATCCTCACTGGCTTGTCCTGGGTGAGAACTGCTCTCTACTGAAAATACATTAATTCCAGATGTATTTGTGTCCGTATTCTGTCAGTAAACACGTGTAAACTGTGCGTCTGTGGGTTTTCTGTTACAGATGGCCGATGCTATGGAGATGATGATCCTCAGCATCTTAGCCCCACAGCTCCACTGTGAATGGAGACTGCCCAGCCTCGAGGTGGCAATGCTTACATCGGTAATAGCTCTCTAATGTCTGTAAAGTGCTCTTGCTTTCAGTGCAATATGACTGTCCTGATAGTTATTGATCAAGTGCTTAGGGATTGTTTTGAAGTAAGTGCTTGTATTGAACAGTGACAACAATGTGGAAAACAATAGGGGCCCCTAATGGTTTAACGTCACTAGATATGTGTTGCAATATTCCTATTTGAATGACAATGAAAAGCATTTACTTTTCTAAGTACAACCTAAAACAACAGCGGAGCAGATTTTACTGAAGGTGTTCTTTTATATAATGCATGACAACACATATAAAGTGTAATTAATACAACATTCACAGTTTGTGAGAAGATAATTTCATGAAAATTTCACATTCAGTGAGGTCCAGTGGCTCTCACCAAAGCAGAAAGCTACCTGACAGGATGTGCATCAACTATGTGCAGTGAAATCATAGTCAAGGGCACATTTAAGCTCTCTAAAGCATTCCCCATCCCATTATCACTCTTTTTTTTCTCACTCGTGCAGGCAGTGTTTATTGGAATGATGATCAGCTCTTTTCTTTGGGGAAATATAGCTGACAAATACGGCAGAAAGACAGTAAGTTTGAATTAAAGCCTCTGTTTTGACATGTAGATTATTATATCATATTTCTTTCGAACATTATACTTGAGTTTATAGATGTTTAGCTTTTGGATTTCTCTCCCGAAGAGCCTCATCAGATCATTTATTTAGCAGCTTGTTGTGTTCTGATCTTACGCACACACAGGGTCTCAAGATGAGTGTGCTGTGGACTATGTTCTATGGCCTGTTGAGTGCATTTGCACCTGTTTATGGCTGGATCCTCGTCCTCCGTGCACTGGTGGGCTTTGGCATCGGAGGAGCCCCACAGTCGTGAGTAATCCACATCTATCTTTACTCACAAACAACAGTGCAGTGTATTATTTGAGTTAGAATTAACTGTGAAATGTCCCTCCTCATAAGGGTGACTCTGTATGCTGAATTTCTTCCTATGAAGTCCAGAGCCACGTGTATCTTGCTGATTGAGGTATGGATGTCCCTTTACTACTGTCTCACACTTCTATCATCCACCTAGAAATAGTGTTAACATCCAGAGATGACAGAACATGCAAGCATAACTGCACAGCACTGAAATGCTTTGTTTTGCTTGCAGGATTTTGTATAATTTAGATTTTGCCTTGCAGATATTTTGGGCACTGGGCACCGTGTTTGAGGTCCTCTTAGCAATCCTGGTGATGCCCACTCTGGGCTGGCGTTGGCTGCTTGGCCTTTCTACCATTCCTCTCTTCATCTTTGCCATCCTATGTTTCGTGAGTATTACGTTATCGGCCTTAAAATGTAATGTAATAATAATGTAATTTAATTTTCAATTCAGTTTTGCTTTAACTAATAGCTTTTATTTGCTTCAATCACTGAACCCAACCTGGCTTTATTTAGGCCTTTAATTCCTTTTGCACAAGACTCAGAAAGCTCGGAAAAGATGGGAAATACTATCACATTAAATTTAAGATTTTTAATTTAATGTTACTTGTATTGAAATTAAGCATTCATTCATTTGATCATTTGATACTTTGGTGCTCATAGTTTCTGTAAAATGAACTGAAGGATTTGAATTCTGGAGAATCTAACTGATCCAAGGATGTGTAGTTTGTCCATATTGACAAAAGTTTAAACATTTATAGGCGAATCTAAACAGCTCAAGTGGGTGACCCAGTGGGCTTTAAGAGGATTTATACATCCAAAAAATCTGTCTGATGTTTTTACATTATTAAAGGTTTTTATACCAAGCACAATCTAAAATGATTGTATTTTCGAAATTATAAGGTTTGGCATAATTACACTAAAAAACAACCAATAATAAAAGTGTTACATGAGCACACATACCATTCATAAGTGAAAACATTGCTAAATTTGGCTGAATTATACAGAGACAGAGACACAAAAATAACATATAATATTGAGAATAACAACTATAATAATAGAAATATGACGATAACAAATGACAGCTTTATCAACTGACCTGTCTGTTTTTTGGGGCGGGGGGTTTGGGAGCAGTGGCTACCAGAGAGCGCTCGGTACGACGTGCTGACGGGGAACCAGGAAAAAGCTCTGGCCACACTGAAGCGGATTGCGACGGAGAACGGAGCACCTATGCCACTGGGAAAACTTATCGCTGCCAGACAGGTAGAGGCCTGTTTCTATAGACTCTCTGGACATTATTCATGTGCTGGTATGTTGTATGTTCACTTGTCTTTGTGTCTGTTCTGTTAATTAGGAAGATCGTGGAAAGATTCAAGACTTATTTTCACCACACTTTCGATGGACTACAGTTCTGCTGTGGTTTATTTGGTAAGTGGAGTGAATGATAATGCCACCTTTCTCTCAACTCTGCAAACAACCTTACGTTCTCCAAGGGCACAGACACATGAATCTGAGTCTCTCACTTACTTTGTGTGAGCCACCATTGTTTTATCCTGTGTCTCTGTCTCTTCAGGTTCGCCAACGCCTTCTCTTACTACGGACTGGTGCTGCTCACTACGGAGCTGTTTCAGGAGGGAGGCGCGTGTGGAAGTGAGTCACTGCTCCGACACCAACAGACGCCCTCACAGATTCAAGGACACACACATTTTGATTTGGTATACTGAGGAAAGAGATATTGTAGTTCAGTGACTTGTGGGTTGAATTGTGAGATAAACATTTCTGATTCTAAACAGAGACTTGTGTGCGCAGTCTTTATATTTGGAATGAATAAGCATAGAAAATGTCTATCAGAGTCACTGAAAGAATCAACCACTTTTAAGAAATGTAACATCTGTTAGCAGGAAAAGCACAGGTGTACCTGATAACATTAAAGCTGGCTACAAGGACTCTAATGGAACAGAGCCATTGTTAATATTATTAGTTACACTTGTGCTTTTCCTACTCTGCCCAATCAAAATGTCTGCCACGATCAAGGTCTTTACATTTATACTGTGTAAAAAATGCAACACAGAGGCTGCTGGGTGTGAACTCTGCCGTTTGTGTTGTTTTATGCTTCCCTCTAGTGTCCAAAGGTAATAGGAGGGAGCTCCGATGCAACTTGGAGTGTAAATATCTGAACTCTGACGACTACAAGGACCTGTTGTGGACCACCTTATCTGAATTCCCAGGTACACACCAGATAAATGTCTTCACAAAGTCAATATTTGTCAATAATGTTTTGTTTTTGTGGTTGCCAGTTGCATGCTGTATGTTTTTTTTCTCAGTACTCACTACAAGTTCTTTATTAAAGGATAATTATCCAGTAAATGCTTATTAGTTGCTCCACCTATTGGTATGTTATTTCTTGGGACTAAAAAGGTCTTCATAATAATGGTAAATACTATGTAATTACTACACCTGTTTCTATAGGGATAGATCAGTTAAGGAGAACAGCAATAACTTATAAGTAAACCATCATAATGATATTGTTAATAGAGTCTCATTGAGTACAGTTTGGCAAGGTGTTAAAGAAGCAGTAAGTACATTTATGAAAAATAACTTTTTGTTATATTTGCTGAAACTTTATTCAAACTCATTATATCCTGACAGTAGTACAAGAGACTTATAATCAGGCTCTTCTGACCCCTCATGGTGCTCCCACTGGCATCTGCAAGAATCCACCTGAAAACAACCAGAGCTGACAAAGATAGAAAGAGGCTTTGAGATGGTAGCTTGAAGATAGTTGATTGTTGAGACTCTTCCTTGGCTCTGATTGGTTGTTTTCATTCAGGCCCGGTGGATTCTTACAAATGCCATCAGGGGCACCAGGAGGAGCCAGAGGAACCTGACTTTCAGGTTTAATATACAACTGTAGGGATCAGTGTTGGGCAGTTGTTTCCCCAGTAACTAGTAGTGTAACTAATTACCAATACATTTCAGTTAGAATATTACAGTTACCCCTTCAAAAAATAATTATTTACAACCTTACTTTTGTTGGCACCCCTCTACTGATTTGAAATCCAACCACATCCTTGGATCCTTTGTAATTGTGGAGAAAATTAGCTTGGAAGATGGAAAGGCTTGCATTCAGCAGCATTACATTGATTTTAACAAAGACAACTGGATTTTAATTCTCCTAAGTCTGAAGTTTCGGGAGAAGGGACACAATATAGTCATTTTTATGAAAGTTATCTAACTGCAGCTACAATAATTGTCCACTAATGATGGCTACATTCAGTCTGGCACGCCGGCTCACTGACTACCAGCTCACCTATATAAAATGGAGCCATCATTAACATTATTAGTTAAACCTCTGCTTTTCCTCCAATGATATGTCAAAATGTCTGGCTTGAGATAGATCTGTGCACATAGTAATACATAAAAGCATAAATTAATTACTGCACTGAAACAAAGAGCAATCCTGCATGTGACATTTGACAAACATGGAGTTTTGCATTGTTACACAGGACTGCTGGTGACACTGTGGGCCATTGATCGACTGGGAAGGAGGAAGACCATGGCGTTGTGTTTCTTCATCTTCTCTATGTGCATCATTCCACTCTACGGTTGTGTTGGGAGGTAAGCTGGATACTAGTGAGATTGTTAAACATGAAATTGCGGCTCCATCATTTATTTAACCAGCATTACTGGTTTCTCTGTTGCAGGGTTTCCATGACAGTGTTGATATTCATTGCCAGAGCTTTCATCGCGGGAGGATTTCAGGCTGCCTATGTGTACACTCCAGAGGTATGATACTTGCAAACAGTTAATAGTACAGCTCAGATGAGATCAATAACTGAGTGAAGAGAGCAAACATCAGGGCAGCCTCCTCAGTATTTTCTGAAACTCTGCAGGTGTACCCGACAGCGACCAGGGCTTTAGGTCTGGGAACAAGCAGTGGAATGGCCAGAGTTGGAGCCCTCATTACTCCTTTTGTTGCACAGGTAACGCCCTTCAGCTTCCTCATTTAAATATCCCACATCATAAGAAAGCGGTGATAATTTCTCTGTCTGTCCCCGGGCTACATCCTGCAGGTGATGTTGGAGTCGTCTGTGTATCTGGCTCTGTCCGTGTACTGCTGCTGCTGCCTCCTAGCTGCCATCGCCTCCTGTGCCCTGCCAATTGAGACAACAGGCCGGGGCCTGCAGGAGTCCAGCCACCGCGAGTGGGGCCAGGAGATGGTGGGCCGGGACTCCTCCCACAACTCAGAGAGAATCCCTCAGTCCAGCCCTGTCTCCCAGGGCTGAGGAGACGGCGGAGGGAGAACGACTGAGAGAGGCGACCACTGTGAGATAAAATAGGCAAGGAGAGGCGGAAAAAAAAAGCTCAACCAGCTTTCGGTGTCCATCTCCAGTCCCATCCTATGACTCTTCAGTTTAGGCACCACAGTGGCTTCAGAGAGCCAGGCAGCACAATATTATATATTATTATTATATAGTCTTCAACCACCATTGCTGTCACAATTTCGCCACTGAATAACTGCGCACAGAGTGACTGCGAAAGACCAACTGACCTACACGAGTGCAATATCGACAATATTATTGGTGGAACGATGTGTGAAACATCCTTGAACAAGTGAGAATTCAAATACTTCAAGCAAAGTATTTGATTCCCGAATAAAGAAGGTAAACATGTTAGAAGTTAGCTTCAAATAACTAATTCAAGGAGCCTTAAAAACTACCTATTCTGTTTGCGTTTGAGAAACGATTCTCAACCTTATGAAAAAGCTGCGTCTACTAGCATAACGGACATAAATGCGTAGATAAGACAAAGCATTATCTTGTGCACACAAATTGCCTGTTAAAATACACTAATTGCAAACTCAGCTTTCTAAAAAAAAGTGCATTGCTGGAATGAAGAACAGTTCATCGAATCAACAGACCATTAGATTACATAAGGTCTGTGGTTTTTCCATTTAGGATTCACAAGGCAGTGAAATGACAGACTGCACAGTGAGTCACTGACTTCCTCGTATACTGTAAGCATCCCTTTGAAATCCTGTGTCTGTTCTTTCTTCTTGTGTCAGTATTATTTCACATTTCAACATGGATGGATATTTGTTCTCTGCTAAAGAAATGAGAAAAAAGCAGGTATTACTCTAATAATAATGAAAATACCACCTCACGTCTTGATCATTACGTGGTGATTTTATTTACATTCATCTGAAAAAGCCCTCATCAGAGCATAATAACATCATACAGGCGACAATATTTCATAATTATAGCCCAACTGGAATCACAGATCCTGGACTGGACACAACATTATGTAAATTGAAGTATTAGGAAATCTAAATCTAAGTATTTTCATCACCAAACACTCAACCTAGTTAGTAAGAATTACATGATTTATTAACATGAGTATATGGTGTTAAGATCTAAAATCCATGCTGCATACACAACCATTTAGCAGGACGTTCTGTCTTTCTGTAAATACTGTATCAATACCTGGTTTAGTTGTTGTCTTTGCTTTTGTTTGTAACAAAGGTGATGTGAAGATGGACTTTGCCCACACTGAGTAAAGTTTTGTTTAAAAAAGGTTAACTAGTACAGGTCCAGCGAGTCTTACCTGCCAGTGTTTGAGATATAGTGCTGCATTAAGTGTCTGTGTGCACAGATTCTTGTCAATGCACTGGATGTAAATGTGTATGATACTATAGTAAATAACCTTTCAAAAAGAGCAGTGGATTCATGTTGTTATTTCTTACTAAACAGTGTGATGAGTGAAAGAGAGACACTTTATATACTTCTTTTAAATGACCCAAACCTCCTATGATTGACTTTGTTACATGTTGATTAATAATGGACGTTACATATACATTATGTTGTTTTAAAGTGATGTAATTACCTCAAAAATATATGATGCTGAATATTTGTTTGCTTTAAAAGATAGTTATGGATAAGATCAGTGTTTTTTTATGAGATACAAGGCACTGACATTTAAATTTTGAAAAGGAGCACCAATCACTGCTGCCGGACAGATTTACAAGCGAGCTTTTGGACCTTTGCCTTTTTGCTCCACGATCTGACCGAAGAGCCTCGCTGCCTCCTGGGCACAGCCTCTGTGAATGGTGAGTCCAAAGCCTCCATGGCCGTAGTTGTGAATCACCTGAATGAGAGCAACGATATTTCAGAAGTTAAGTGACCAGAAATTAATATTTAAAGCACTGCTTAGCTGTTAAGGTTTACCTCTATTGAAGTTGCACCAGACTTTATGTCGTCCCTCTCCAGTCGGACTTTGCTGCGGACAGGCCTGAGGCCGGACCAGTCCTCTACTATCCTGGCATTCTGTGGTTAGAGAACAACAAGACATAATCTTTCTCAAGCTTGAAAGCCTACACACACACTTTACAAGTTCTTTGTTTAGGTACGTACAATATGTAAATTCTGCCACTAGGTGGAGTCTCTCACATCTAAACAATAACAAAAGTTTTGTGTAGTAGCGTGGGATGATGGGAGTTGCTAACGTTAGCTCTGCTAGTTTCTCTGATAACTTAAGATCGAGACGTTTGATGACTAAAATCCTTCATCTGGTTAAAATATATAGTTAAAAACAACCAAGAACTAAAAAGAGTATTATAAAAATGTGGCTTAAAACTGGATAAAACGTCCACAACCAAAATCCATGTGCAAAGGGGAAATGAGCGGTAAAATGCACCGTTACTTGAATAAAATAACAGATTTCTCTGGGTTTGGACATTGTTAAAAACATTGTGGGTAATATATAACATTGGTCTAGTGTTCATAGACATTTTAATCAGGAAATGCTACACATTATATCTTTAAATCAAGTGGGTTTTGTGCCTTCAGATTTGAGTATTTGTGCACCAAATTGTCACTTAAATGTTTAAGGACTGTATTCTAGATATACTGTACTTTAGCACTTGCTGTAAATAATGTATTACAGATGAGAGAGTAATTCGTTTTATGGCATGTTAAAGAAACAACATTTTGATACCTTGAGACTGGGTTCAAGCTGGCAAGCGCCATCCCAGATCTTCTTATGGTCGGTGGAGTTGTTCTGTTCACTCCAGTTTCCCAACTGGAAAACCCCGCCAACTGTCACGAGACGACTCCTGCACACACAGATGTGAAGTTAGGTCACGAAACCACTTTGGCTTTGTAGCTTTCTGGCTACAAAAAGCATCCCAAATTACAAGTGCTCTGGCAGAAAGCAACAGAATGGGCCATGGCAACTGGACATATGGTTGGAATAAAGCTATATTTCATAAATAATCACTATATAGAAACTAACACTGTATGTGCATTATATATGATACTGTACATCTATCTAAGTTCAGTGTTCATAAGTGTTTTTGTGTAACTACATCTACCCTGGAATGATGTACGGTGAATTGTAGACTCCTGTTGTAAAATTGTGGGTAAGAATCCAATGCTTGATCCACGGAGCGTCCACCTGAGAAACAGAGGAAGGTTCAACCGCTATTACATGGTTCCTTTACAGCTGGTTATATGAACTATTAACAGACATTTGAACCCGTCCTCTCTCACCTTCACTATCTGACCGCGGCCTGGTTTGAGCTCGGGGTCTGGCTGGAGCTCTCCTGATCTTATCCCCGTGCAGTTTATTATCACATCTGCCCCAGTTTCTGCCAGCTAAATACAGGGACGCATGATAAGAGATAACAAATATGACAAGTGATAACACATTTTGTGAGTATCTCTTAATGTAAGCTGGAATAAATACAATATTCTGGATGTTATATTACAGACTGTATAAAATCGAATAATAAATATATACTGTATAGGCAACTATAAAATTTAAAGGCCTTCACTAACCTCCTTGAAGGACTCTATTTTCCTGTTGTAAAATTTCACACCCCTTTTTTGCAACCTGAGAATGACACAAAAAAACAGACAATGAGGTCCAGAACCCCCCCTAAAAATGTCAAGTTTTTGACCTAACACTATAGATTAAGAAAAACAACTGGTAGGCTGTGTTTACTATTCATTATACAGCGTATAGGGACTCGTATGTTGAGGACAATGTGTCAGATGGAAACATTTTAAGAACATTTCAGACACTAACAAGATCATTCCCATCTGGCAGCTGTCTAAATGTGCCTTTTTCTCACGCCTGCGTGATGCATCAGTGTTGTAGTACCTCGAGACCAGTTCTCAGACTTGAGTTCTCAGAGTTTTTCTTGTCAGTACTTGGACTTGTCTCTCTCATTTGGACTCGACTAATCCTAAACTCGACAAAGGTGGTCTTGACTACAGCACTGCATGCTGGTTAGCACTCAGTTAGTGTAAACTGTACACTTTTTACTTTGCACTTATATATATATATATATGTATATATATATCCCCCATAAAAGTGATTCAAAAAAATCACAGTATATAGTAAATGGTAAACAAAAGAAATTAGGAATTTAAACAAGTGAATAACCAGTGTATTTAACAAGCAATCTGGTGCCTCCTTTGACCTTTTTATTGGTAATAAATTATGTTGCACTGCACCAGATTAACTGAGTTGAACTCTTCTGAGTTCTGGTAAATAAAGTGCTGATACAACACGGAGAGTTACTTAAGAGAGAAGTTAATCACTCACCAATCCATCAGCCAAGGCAAATAGGATTTACCTTCCACCATGAGAGCAGTGTTGAACCACCCATAACTGGAAGAACAGACAGATGTGTTAGAGCTGCTGAACACAGAATTATACATACAATCCTAAAGATTAGCAATATATTGTTTAGAGAGGTAAAAACAAACAGATCAATGATGCAGAGAGATTTCACATACAAAACATTTACAGTAAGTCACCTGGAGAAAGCATCAGAAATCAGAACAATCCCTTTATCTGGATAAACATTCTGTGATACATTATATACATTATTATAATACATCTTTGGAAGACATTTTTCTGTATTCTTGTGTCTGATACACAGCAAAAGTCTGTTTGGAAACGATCAGATGTTCAGCATTAAATAATACACTATCTAACAAGTAACTAATGTTCATCTGGGTTTTTGCTTTCAGTGGCAGGACGACCAGCAGCTACAGGCCCCTGATCGGTCCGTTCTGTCCTGTCCTGCCTGTCAATTCATCATGGAGGGATAAAATTCAGGGCCAATAACCTGCAAACACCATGTGTTGATCACAGAAAAAGAACAGTATCAACTTCAAAAAGTGTCAATATGAGAACTATAAAACACACTGATGATGAATAGCATACAACAATATTGGGGATGCTGTGTAAACAAAATGTGGGTGCTTTACATTACACTTTACATGCTTTAAGATTTAATATAATTAATTATTAATCTGGTTAATATATGACTGTAAGTTGAGGGATGAAGTCACCCTCTCAGCCCTCCAAACTCCCTCCCAACTTCTACCGCCAGTGGTCCACCCAGTGATGTCATTATGAACTGTCATAAAGTTAGTATAAATAGGACTTGTCTCAGGCCTTTAGCCTTCAGCCTCTGGGGGGGTTTTGGGGACACCCATGGGTGACCTCGAAGCCGGTAGGACCCACTGAGATTCAGGCTCGTGGCAACACCCTTCCCATGCCTGACCGGTGCGCAACAGTCACTGGCAAGGATGACCCCCCAGAGCTCCCTGTGAAAAAGACAAAGCCCAAAAATATCTCTCTCTCTCTGTCATTTCCCACTTTCCTTCTGTTCTTCCTTTTTCTGCTTTTTCTGTCTTCTTTTCTCTGTCCTCTCCTTCTCTTTCTTTTCTCTCTTCCTCCCAAAAACAAAAATATTGTGTCTATGACACAAAGGAAAATGTTCACTTTTCTTTATAATCCCAATCAAATCACTATATTATTAGTTTTCAATTTGTTTTCCACACCTTGAAAACTCAAAATTCTGTCTGATATTTAGCCCTTTTGGCCTGAATGCCAAACATCATGTCTGGAAGGAAACAGCCTCCCTGCAAAGAACCAATGGAGAAACTGTCCAATAATCCGTCCGCCCAAGCTCTGTAGCTTCATACTCACAAAAAGACTTGAGGCTGGTTAATTGGTGCCAACGGGTGCTTAAACAAAAGTACTGAACAGAACAAAATGTGAATTCTACGTACATGTTACATTTTTGTTCTTTATTTATGAATAAATTAACAAAAGCAAACTTTTTTCATGGTTGTCATTATCGGATTATTGTGTGTAGAATTTTGAAGAAAACAATAATTGAATTCCCCTTTTGGAAAAAGGCTGTAAACATAACCAAAATCAGTAGGAACAAGTGAAGCGCTGTGAAGTATTTTCGCAGACGCACTGTTCAACTTAAAATGCCATTAGAAATACAAGTATACACATTTAAGTTTGGATTTAATAACATAAAAAATAAGATACAATTAACAAATATGAGAGGACAATATAAACTACAGTGGAATAAAACAGAATAAAAAAATAAAATGAATAGAATTTGAATAAATAATAATACATAGACCTTTCCAACCTCTGTTTGATTTTGAATTTTGAAATTCTGAAATTGAAATCAGGATTCAAACCTTCCACTTTCACATGGTTGCTAACCTTTAACATTCAATTATAAATGATTTATCACCAGTATTTAACAAAATGTCCAGTAACATTATTTGAGCTGTTTTTCCCACCCTGATGAAATCACTGGTAATGAGCTTAAATGGACATTTGAACGCATCAAACCATTTAATCATAATGTGTTACCTTATCTAAAATAAGGTACAAAGTGATTGAGAATAAACTGATAACTGTCTACTTAAAACAAGTGCGGTTCATGATGTTATTGTAAACTCACAGGCCAGATCTGAAGCATTATCTTCCCATGTTAAACTATTCAAACCAAAGTCTGCAGCAGAACTATGAGTTCATTCCTGTAAACATTGAGTGCTTAACAGTAATTAAAGGATCAAATATGTGGACTGTTTATTGATAACTCAATCATTTTAATGTTCTTATCCAACAAAGCAGCAACAACTACTGCAAAGTAAACAAAAATGAAACAAAAATTAGGTTGAATTTTTGATTGATTTAAAGGAAATGTGAACCATTTTCCTTTGTGTCCATAGGACAATTATTTTTTGTTTTTGGGGGAAAAGAGAAAGAGAAGAAACGAGAGGACAGAGAAACAAGAAGGGACAGAAAAAAGTGGGAAAGGAACAGAGGAGAGAGAGTATATTTGGGGTTTGTCCTTTTCAAAACAGGAGCTCTGGGGGTCATGCCCTGCCAGACCGTTGTGCGCACAGGTCAGGCATGGGACAAGGTGTTGCCACGAGCCTGAAAGCTCAGTGGCGTCTACCGGGCTTCGAGTCACCGTGTGTCCCCCGAAACCCCCCCAGAGCTGAAGCTAAAGCCTGAGACCAGTCCTATTTATAATAACTTTCATGACAGCAATAATGACATCCACTGGTGACACGGGTAGACAGTGGGAGGAGTTTGGAGGTTGAGAGGTGAACTTTCAATGCCCTAACTTACGGAGACCAATATTAATACAATATACAAATAACAATGAATAAATATTAACAATGATTGATCAAATAGTGGTGACAGCCATCAAGTGTGGAGTTCAGAGAAGCCTTCCATCTACGCCAAACTGAGGGCTCCCTCCCATAAGCAACAGACAGTTTAATGAGCCAGACTTCAGGAGAAAACTGGTCTTCTAAAGACAAAAACATGCAGTTCCCTGAATGTTAAAAGCATGTAAAGTGAATGTAAAGCACCCACATTTGTTACACAGCATCCCCAATATGTTGTATGTATCATCATTAGTGTGTTTTATAGTACTATATTATACTTTTTGAAGTTGATATTGACTGAAAAATAAGTGGGTATATCTGATATACCTGATATATAAATTGATTTAAACAACAACATCACACACATTATTGTGGCACATTAGTAAAGTATTGAATATAAATATCTAAAGGTGGCATTAGAAATCACTGTGTGATGCACACAAAATGTATGGTCACATTTTTTTATTGGTGTTTCTGATTATTAATTATTTGCAGTTGGCAAAAGAAAATAACTTGAGAAGACGCTTTAGAAAGAGACACACATCTGCCTGCTTCATTTCTTTTTGCTGTTTCCTCAGGTACACACACCTGTTTGTAGTCTTCATTAAACTGAGGCCTGTAACATAAACAGTGACATAAGACTACTCTTCCATATTTAACAAAAGGGGGCCAGTAACCATTATTTGAGCTGTTTTTCCACCCTGATAAATCACTTTAATGAGCTCTACAGTTGTTCTACTCACACAACGGTAAAGAAATAGTCCTAATATACAATATCTAACACAATATATAGCATATAAATGAATGTATAGGTATATGAATATAGTAAAAGTAAAAATAAAAATTGAAATAGACATAATAAGAGCCTAAGAGATATAATAAGATAATAAGAGCCTATATACAAAGTAAATGTAAATGTAAACATATTCCACAGTATTACTTACGGAAGTTAAATAGTAATGAGTTCTAAAGATTGTGGTTTGGCAGAAGTTATAGATATATACAAAGAATGACATAATAATCAAGTGTATTGCACCTTAATTGACTTATTGCACTTTAACAGCACCAGTTTAATGACTGATGGACTCAGTCATCAGAGTTTTCATTGTAGAGTGGGTGGGAGACATTGTCCAAGATGGTATAAAGCTTTGTCAGCGTCCTCCTCTCTGACACTACCGTCAAAGAGTCCAGCTCCACTCCCACAACCTCAATGGCCTTGTGGATCTGTTTATTGAGTCTGTTAGCGTCTGCTACCCTCAACCTGCTGCCCCAGCAGACAACTGTACTCAGTCTCATCCCCCCCTGCTGATACACCTCACCACAGCGGAGTCATCAGAAAACTTCTGAAGATGAAGATGAAGGAAAAGTTGTGCTACGTCTTGTGACGCACACTAACTGTATGGTCACATTTTTTTATTGATGTTTTTTATTATTAATTTCTGAACTTTGAAATGTACTGTCTTATTTAAAACAGTAGAAAAGCAGAAGGATCTACATAACTTCCTGGGAAGTGTGCTTTCACCTATGGACAGTAGGTGGCAGTGCAGCCCTGTGGTTCTCCCTTGTTAAGGTATAAAGAGTTCATCATATTAATATAACAGCCACCATTAGCCAGACCAGAATACTAATTGATTTTAAAGTTCTATTAAAATGTAAGCTTGCACAAGCAAACTGTCTGTAGCCAATAAGATACACTTATAAACCCTGATGTTTTAGTACATCATTTTTAGTCACATCTCTTTCTCAGAGGAAAACCATCAAGTTGTTCTAACCACTGTCTTTGTAGAGAAGAATGACATAAGCCTAGCTTGAAACAGTGATTCGATAGGCTTAAGAAACACATAAAGGCTTAAGTCTTTCTTCCAACAGCAAAAATCTGCCTTTGCTTAAGTCCAATTTGTTGTTTTAGCCTTATCACATTCAATTATTATTAAAATAGCAATGCACATGGGGCACCCGGATAGCGGTAGAGCTGGCGCCCCATGTACCATGGCTGACTCCTTGCTGCAGCGGCCCAGGGTTCGACTCCGAAACTGTGGCCCTTTGCTGCGTGATGTCCCCTCTCTCGACCCCCTTCCTGTCTATCTTTAGCTGTCCTATCCTATAAAGGGGAAACCCCTAAAAACAATATTAAAAAGGAGCAATGCACATCATGTAGCCTACAGTAGGTGTTAGGTCATCCTGTTACATCCTCTTTTTAAGAAGGGAAAAAGATGAAAACACAACAACCAAAGAAATTGCCAAGTAAAAAATAGTTGTGACAGTTAAGGAGATTTATTTTACAAATTGCTATTAATAAAGACAAATATTCTCAGAAGTGTGAGGGGGTTTTGGACGGGGCGGTTGTGCAAAATAAAATTCAAATAATATAACAAAACTGAGCCTTAACTACTAACTGCCAGTAAACAAAATACAAACAAAAGGCTCAACTAACTTATCTAAAAAAACAACTCAAAACATGCAATGGTGGCACTAACCTATAACCCTAGTGTATCTAGACAGTGTTTGGCTACATGTGTGAAAGGTGTAAAGGGTATCCCAAAAGCTAGCTAGTCCTAAACCTTTTTTAGTACAGTGTTTTACAAAGCCCATGTCACAGATAACTGTGGTCAGAATGTTAGATATACCTTGTTTTAGGCCTCCAAATACGCCCTAACTGGCTTTGATTGGTTGGCCTTAAGGTAAAATTGAACCAAAATATTCAAGACTGATTTTCTCAATTATGCGATTATATGACAGTGATGTCCATTGTCATGATAATCTATATGTACCCAAGCTAAAAGCAGCAAGGCCCAGGATGTATTTTATTATAATATTGATATAAGTATTTTTTTCCTCAATATGTAGTTGATTGATTACTAAATGTGATCCATTCAGACACCTTACTTCTAACTAGAAACTAATGCTAGACACCCAACGACTACAAATAATTGCAAGCAACAAATGATAAATGAAGATGAAGAACAAGAACAACAAATGGTTGACAAAATTCAGATACTGTGTTCTCACATTCAAATATACATTTCAGCTGTAGCACCACAGAATTGTACATTGCATCAAAGAACATGGAAACTAATTCTGCATCAACCTTTCATTTCTTTCTGCATCTTTTGTTGTTTTCTGATTTTCTGCATTTCCATAAAATGAAAATACAGTGAAAGAGGACAAGACTGGTGCTGATAATCCAACGTATGGCTAAAGACCAAATGGCCTCCTTCTGTCTTAACTGACACTCTTGTACCATGCCGTCCACCGACACCTCCTCCTCTCTGAAAATCAACTTCAAATGACCACATTCATTATCATCACTGGTCCAGCTTTCTACTGAAATTTCAACAGTAGTATGATTAAGTCCAATGAAAGTCAGAAGAACTCTGTCAGATAACAGTTGGCAGTCAAATTGGTGTGTTGAGCGTGAGCTGAAGTACAAGACGTCTGTGGCATTGTCCTTTGCACAGTTGTTAATGGCGACTGAACCCTGGTCAAAAGCCACCATGTAAATGTCATTTCCTTCACCCCCAACCAGGTAATCACCACCAGTGGACACCAAGATGTCATTGCCATCCGAGCCTTTGAGAAGAGAACTTCCGTAACCAGACACCAAGATATCAGAATAAATGGTGCCAATGACCGTCTCCACGTCTTTCAACACGTCCCCCTCAGCGTCAGCATAGCGGCCTTGTCCAGTCAGCAGGTTAACATAAACCCCTTTACCTGTGTCATGATCGCCCTTGTACAGAACAGTGTCTCTGCCAGGACCTCCGTCCACTAGATCAGCCCCATATCCAGGAATGAAGACATCCCAGCCACAGTTTCCCATCATAGTGTCATTTCCATCCTCGCCATAAAGAGTGTCGTCTCCCAAGTCACCAAAGAGGATGTCATTTCCGTTCCCTCCAATCAGTGTGTCATTTCCTTCGCCTCCTTCAAACACGTCGTCCCTCCAGCCACCAATTAGAGCATTGTCTTGAGCATTACCCAGTATGTTATTGGGCAGGGAGGAACAGCCCTGCACTGTATGGACTTTAGACAGATTCCTCTGAAAGCTGAGGTCCAAATGGCAGTCAGCCTGAGACTGTTTCAAAGTGACTTTGAAAGCTTCAATGTGAAAGAAAGAGTCATCTACAGTTGAGTTTAGTGATTTCAGTTTAAATTTCACTCCGTCAGAGCTCTGGAATTCCAGGTGCTGATGTTGGTAGCCTTTTGTGTAATTGATCAAACTCAATTTTAGTTGTTCCCCTTTTGTCGTGATCATCACATTCAGATGTGTTGTTGTTGATTCCAGTGCAACTTGACTGCCACCGAGGAAATCCATATCAACCATCACAGTATCAATATTCTGATCTTCTGCAAAGTTATCAATCATTAAGTTGGTTCCATACTCATGTTTGATTATGTAGGTGTCTTTTCCTTCACCTCCAAACATCAGTCCACCCCCAGTGTAAGGATCAAGCAAATTCTCATTGCTGTTCCCAGCCATGATGTCGAAACCTGAGGAGCCATACATTTCTTTCACTGAATTGGTATTATTCATTAACATTACTTTGCCTTGAAGGTCGCACAGGTGTCTGTCCTCTGAATTTTTGCTTCGGTATCTGAAACACTCATCATATTTGGATAAAAATACCTCATCTGATATCTCAGTTGTTTGAAGTGATTCAGGTTTCTGGTTTCTATAGTCAACAGTTAAGGGTACCAATAAAAACTTGTCACAGCTGCTGCGGTTGGACATCAGTTCAGCTGTTATTCCATCACTGGTCTTGATCTGCAGGTGCTGATAACTCTTTGAATTAAACCAGTTCTGTAAAATAACATCTTTTCTGCCGTAGACCGAAATTGTGATGTTCTGTCCTTCACACGTGCATGTGATGTTCTGATATTCTTCTTTTAGAAAGAGTATGTCCACGGTTAGATCTGGTGATTGATTGTTGATGGTTTTTACTCCTTGTCCTGGTGTGATAATGTACCAGTCCTCTCCTCCTTTACCTTGCATAAAATCATTTCCTCTTCCTGGAACAACAACGTTGTGTTCTTTGTTCCCTCTGATGACATCGTCGAATGCTGACCCGCGGACCTCTGTCACGCTGTGAAAAGCCTCGTCCTCCTGAAGGTCTACCACTAGAGCAGATGGAGAGCTGCTGTAGTCAATGTTGCGACTTTTTATGCACTTGGTGAAGGGATCAGTCCGTAGGCAGTCAGTCTTGTTATCAGAGATTGTGAAAGTTATCAGATCTTTTGTCACAACAAGCAAGTGTCTGTCTGCTGGTGATCTGAACCACCTCACTAAAGTCACATTGATGGCTGTATTCTCATGGAAAGCGTTCAGAACAACATTATCACCATCTATCCTGACATTAAAAGTGTGAAGATTTGCTTCTATTATGGCCATGTCTGTTTTATTGTCTCTGGAGTAATTTTCAATAAATACTGAGGACTGTTGTCTGGCTTTCAGTATGTACATGTCTTCTCCTTCACCACCGATTAAATGATCTCTACCTCCTCCTCCATCCATCAGATTCTTCTCTTCATTCCCAATGAGCACATCATCGTACCGAGACCCAAAGATGGTTGTTACTGAACTTAAAAGTGGTTGTGAAGCATTCACAATTTCGCTGCGATTCTTAAACATCATGTTAATTCCTGTGGCCATCAGCCTGACAGAAGAAACCACAGTAGAAGAAATCTCAAATAAGACCCCGTCTCCTGACATGATGTTCATGTGACGATACAGTTCCCCTACGAACCACCCTTCTATGGTGACCGTATGACTCCCCGCATACATTAACACAACATCATCTCCAGATTTAGACACAGAAATGTCACTGTAATTAACACTAAAATGAAGAGTGTCTAATGCTTTGGAAGGATCGTAGTTGTTAATAATTGTTTTCCCTCCGTTTTCTGGAATGATGTATGTGTCTTTTCCACCAGAGCCTTTAACGTAACTTTTCTGTGGACCGAGGAAGAATATATCATCACCTGGTTCACCATAAAGCTCGTAATAATAACATAACATGACTTCAATCATATGTTGGTCATCTGCTTTCTGAATTGCAAAAAAACGATTAGAATCTCTATTCCCTTTGTATATCCCATATCTGGAATTAGATACAGCTTTATAACCTGAAACCACTGTCACAGAGCCGGCTGGTATGAATATAAGTACTTTTTTCTGTAGTGTCTTGTACTCTAACTGATGTGATTCCCCCAGGCCAAGCATAATATCTTTGTTTCCATATGTATCAATCTTCCAACACCTCTGTCTAAAACTCTCATCGCTAGACACAAAATAGTTCATGCAGAATTCAGACTGTCCCTGGTCTGCCAAACAGAAGTTAATACCACCACCGTTCCAAGCAGAGTCCCCACCACTAAAATCAATGGCGCTTGTTCCATCCTGTTCTTTTGTAACTCTGTAATATTTGTGATAATCTGATATCTGTGCAACTAGTCTGTGTCCCTCCTCAATTTCATCATAACACCAATCATAAAAGATACTTGCCACATGAATTCCAAAATGCAAAATTCCCTTCCCAAAGCCACGAAAAACAGCCAGCAGTTTTTCTGGAACTCCAGCATCCTTTGGGAGGCTGTTCAGTTCATTCTGTATGCCCATATAAATGTCATCAATGGCCATCCGGACTACTGATAGGGCCAGGTTTATAGGCATTATAAATGGTGCCAGTTCAGGCTGCATGATTTCAACAACATCCAGTTCCAACATAACACCATCTAAGGCAGCATCAATGTATCCCTGTGTGTCACCTCTCTCCATATCTTGTTCATAATTGTATATCCCAAATCCAATCCCAATTAATGGTATAACAGTCATTGTGCCCTTCATTACAGGACTTTCCATGATTGCTGTTGCAGCTCTGGCAATTCTTGCCTCTGAGGACAGAGTTTGTCTCGCAATAACAGACGTTGTCATAGCTATCACTCCATGAGTCGTTTGCAAAGTTCCCACCACACCATCTTTGACATCACCCTGTTCATAGGCATTAAAAAATCCTTTCATCCCCAGCATGAGGCCCAGCGTCCCAACAGCAGTCCCAACGTGCTCTACAAGCGTGTTGACTTTATGGGAGGAGACTGAAACATGTGTCTCTAGGTCATGGACTGCTGTGTCAATGCCTTTCAACATCTTTTCATTGTAGTGTTGGCTCTCTGGAGATAACGCAACCCTAAACTCAACAGGTTCAATATCAGTACCCTCAGACACAACGTTAAATATGAACTGTCCATTTTCCATTCTGGCACTGCCCTCCTGGAAGTGCAACCCTTCCAGATTTTCTCCATATTTTGCTTTTATGTGACTGTGTATTTGTTCA
>NW_023339718.1:1582891-1583108 GCF_004916995.1 Morone saxatilis
AACTCTGTGGCAGATTTTAGGTCTCGGGATGTTGTTTGGCCGTCACTGTAGCCACCTAATTTGCCAGATGTTGTTTTACTGCTTTCTTTGAACGTTCCGTATTCATTGATGGTGTTTTCTTTCCCTAAATCATTTTCAATTAATTTATATTTTTCTAGGATGTTCATTATAGACTGAACATGGTCTACATTTTCATGCATTTGATTCCATGATTGGT
>NW_023339718.1:1583208-1585406 GCF_004916995.1 Morone saxatilis
ACCAATCATGGAATCAAATGCATGGAAATGTAGACAATGTTCAGTCTATAATGAACATGCTAGAAAAATATAAATTAATTGAAAATGATTTGGGGAGACAAAGCACCATCAATGAATACCGAACGTTCAAAGAAAGCAGTAAAACTTCAACATCTGGCATATTAGGTGGCTACAGTAATGGCCACACAACATCCCAAGACCTAAAATCTGCCACAGAGTTGGAGAATTCCTTCAAACTGGAATCATATTTCTCTAGGGTAAGAGCACTATCTGCTGAACAAATACACAGTCACATAAAGGCAAAATCTGGAAGGGTTGCACATCCAGGAGGGCAGTGCCAGAATGGAAAATGGACAGTTCATATTTAAGGTTGTGTCTGAAGGTGCTGATGTTGAACCTGTTGAGTTTAGGGTTGCGTTATCTCCAGAGAGCCAACACTACAATGAAAAGATGTTGAAAGGCATTGACACATGGTTCAGTCTCCTCCCAGAAAGTCAACAAGCTTGTAGAGCACATTGGGACTGCTGTTGGGACGCTGGGCCTACTGCTGGGGATGAAAGGATTTTATATGAATAGGGTGATGTCAAAGATGGTGTGGTGGGAACTTTGCAAAGGCTAATGGAGTAACAGCTATGACAATGTCTCTTATTGCGATACAAACTCCTGTAAGTCCTGTAAAAAGGGCACAATGACTGTTATAAATAAATAAATAAAGTTTTTTTGATGATCAGTCTGAAAGATGTTTTATTTTGAAAAATGACCTGTTTCTCTCCCAATTACATCCATCTGTGTGTCTATGCCTCTTGACACAGGTTAAGACAGGTCAAGATGCTCGTCTCGGTCACGGGATATGTTACCCCAGTTAAGCCCTCAAGCTAGCAAAAATGAGTAAAAAAACAAACGTCTGAGACTGAGATCGCCACAAAAGCACTGAAAACCCTGGTTCCCTTTCCAACATCCTATCTGTGTGAAGCTGGGTTTTCTGTTGTGACAGCGACCAAAACAAAATTATGGAATAGACTGGACATAAGGAACACACTTCGGGTGTCATTGTCTCCCATTACCCCTAGATTGGACGGGCTCGTTGCAGAGAAACAAGCTCAGGGCTCCCACTAATTCTGCGTAATAGTCAGTTGTATTTTTATGTACTTTATATTTGTTTTTATGCCGGTTGTGTCATTTTATTTCGTCGTATTTATCGCCCACACCTTGAAGGCCGGTCCGTGAAAATATTGTCTTACATGAAACCGGTCCGCGGCGCAAAAAAGGTTGGGGACCGCTGCTGTAGTGGCCTTCTCAGTCACCAGATTTAAATCTGTTGCAGCACGGAAACTGAACATTATCTATTATGTAGCCCTTTATCTCAGCATTTGGTTCACTTCTGTGAAGAAAGGTTAATGTAAAGTAACGTAAATTGTCTAATAGAACAATGCCCAAGTGTCAAGGACAAGACAACAATGAATTAAGAACAAAATGTGAAAAAGGAGCCTGTTAAGTATGTATGATTGTAAAACATTATAATGTATAACGTTATAAAGTATAATAAATAAATAATAAAATATGAAATATCCATATCCAAGTATGTCAGTTTACTAAATCTTACTTTTACATAATACAACCTTTTGTATTGATAGTTGATACTGACTGAAAAATAAGTGGGTCTACCTGAAATACCTGAAATACAAATTGATTTAGTCACAAACAACATCACACACACAATACTGTGGTAAGTTAGTAAAGCATTGAATAGAAATATCTAAAGGTGGCATTAGAAATCAATACATTTGACACCAAACTGGGGTGTCCAGGCATTTTTTAGAGGTGGCTGCCTGCCCTCTAGATCTGCCCCTGGCAAGCATTGACATTAGACAGCACTGAGACTCTTAAATGGGATCCAGGATTCATTCTGTGACGCACACAAAATGTATGGTCACGTTTTTTTTATTGGTGTTTTTGATTATTAATTTCTGAACTTTAAAATGTACTGTCTTATTTAAAACAGTAGAAAAGCAGAAGGATCTACATAACTTCCTGGGAAGTGTGCTTTCACCTATGGGCAGTAGATGGCAGTGCAGCCCTGTGGTTCTCAGTTCAACAGCCACCATTAGCCATAGTCTTGTCCATGTACAGTCAATGTGTGTCTATTCTGTTAAAGCCTGTTTGTAGTCTTCATCAAACTGAGGCCTGTAACATAAACA
>NW_023339718.1:1585506-1587878 GCF_004916995.1 Morone saxatilis
GTCTGTGTAGAAGAATCCCCAGGATAGAGCCTCAAGTTCATCACAAGCAGAACGTACTTGGTCAGGATGCTCAAATCTCCCAAAAACATTCTCGTCAATAAATCTCTGTGGCTTCTGTGGCCAGCCGTCTGTGTTGGGCACATTTTTCCGAGGCATTAGAACATTTCTTTCATTGGTAAAAACTGCCATTCCTTTACTGCCAGGCTTGTTTCTAATAATAACTTCTCCATTCCTATCAAGGGTCGCCACCACTTTCTTGCTGTCATCTTTATTTCGCCATTGCAGCCCTACTGTAGAGATCTCTTGGGTAATCTTTTCCCCACTCTGACTGACCTGGACCAAAGTATCCCTAAGGTGTAGCTCTGTCTTGATACCGGCGGTCTCATAGAGGTCCCTCAGCAGGGTTTCAACAAATGCTTTGTCTTTTCCGACCTCACAGGCCACCACACTTGTTGTTTTGATTTGATCAGAAAGCCTTGGGGTTTGCTGAATAATTTTGGCGACTTCTTGTGCTCTGTATCCTGCCAGTGTCATCTCTCCTGAGTTGTCTCTCTTGCCATGGCCTACCAACACCAGTCTGCTGTCCTCTGACAGAGGAACAGAGTCACCATGAATCAGTTTTGGTTTTTGGTTCTTATCGAGAACATAGACAGACCTAACTGTTGGATGTTTCTCATACAGATAAGTAGCAGCATTTCTGACAACAGGGTCATCCTCCATAATAAGAATCTGCTGGTGATCATACTGTGTGCTGTGATCAATTGGTCTTTGTGGAATTTGGTAGCGTGAAACTGAGTCAACTTGGCTCATGACCTGGTAAATCTGGTGATTCTCTTGGTTTGTTTCTAAGACTGCTTTGATTCCATGGACCACAAAAACCCGAAGGAAGTTATGTTGGAAGTCTGTGGTTGTGTTTCCATCGAGGGAAAACACTGCTACAGCTTCCAGTGACAATTTCAACATCAACTCTGCAAGTGATGAGCCAGAAAGTCCAGACAAAGATTGTCCATCTTCTGAAACACTTCCAAATATTTTCACTACAGTGTAGTTGTCTGCAGTGTAGTTTTCTGGTTGACATGAGGCATTGTACAGGCATTCTGGGCTGACTATTACTGAGTAATGAGGATCATTGCGGTATTCCTGTTGGACTCTGTCATTTGTTGACTTTTCTTTGTCAGTCATGAACAGAAGTTTTTGGCTGTAGCTGTGAGAGATCTCCGAAGAACGTAGCAGCAAACTTTGTATCTTATGTTCATCAATAGCTCTCAGGAAGCTCTCAAAATCCTGGGGGGAAAAAATAAAATGAACATATAAAAGGAGATAATCAGATTAAAATTAGATAGATAGAGATTACTGTTTGTGCAAGGTGGTGTATCTTAATCTGTGTCTTCCGATGTATCAACTCTTTTGATAACTGCTTTTGTTAATTAAAAATCAATTGATTTTGGTTCTAGTTACATTGAGTTCAGCTATTCTAAACTTAGTGCTGCTTCTGATTTTCTTTCAAATTTTACCAACCTGTCTCATCTCAAGGACACACGCTGTGAAATTGTTCTTACACTCCTGCAAATCATCCTGTAGACTCAGTGGGTTTTGATCAATGTCCACCCTAAGAAAACATTACATAAACATTTACATGTTTATCACAAGAAGTACACAAATTTAGTTAAACCTGATAAAGACCACATGAAAAGTTAATCTGACTTAAGTTCTATAACCTAAATATTTTGCCATTGTATAGCAAGGCCTCAAGGACAGCCACACTGGATGTGTCTTTTCTGCAGCATTTCAGTTTCACAGAATCAATTTTACTACTATTTCTATTAAACATTTCAATTCACATTGAGTCTTTCTCGCAATGTGCTTATTTCTTGTAGAGTCACTGTAATGGAAATGTTTAAGAAACCTACATGACTCTTTGACCTGTTCAAGAGGATATTATATGCATAAACTTTTAACTTAATTTCTAACTACACTCTATGTTGACGTAAACAACGGGATGTTGAGTCTTCACTGAATATCCAAGAACATGATAAGACTCATTGTTGCACCACACTATGTATTTACTGCCACTGAACTCAAGACTGTGTAACTGTGTCTCAAACAGGGATAAATGGACAATGCCTTTTACTTTTCACTCATTTGAGCCTTCACCTACTGCTGTATGTGAGTGTTGTGATTAAATCCATCCATGGATGACTGAATAAACCATACAAAAAGACATACTTTGTATGCTATTTAAAGAACTAGTGCAGTGCCCATAGGAACGTACCCACGTATGTATTGCTATAGAAAAGTGTGAGGTTAAGTAGCTTTTTCATGGATGGCCAAATGAGGTTGTGTTTGAAGGTGGGACGTCAGGGACATTTAGG
>NW_023339718.1:1587978-1590155 GCF_004916995.1 Morone saxatilis
CTGGTGACACGGGGTAGAAGTGGGAGGAGTTTGGAGGCTGAGAGGTGACTTCATCCCTCAACTTACAGTCAATATTAACAGTATAATAATAATAATATTAACAATATTGATCAAATAGTGTTGACAGCAGCAGGTCCTCTCATAAGCAACAGACAGTTTAATGAGCCAAGATTTTCAGGCACGAAAACTGGTCCTTCTAAAGACAAATAAATGCAGTTCCCTGAATGTAAATACGCAACGTTAAAATGAATTTTAAAGCAGCGACATTTATTATTACACAGCATCCCCAATATGTTGTATGTATCATGGGGGTCAGGGCTCCACTGGGGGTCGCCAAAGCTTATGCCTGAGATACTCGCTCCAAGTCACATTTTCCATACTACTCACATAAAGTGTCCCTTTGGTAATCGGGACTTTCTAGCAGCGATGTCAGCCTCAGCTATACTTTGTGTCTAATTGGCAAATGTTATCATGCTAAACATTGATAGTGAACATCATCATGTTGGTATTTTAACATTAAAATGTATTCCACGTACCACTGTGTCTGTGAGCTGCTAGCATGACTGTGAACTCATTTAAAAATTAAAAATAATAATTATAAATAATTTATTAAAGTAATCAATTGTGGTTATTCAAGGCTTTAACTTCAACTTTGTGCCTACTCTGCTTCCTGAGTAAGTTGTACAAGAGCCATACTTGTGCCAAGAACAAAATGTCTGCCAAAACTGGTCTTTCTGGTTGGTTACTTTCCAGAGAACTGGGATGTATCTAGTTACGGCAACAGTGTTATTGCTTTTGCCTTTGTATTTGGACTGTTTGACTCAATACATAACAATAACAATAGAGGACGATTGATACACTGTACAGTGAACCCAAACAGTGAACACAAAAACTGCAAATAAATAAATTTTGAGTAGATTATTTCATGTGAATATTGATCAGAGATGAGTTTGGGAAGTCCATTATGAGATGCTATTAAAAGGTTGTTAGTAACTTTCACCAGTGCTGTCTCTGTCCTATGATGTACTCTAAATCCTGACTGAAAATCCTCAAATAAGCTGTTGTTATGTAGAAAGTCACACAACTATCAGAGAGTGAATACTCACTGAATATTGGTTGTGTTCAGCTCTTATCCCGTTTATATGTTGAATAATAATATACACTTTAAAAATAAATATTTTATTTAGTTTTCTTCACAGAAGTGAAAAAAAACGCTGAGATATAGGCTTACTGCATATATTACACCCCATGAAACTTTGACGACCCTTAGTGGGGGTCCCAGCCCCCAGGTTAATCTAGGAAAGTACCTTGTTTTTTGTTTCTTTAATAAAATGTGGCGTGTTATCAATTATTTATTATTTATTCCCACTTCACATCTCCACTGAAATGGACGCTTCAGGACTTTGACATTATGTCTTACAGAGTCAGCTGACATGTCAAACGCAGAGAATCTTTAACTATTGTTACTGAAACCAATGCCATAGATGTATGTGAAGATGTATTTGTAACAAAAGAGGAAAAACAAAAGGAGATAAAGAGCCTGATTCATTAATGTGTTTGAGGAAGTTAGGGATTAAGGACAAGTGTATTTGTACCAGATGTGTGTGCACATGTGTGTTCAGCTCTACAGAGGAAAGCCTTTTTCCTATCATTCATCCTATCATTTCCTATCACACTAAACACCCCATCCATAGTCAATTTAAGCTGCTCCCTCCTGGGTGACACAACATAGTACCATTGGCAAACAAAATAATCTATAAGGCATCTTTAATACCTGGTTGAATAAACTTCACAAACACTGCTCTAATCTGCATGCTTCTGCACAGAAGGCATGTTGTACATTGTGTATGTTATATAGTTATTAGGTACCCCATAGCTCACCTGGTAGAGCTGGCATATTATGTACAAAGGCTGAGACCATGCTGCAGTGGATGTGGGTCCAAATCTAACCTGTGGCCCTTTGCTGCATGTCATGCCCTTTTTCTCTCCCTTTCCTGGCACCATTCTGCTGTCACTATCAATTAAAGGCAAAGCCCCAAAAATATTGTTTTATACACTGTGATGGTGAGATCTGCTGCATAGTAATGTGATGTTTTTATCTGATCTGGTGAGACCAAAAGTGATTTTCAAGCCTGAGCTGGACAATAAAGTTGTGTTCTATTCTACTGTATTTATCC
>NW_023339718.1:1590255-1592213 GCF_004916995.1 Morone saxatilis
TGTTCTATTCTACTGTATTTATCCACAGTACATGACAGCACTCGTAAACGGTCATATCATTTACCAGTAGGTCTAGTATTGACACATGTAACTCCAGTTTTAATGAAAGATGCTCATACCTTTCCAATTTCAGCTCAACCCTTAAAGAAAACTGCCTTTTGTTGTGCATTATATTATACAAATATATATTAATCTTTTTGTTTGTTGCAACAGACCCGGATTAAATTCTGGTAAGTAAAATAAGAGCAAACTAAAATGCTTTTGTCTGTACAGTAAGTGTTATTCATGTTGCAACGGTTAAAGCTAAAACAGGTTTGTTGGCTGTTTAGTTGACACTACTTCCTTTACCAAACCTGTAATAAGTCACTAACTGTGTCTTACTGTTGATGGAAAAGTAGAAGAGAACGTGCAGAGAACAGGTTCAGGTAGCAAAAAACAACTTTGTCATTTTGGATTTCCTCAGAAGTAAAGGTAAGAATTTAACACATCTAATGGTTGAAAATCCCCTTTTATGTAACATATGAAGTGGAAGTGAAGTGCAGTGTTTTAGTTAAGTTAGGCCACAGTGGTCTGATCCTGCAGTAAACTTTTATTTTCCTTGGGGAGTTGTTTTTCTTGCAAATTTAAATTATCATAAAAAAGGTTTTCTAAATAAACCAGATTTTGCATAACATTACTTCAGGTTACAGCATGGCTCCAAACAAACTAAAATGATTTATTTTACTGTCTGTAAAACAGAGTGTTTAGAGAGTATAAAGTGTTTAACAAATTACCTCCCGGGGATCAAGTACTGATTCTAATTTCTGATTCTGAGAGTTGACCAGTGTAGCACTGAACTACACACATGAACTTACCTGAAAATTGTGTTTGTGAGTCAAAGAAAAACCCTTTCATTTTCCAATAAACTAATACTAACATAAATAAATGGAGAAACTGAATTGTAGGCTTTAATTTGTATAAAGTAGCTGAAGGGTTATTGTAGTTTTAAAAGACTCTTAGTATTATGAATGGGACTATATATGTGACAAGGTTTAAATGTAGTTACCAACTGAATGTATGAATTATTAAGTAAGTTGACAAAGTGTAGAAAAGAGTTTTAATATTTTGGAAAGTGTGAAAGAGATTGGGATAAAATATTATTAATTCCACCTGCATAGAGTCATTGTAAACTTGCTAATACACACTGGAGAATGGTGTGTTGCCCAAACCTCCATGTGGCAAAGTTAAAAAAGTTAAATGGAAGTGCTGTCTTAGTTCTTTGTTTTTGATTGAATGTGAATGACAAAGAGTGTGAGATGGAGACACCATGGAGTAAGTTTAGCTCTCTGACTACTATGAACACGTACATACCCACTTCTAAATCCCCTCTGATACTGATCATTTATTATTGTCCAGTTTTCATGAGTAGAAGGATTAAGGAATAAGGAATACTTAACTCAAAATGTATTCTCAATCGTATGTGAGGCCAGTATTGCTGCAAAGTCTACAACTCTTCTGTGGCTAATGTATGTATAAATTTGTTTTTCAGTTCCCACAATGTTATTCTTAAATGTAAACGTTCCCTAAAAAACATTTTAAAAATGTTTTATGATAACCTTCTCAAATTATGCAAATGCACTTTTTTAGTGTTTGTACACACATTTGGGGTATTTGGGTGACCTACCAACCCAGAAAATGTGAAACAAATCAACCCAGTCCTTTTTTTGTGGGCTGCCAACAAGACCTGAGATCCAAGGAGCCTTTTTTCTGCTCCCCTTCCGCTGTAAGAAGCTGATTTATTTGCATTGCACCACTTCCCCTCTGACTAACCACCTCCCATAGAGAAGAGCTGCCCTGTTCCTGAAAGCCTGGAGCTACAGTGGATATAAAAAGTCTACACACCCCTGTTAAAATGGCAGGTTTTTTTATGTAAACAATAGAGACTAAGATAAATTATGTCCAAACTTTTTCCACCTTTA
>NW_023339718.1:1592311-1593030 GCF_004916995.1 Morone saxatilis
TAAGTGTGCACACCCTTAAACTAAAACTTCATTGAAGCAGCTTTTGATTTGATTACAGCACTCTTTTTGGGTAGGAGTCAGGTAGCATGGCATATCTTGACTTGGCAATATTTGCCCACTCTTCTTTACAAAAGTGCTCTAAATCAGACAGATTGCGAGGACATCGCCTGTATACAGCCGTCTTCAGATCACCCCATAGATTGTTCAATGGGATCAATCAGGGATCAGTCAGGTCTGGGCTCTGGCTGGGCCATTCCAAAATGTTGATCTTCTTCTGGTGAAGTCATGCTTTTGTTGATTTGGATGTATGCTTTGGGTCGTTGTCGTGCTGAAAGGTGAAATTCCTCTTCATCTCTAGCTTTCTAATGGAAGCCTAAAGGTTTTGTGCCAAAATTGACTGATATTTGGAACTGTTCATAATTCCTTCCACCTTGATTAAGGCCCCTGTCCCTGCTGAAGAAAAGCAGGCCCAAACCATGATGCTGCCACCACCATGCTTCACAGTGGGTATGGTGTTCTTTGGATGATGTGCAGTGTTGTTAGTGTTGTTTTTACGCCAAACATGCGTTTTGGAATTATGGCCAAAAAGTTCAACCTTAGTTTCATCAGACCATAACACATTTTCGCCCATGCTTTTTTTGCTAAATTTAGCCAGGCTTGGATGTTTTTCTTTGAAAGAAAAGGCTTCCGTCTTGCCACCCTACCCCATAGCCCAAACG
>NW_023339718.1:1593130-1612933 GCF_004916995.1 Morone saxatilis
ACCTACTGTCCATAGGTGAAAGCACACTTCCCAGGAAGTTCTGTAGATCCTTCTGCTTTTCTATTGTTTTAAATAAGACAGTACATTTTAAAGTTCAGAAATTAAAAATCAAAAACACCAATAAAAAAATGTGACCACACATTTTGTGTGCATCACACAATGATTTCTAATGCCACCTTTACTTTACTAATGTGCCACAATATTGTGTGTGATGTTTGTGATTAAATCAATTCACATATCAGGTATTTCAGGTAGACCCACTTATGTTTCAGTCAGTATAGTATACTTCAAAAAGTATAATATAGAACTATAAAACACACTAATGATGATACATACAACATATTTGGGGATGCTGTATAATAAATGTGGGTGTTTTACATTCACTTTACTTGCTTTTAACATTCAGGGAACTGCATGTTTTTGTCTTTAGAAGACCAGTTTTCTCCTGAAATCTTGGCTCATTAAACTGTTGCTTATGAGAGCAATATGACATACAGCCCTAGTAATGATTATTATGTATATTATTGGCTTACTTTTCTGTTTGCCACTGCCTTCTATTAAATCTACGGAAGTTGATTTGGGACAAATGTGAAATAAATAAAATAAATTTAAATTCTAAATCAAATTTGGGGTTAAAATGCTTCATTTTGCCTTTTTTAATTCATATTCTAATCAGTATTACTTGTTTTTATTCCACTGTAGCTCATATGTCCTCTATATTTTGCATTTGCATCCTATTTTTATGTTGTTGAATGTTTTTTCTTTCATATCTTAATGGCATTTTAACTCGTATAAACAGCCACTCTTGTGTTATTACAGCATAATTACAAAGTGCCATCAGGATGGACGGGACCTCGAAGGCAGCAGCAGCACTTCCTGCACAGACAGCCCTGCATGCGGGGCAATAAGGCTCCTCTCTCCCTCCTCTCTCCCTCCTCTCTCTCTCCCTCCCTCCCTCCATCCATCAGTTGCATGTATCGTTAGCCCCCAGCAGCAGTTAGCAGCTCACCAGGCCTCAGTGGCCGGCCGGTGCATCCTCAGCTTCCAGCCATGGCGTTGGTTACTCTGCAGCGGTCCCCGACCCCGAGCGCCGCGTCCACCGCCAGCACAGCGACCACGACGGCGGGGGAGGTCAGTTTGCGTCCCCGGGTGGAAGAGAACCGGTGCTCCAGGAGGGGAGAGGGGGGTTGATTGAAAGATGTTGCCGGGGAAAGGCCTTCTGATTGCGGCTACATTAGCACCGTTAGGTTAGCTGTCTCCTTAGCTGAGCTTAACTCCTCTTTTTTATTTCCTACTAAGCGACTGATAACCAGATATTTCCGGCTAGCACACACACCGATACGACTGCTAGATTTGTGCATTTGTAAAAAAAATCTGTTAAATGTGGTGTTAATTTGCAGAAGAGCTAGCGTTAGCTGAGTGTGACAAGTGCCTTATATAAATGATGTAAGCTGCAGCTAACGTTAGCAGTTTCTAATGTGACTGGCTGACATTGAACATAACCTGTTTATTTTAACATTTTAACACGTTAAAGGGCAGAAACCATCAGTGCAGCAATAGCAGCACACAGACGAAGCTGCAGCAGCCAAAGAAGCACTGATATCACATTGATTTACTAACATTAAATAGGAGATATTGATCTGTTAGTCTGGTGCCTCTGTTATTCTCTTTAACAGGCAACAAATCAGTCAACTACACATTATATTTCTGTCAGTTTCCATTGTGCTGCCTTGTTGGTTCTCCCAGTAAATATAGGGAAGTATGAGATTTACAGACTGGTAAAGACACACATGGGGAAATTGAACTTTAAGGCTTTGCTTATGCTTGTCTGTAGCAGCAGAGAGTCCCACTTTGAGCTTTTATTTTGTTATTTTTGGGGCATTCGCAGCAAGAAAATGTGTTTTTCTTTGCCACAAAACTGCAATTTTTAAAAGATAACTTCCAAGTGGAAATATTTTCCTCATCTTCTCTGCCAGAGGAGGGCACTAACTACCAGCTATAAAGGAGGGCTCACCTTATTCTGCACTGTATGATCACATCAGAGGGGAACAGACAGCTATTAGCTGCGTTTACATTTTAAACCACCTATTGCAGGTAGATTAAGCCCTTTAAAGGACTTCGCTCTGTTGGTTTGACCGGGTCTCGTTTGGTCCCTGTGCCTCAGTGTCTCGCCGGAGCCGTTGGCGTAGTCCAGCAGCGTGCTGAGGTGTGACAGATAAAGCTGGCAGGAAGCTGCTGCAGCTATGATGTCATGTACTCGTGAGGGGTGGGTGGGGTTGGTGGAGTACTAGGAGAGGGAGGAAGGGGGGGTAAACAGATGATGCTCGCAAGAGGCGGTTAATGTGGGAGATTATTGTGCCTATTATACGACAGTGTGGCGCGCTCCTCTCGCAGAATGATTTTCTTGTATCCAGTTCTGTATGTCACCATATTTGTCTTTATTTCCTGCTGAATATTCAAGACCTTGCTGCAGTCGTACATTGGTGGCTATAAAATGTTCCTGTCAGTGGAAAAAGGTGGATTAGAGCCTTTAACTTCTCTGTGGCTTGTGTCGAAGGCCAGATCTAGCATTGTCTTTATTAGGGATGCACAATTAATCAGAATATTATCTATAATATTGCAGAAGCTGCAGTTTTAGGATAAAGGTAACATATGTGATAAAACAGCATTATAATGACGTACTGTAGTTCAGAAGAGATGTCCTGGACTACAGATCTTGTTGTCCAGATGTAAGAGAACATGTTTGTTTGGTACAGACCCTCAAAAATGTTCACACATCATCATGATTTCAATATCTTTTCAGTAAGAAAAATGACATTTGTGTCGCACACAAATCAAGAATCATATCACAATATCTATTAAAATAGTCGCAGTATGACGTTTTAACCCGACGTGCAACCCCAGTTTTTATATGTGTATTCATATGTGTGTATTAATCGAGTCATAACTGTGTCTACTTTTGGTGAAATACACTAAATTGATCACATAAACTGTCCCTTTTTGTGGTTTTAGATATTTGATGAGTGCAGTGTTTACTGGCAGGTCAGCTGAACTATTATCACACTTCCTTGTTCTTCAGCCCACATTGTACCGTTTCCATGTAACTGCTTGTCAAACCGTTCTTTCCTCTATTCGACCATACCGGTTTAATGCGCTTACTCCTAATGTTGACGAACTTTCAAGTCACGTCTGCTCCCTCCGCGTCTTGCGAGCTCGTCCAGGTGGTGTGGATGCTATTAAATGCATATAAGACACACCTGCGTTTGCCGTGACTTCACTGTTATTTGCCTGCAGCACCGTATTTTAAAGCAGTCTGAGAGCAAAATATGCCAAAAAATGTACTGCCAGACTGATGCTAAAGTCAAACTATACTGTTCTGTGCCTAAAATCCCTGTGTGAAGAAACATTAGTGAACTTATTTCCATTTCTCTGAGGGTGGGGAATAAGTGAACACAAGGTTTTATATCGCTGGTATAACACAGTTATGCAGCTTTCTCACAGATTGTTCAATAACAAGAGCTGTGTATACTGTGTACTTTAAAGGAATGCTTACATTTGGTTTCTTTTCTTTTGAATGTTGTGGATTAACTTGTCTCAAAGTTTATGATCGGTAAAACACAAGCTTGTATACAGACTTGCGATGTTTGTTAATCATGCCAAAATCGGATCGATGTGGTATTAATTTTGTCCCCTTATCTGTATTGCAGGATTTTGGGAGTGAAGATGAACGGCGAATAAATCAGAGGTAAGTTTACTCTTAAGTTTAAAGTTTAGCACCTCTGTTGCGTGGTACATGGCAAAGCAAGTCAAATTTTTATACACAGGTGTTGTTGACTGATTGGCTGCATCTGTCTTTGAGTCATTTAGTGAAATCTGGAATGGCGGCAGACTAGCTGGCATCAACACACAAGGACAACTAAGCGTCAGTGTAATAAACACCTGCTGTCTGTCTCTATTGTTGGCGGAGTCATCAGATGCTAACTGTAAAGCCATGTTCATTTCAGTAGTCTTGTCAAGTAATATGCTGACGGGTGTGTCGGCATTTTTATTGGCACTTTGATCGATGAAACATGTGTTTGAATCCGTTGAGTCACTTTTCCACAGAACGCATGTACTGCGTCGGATTGGCAGAAAGCTGATTGTAATAATGGTAATAATAATCTTTGTACTTGATTGTTCAAGTCATTTACTGAGTTAAAACTTTGGCTTCAAACTGGAAAATGTACAGTTTTCTCTACTCTGTGTCCCCCACTCAGATTAACACACTGACTATGTTGTCTCCCAACAAAAGGTGGGAGTAAGCAGAAAGACAGAAATGATTATAGCAGCACTGTACAATAAACCCTTTTTCAACCTACAAGTTTGGGCTAGGCACAGTATTTTCTTATTCCTCTGCCAGCTATCACGACTGAGTTTTTGAGTGTGTGTTTCCTACAGTGTGACAAGACTGAGGATAAACTTAAAGTTAATGTATTAAGAAACCATTTGCACTCCAAGTAACGTGTGTTTTGTACATTTCTGAAAAACGTAACAACCCTAGTATGTATGGCTTTGTTGTCTTTGGATACGAGATTAATGCTTTACACATTCTGACAGTGACTCAGTCGTGTTAAAACCTGATTAAGTCAGTTTTCTGTCAAAAGCTGGAGACGAGTCCCTGAGGCGGTTTCAAAGTTAAGGCCTTTTTAAAATTCAAACAACTGGCAACACTTTGCACTTTTATTATGTAACGTGTGTTTTGGGCAGTTTGAACTTTATATGATGTAAATATGTCTCTTGGATGAAGAAAATCTAATTGATTTTGTTGTTGTTTTCTGCAGAACCAAAGGTTTCTTTCTGGATGTTATCTTCCAAATACCAATCCATAATGTCTAGACTTAGAATTGCGCATTTAAATATAATGACTGTATAACAACTATGGCGTAAAAAAAGCACCCACAAGTCTTTCTCTACCGGTATCTGACTGTTAATAATGAATGCTCTCTTCTTAAATATTAGCAGGCATCTTATTGTGACTCGGCTGCAGTGAAGTTGTTTACTGGAGAGATTTAATTTCACTTTCAGAGCAGATCAATACGAAAGCTTTTGTAAAAGCCTATATGTCTTTTGGGCTTACGTATAATATTGAATTGTCAACATGGTGACAATGCTGACAACGTAGGTCTTTATGAGTCATTCATACTGATAGAAACCTTTGTTCTAATGTAAATGTGCAGTTTTATTTGTGATTTTTCGTATGTTTGTCGCTGAAAACGTCACTTAATCTGTGAACCAGAAGAATGTTTGAGGAAGCAGAACACTTATTACCTTAAAATAATATAATGCGTCATTCTAAGAGTTCAGTTTCTCTCCAGTTATGCAACAGCCTATGCAATGTCCCTAAGCGATGTGTGTGCGAATGATCTATGCATGGTGCGAGCCCCGTCTTGCCTCAAGATTGTTTCCATTTTTTCCGACTGGTAAGCCACGTTTTATAATAAGGCATATTAAGTTGTCTTTTATTTGACAGATGTATTTCTCAGTTGAGATCAGGGTGTAGTGATCTAGTACACTAAATAGATAGCTATCTGTTGATGGACAGCTGTACGACCGCCAAGTGGGAATTCTTGTGCTCGCTGTTCTCGACTGACCTTGATAACGATGACAAGCTCAAGGGGTTGATGGAGGCCAATGTAAACATTGTGCAGGTGTCGCTGGCGATGAACCAAGGCATTTTACCACCTTGCACACAGCAGTGTTGGGCAAAAAGCACAATTAAACAGAAATGTGTGTGTTTGCTTGTAGATATGGGGTGCAGCGTTTGGAATGTGTAGGAGGGATTCAGCACGGAGACGAAGGATTGGCAGATTATTGGCTCCGCGGAAAAATATACACTGACACTCCTACTTCTAATTTGAAGTCAATTTAAACTCACCGCAACACTTTCTAACTCAAATAGCACTTGTCGAGACTGGTTGTGATTTAAATGCCATAATAGGTCAGACTACTCCCTCTGGATTTGAATGTAGAATATAGTATATATATATACAATTAATCAATCCAAGTGCAATATCCAATTATTTTAAATAAAAGTCAAATGTGTGAATAAAAAGCATTAAAATGAAGTACTGTGGTTCTGCGGGAATGCCCTACAAATCTTGTTCTACAGATGTAAGAAAACATGTTAATTAAAATTGTGACGCAAAAAGATAATTCACACATCTTGAATCATATCGCACTCATAATATCAGTCAAAATAATCGCAATATGATGGGTTTATACCATATCATGCAGCCTTAGTGGAATAATGTGTGGATTGGAGAAGCATAGGCAGAGAAACTGCAGCAGAAGCACCATCTCTAGGTCTTTATTGTGGGTTAATCTTTCCTCAATAACACGATGATGTCATATGTCTCCACTGACACCTGAGGAGGTTTGTTCCTCTCCGACCTGCACCCCCCATCTCTTTACCGCCTTTCAGTGGTGTAAGTGAGGAAAATGCCAGCATTATGCAACTGGCAGCCCCAAGAGGAGGCCTTTTTTCCCTCATTGTGCCGCTGTGTGCAAAACACTCTGAGACCATGAATAAACCAGCCTGGTTACTGCCTCTGTGCCTTGAGCTTTTTTTGTAGTGAGTCCTCTGTGTAATCCAACCTCCCTCACATACCAGTACACCTGGTGATTCGGAGCAGTGGCTTAGAGGACATCTGGTCCTTTTTGGCCCTGTTCAGCCATCCATCTGGCTAGTGCTTCACCAACAAACTATACCTTAACTCTGTGACATGCCATCATTCCTGTCTGCTGCTTCTAAAGCTTGACCTCACACGCAGACGAAGTTCCTGTATCCAATCAGGTCCCTCCACTCCTCCGTGCACCTGACACACTGAGCTGTCCAAGTTTCCACCTGGAACACGACTAAACCTACGTCAGATTGTAGAGTACAGTATCTGCTGGGTGACCAGGTGTTACGCGTCCTTTTGCTTCGGAGAATAGGAGGGCTATCTTGTTATCTGTGTCGCGGAGCTATTGTGAATGTCTGTCAGCAAATCCTCCCAGATAAACAGAGTCATGCCTCTTCATTGTGTATGTGTGGTGGTTTAAATGCTTGCTGAGTGAGGGAATGCGAGAAAGAAAGTTATGGCCTGTATTAGCTTTCAGTCCCCAAACAGGGACTAATCTGTGGGCTCAGTTTTAAGAATTCTTTTGAACTGCGATCGCATTATTATCTTTAATTTCAGTTCTGTATTTTGCTATCTAAAAAGAATATTCACTGTTGTTTGCAGAAGCATTAGACATAAAGGATATTCCCTCCCTAAGCTAATCGTTGTACTCTAATGATGTACATTGTGGTGTGTTTGCGGTACATCAGAGTGAGTGACAGCCAGTGCTGGCCACTTGAAGGAGAGATACAACATAATCCCTCCCTTATAAGCCTGGGTATAATGAGATTTGGGAGTTTTGGGAACATGCCAGTTCTCACTGCCCTTTCCACCAATGCTTGGCCCATGTGTTAAGCTCCCTGGAGGCACTACCCTGGATTCTGTTGACCCTTAAGGTGGCATGCAACATTGGGACATCCCATTAGGAAGTTTTGGCCAAAATTCCTCCTGCTGCTTTTTTGTCTTCCAATTGAGCCAGTGGTCTTGTGCTTTTCCCCCGGAAGACACACAGAGAAAATGGGATTTGGAGAGATGGTTTCTGTTGAACAGGAACACCAGATCCTGGAAATGGAAACCTGACACACAAAAAGGGAAAGGAATTGAATTTTATTGGATTCACTGTCCTCTGTAACCTCGTGGCTTTTTTCCTCATGTGTTTGTTGAAAAGGCAAACAAAAACACGTGGTGGACTTTGTGTTTCTTTTGGAAAGTTTGCAAATTCTTACCCTGAAAGAAAGAGTTAACTTAACTCTTCCTCTCTTACGGATGTGAACGTGTGACCTACAGTATACTGTAAGAGTGCGACACAGACAAAACAGACTGAGGGACTGAGGAGAGGAGCACAGTTGTGTGTGCCTGAGGCAGCGGGTGGAGACTGCAGTACGTCCCTCCAGGCGGGAGTCTGACTAGCACTCACACACAGAGACGCTCAGATGAGGCAGGAGGAGGAGGAGGAGGAGGAGGAAACAAGAGGGTGTGGCATCTGAACAGACGGCACTTCTTCACTGAGCAGCACAGATGAGCGCAGGCTGTCAGTCAGTCTGTCACTCAAAAGCCGTGGGCCGAGACCTGAACCCGTCATTCTTCCTCTTTTTCACTCTGCTCCTTCGCTGTGTCTGGAGGCCGATGAAGAGGAGGTAGCTCGCAGCGGAGAGGCCTGGGGTTTTCATTCCGGTCAGCAGGATGCATCTGGTTGTAGAACCCATTCAGGAGGCCGTGATGAAGATGCTACCGTATTTTGTGAAGAACGCTGTGTTGACCCAGAGTGAGATAAACCGCATGTGAGTTACATTTATCCTCTAACATGGGGTTTGGACTAGTGGGAACAAAGTCCTCCACTGATCAAACACAGTATGACCATGGACTTCTGGCCCTACGTTGTGTTTTTGAAACAAATGTAGGAGTGAGAGTTTGAATGATGACGTGGTCGCTTTGCAACAGATACTCTGCTGTCAGATTGAATCAATCACTGAACATGTCCAGCTGATATGAGATAAGTGAACCTCAGTCAAAATAAGTTGTCATGCAGAGGTGGCTGACTTGTGCACGCATCTCTGTATCAGTGATATATCTACGACTGTTCATTCATACGAGCTGATGCGTTGGCGTTCTTTCTGTCTGTAAAGGAGCTATAGGTGCTGTAGGTTGTAATCATTGAGGCTATTTGGCAAGCTTTTCTGTTGTAGTCTTTGTTTGCTTTGATACCAGATGTATTTTTAGCCCTACTGTTTGTGGAGAAGCTGATAGCAGGGTACTGCAGGGCAAGAGACAGTAGAGCTGAGGCTGTTTAATTAGGATGTCTGAGTACAGCCTGTAAAGCAGTGGGACAGCTCTTGAGTTACACATAACGACAAGTTTCACACATACTCAGATTTCACCAAAGTGCACCTTTTAAATGTTTCTTTCCTGGGAAAATATCAGATATCACAGGCTAAGACCTGCAGACTTGAAGTTGGGTTACTAGTTGAAGTAGGAAAAATAAGCAGCAGGGATTTGTACACAGTACTGAGCAGTAATGAGGCCGTAGTCCTCTTCCTGCTCTTGCCACTTCTGCCTCATATTATCCATCATTCCCTGACAGTAGACCCTCATGACAGCATCATAAATCTCAAACAGAGAACAGACTGAAACCAAAAAAATCAACCAAAGTGAGACAAAAGCTCTTGTTGAGAAGCGTCCACCCCCATGCTTTGTCACTGTGGAACGTTTTCTTTTTTTTTCTGTGGTGCTGCTGGGGGCGGAGGGAATTTATTGTGAGGTGCACAAAACGGAGTCCATTGTTCACACAAAATCCTCCGTTTGGCCCAGGCCTGCTCTTCTGCATGTGGGCTTTGAAATTCTGATCAAAGAGAGCTGAGTGAGGGAACAGTTTCAGAGCTGGATATAAAAATGTGACGGTGAAAGTTGCAGTTGTTGGTGTCATTTAGATGCATTACTTTATTGATACATGTTCAACTTGAAGGCATTTGGTCAAATGGGTTGTGTGTGGGACATCTAGGGATGTATCCTTCGAGAATATGCACCAATATAGGTTATTGTTTTTAAACATACAGTATGTAATTCCTGTCACTAGGAGGTCGCTCACATCAAAACAAGAACAGAAGACAAAGTTTGACGACGTTGTGAAGTAGCGTGGGTTCATGGGAGTTATTGTCTTCACCACCATTGCCGTTCCTTCAGTGTTCATAGTTCAGGAGGTTTTACCGGAAGCTGAATTATCCACAGAGGTCTCCTCCGCTCCAAAACAAACTGACCTGGTTATCATAACAGTAAAAACACTGAATAAAGGAGTTTCATGTTAAAAATCATTGCTTCTCCGACGCTGTTCGGCAGACAAAAGACGTCTCGGAGGGCATGCCACCCGAGCTGCTGCTAATGTTCCAGACGTCCGATGATCCAATCCTTAATCCAGTTAAAAAATAGATTTAAAAATGATGAAAATTTAAAAAGTGGATCATAAAAATGCTGCTTAAAACTATACTATAATAGACTATACTATAATAAAAACTCAATTTATGACAGATAACAACACATGCGCAAAGGGGATATGACTAAAATTACAGATTTCTCTGGGTTTGAACATTGGAAACATTTGATATAACGTAAGTACACAGCTCAACAAAAATATATAACATACGTCTAGCATTTCTAGACATTTTAATGTTGAAATGTTACGTATTATAGCTTTAAGCCAATATCAATAATCACCATTTTCCCACTTGATAATAGCACTAGGCAAACTGCAGTATAAACCTTAGATGCAAAACAGGTTAGGCTTTTTTAAATATCACGTCATCAGTAAAAATAATGTTAGACTGATAGCAGTATTGCTCTAAGCTGACATTAGCTAGCAATACTGACACTATACCAATACACTGATGTTGTAGCTGTAGTTAGAGACAGGTTTGTATTTAGTACCTGTTTGGATTTTGTTTTGTTCCCGTCACTCATCACTTCTGAACTTTCCTGGTTTGCCAGACTGCACACGCACAGTACACGGTGCATGTGTCCCACCCTGCTGCCAGGTAGATTTATGAATGTTCTCACATTGTTTTCCAATGAGATGGAATGATTGAATTCAGCCCGGAGGAAACACCTCACTAGTTCTTTATTGCTGTTCCTTATGTAATCTGTTGACAGCTCCAGCAGCCTAACCTAAAAAGACTCACTTTTACAGGTAGGCGTGAACTGGTAATTGCTGCTTGTCGGCCATTGTGGAAGCGTCGCAAACAACTGCAGTTAGGTCAGTTATTCAGGTCTGCGTTGCATTTCACCAAGCCAGCAGGGACCTGACAAGTCAAATCTGAGTGCAGCCCATGCAGCAGAAAAAAGACAGATAAGCATTCAGGATCAAAGCTTGATTCATGGCTGCAGCAGGCCTGAGGTCTGCCTCTGTAACGTGGCAGCTGGGCTTTTCCACTCAGCTGTTGAGGTAGATCACCGGCAGCAGGCAGCCGTGCTTTATGCTCATCTTGTTGGCTGTGTCTACTGAGCTGAAATGTCCTGTAAAGTTGAATATTTCATTTGTCTTGTGTCCCGCTTCTCAGCCCCACTGTCCAGCGAACAAGTGTGTGATGTGCGGTGTTTCAGTGCTTAACTCCTTTCTCCCCATTCGTTTTTCAGCCTGAGTGAGAGCTTCTTCATGGTGAAGGGCGCTGCTCTCTTCCTGCAGCAGGGAAGCAGTCAACAGGGCCAGAAAGCTCATCCTCACCACAAACATGCAGGTGAGAACCGCAAGGACACGGCACCCAAAAAAGCACACCCTGTTCCCCACCATCATTTACCCAAACTGTAGTTTTGATCTCTTTAATCTCCTCGTCAGACTCCTCATCCAGACCGTGTAGTGCGTTTGTGTGACGAGTTAAAGTGCTGCACTCCTTTAACACTGCAGCAGATGTTTAAAGCTGAGGTGAGGAGGATGGAGGCTGCCTCGTTGATAAGCATGTTCCAGACGTATAGCTTAGGCAGATTAGTGCTTAAATCCAGTGCATGGTAGCACTGTAAGCGAAACTTCTGTTGACGATTAAAGGCGGCCCTCATTGTTTGTGTTACCTCGTGTGTCCTCTTTTTCTCACTGCTTTACGGAGTAAAGGGTACACAAGGTAAATGTCAGTGACTATTCTTAGCATACAAGGTAATTCATTTTAAACATTAAACAACACAAGGTTTTACAACGAAAAAGAAAGTTGTAGTTCCTTCATGCCTTCCTTCAGTTTGCATAACACAAAATAGAATAAATAAAACAATATATGCAGTTATCTATGTACATATATACACCCAGGGAATAATTCTGTCCATCCACTTTGACTGTGTTTGAGCACAGAGAGTCCGTCTCCTCTCGTCCTGCGCTCTCGGAGCACAGTCTGCCTGTCGGGTGCTTGGTCCAGGATGTTGATGGAGTGGGTCTCGATGGGGACAACAGTGTTTGATTTCCCAATTCGCCCCATTTAGCCCAAACCCTCTATGACTTTGTTTTATAGTTTATCAAATGAATTTTACTGAAGCAACATAACAACTAACATCAACAAGTTGTAAAGGGAACTGAGTTTTAGGGTGGAACAGTTTTGGGCATAATGTAAATGAATTAAACAGGAACTGGACAATATTGATAGTAGGTAGTTGGTCTGACAGTTTTGTGTTTGTTGCAGATAAAGTAACAGTAGCCAAATGACTTACAGTGTTCATACTGTACTGTGAGTGTCCCAGTGCCCCCTTTTACTTTCCCGAATGTGGCCTGTACTTTAACTTTAACCACTACCTGTAAAGAAAATGAATAGAAGTGTAGTGTTGTGTAATTTATTTTACGAACTGGCCAGTGTCTTTAAGCAAAGGCCGCTTTTAAAATGTCACCACTGAAAGCCACAATTATTGCTTTAAAGACATAAGGCTGACCTGACAGTCCACTGGCATGATGGGAAAATAGCACCAGCCAACAGCCAAAATGCTGCCAAGCCATTTGGCAAGTCATGGCTACGGCTGGCAGCTTTGTCCACTCCACCAACCACTTTGTCAGGTAACCCACATATTTGCTGGTCCTGCTTTGTTCTCAAAACATTTGGCTCAGGAAATAGTTGTATTATTTCCCAGTAACTGTGGACTTCAACAAAAAAAAAAAAAGATGTGAGGTGACTTGTGCAAAGTTCTTGGTAAAGGTATTCCTGTTCTGTGAACTGATATCTTAGCATCAGTGACTTAAACAGGATTTTAAACAATCTTCTGGTCTCATCAGGCAGTTTAATGGAAATAAACACTCTAATCTGTGGAGCCATACTTATGTGTGGTGACCAGAGCTATGACATTTTACCTTATAGACAAGAAAATCAGTCTTCTTTAACATACAAGTGAGCTGTTTCATTGTGGGGGGGAATCTGGGAATGCCCACTAATAAAGATTTTACCCAAGCTGAGAGTCGGTGGTGTCAGTCGAGGTTATCAGTTGAACTGGGTTGAACCTCTCACATCAACATTGACACACATGGATACATAACTGTCTGTATATATATTTTTGTTTCTGTGTATTACTTTCGTATCTTGCAGCTGTTATTTTTCAGAGCAGATGCCAACTTGGCTGCCACAGAGCCGTGAACTCATTTGACTTTTAAACAGTTTGATCCATCAAAACTATCAAAAACACACATGAAGAGATTTTACTTCTAGTAGCTATGAACAGTGAACTCAGAGCGTTCATGTCATTCGTCAAATAATGGAAAAATAGTTTTTAACAGGCCAACAGACAGGAGGAGCATTAGGATACTGTGAAAATAGCTGTATAGTTGATAAATCTTATCTTTAATATTTATTGGTTTTTTATTAATGTACGGCGCTCTTTATTTGTTTCAAATATTTCTAGAGGAGAATAAAACCATCTGCAGAGTTTCATCTATTTAACTATTAAATATAACCACTGGACTCTTGATGTCTGTTGTAGGAAATGTTCTTGAAGCCATCAGTAAGCAGGGAATGGTTCATGAGTGAGTGGTAACATCTTAACCACTGATGCAGAATCTTTGAAGAATCTTTGCTTTTACCTTTAATCTTAAAGGACAATTTTGGCACAATTTTGTTTTTTTACATTTTCAGTCCCATTGTTAAAGTTTCTCAATGCATGCACCCCAATTAAATATATATATATATAAATATATATAAAGAGTTTGTCAAACCTCTGGGTCTTGTTGTCGAGGTCAACTACTCACATTTTGAAGTTTTGCCAGAATAATCATTAGGCTATACATTTTTACATTGAGTATTAATGAGCAACAAACAAATTATTCTTTGCTAAAAGGGTCTGTTTCATCATCGATTTCAGTATTGTTTGTGCTGCAACAGTAATTATAGTCAGTAAATTTAGAAGGAGCGGTTGTTGGCTATGAACCTTCAGAAGGATTTATCTATCAGTCTCTTGTGTTTTATGAGTTTGACATGAAAGGCATATTCTTTCCAAATCTTTATCCAAAAAAAACAAATGCATTATGTTAAGAGAATGACCCAGATATGAAACAAGGTTCCCACATGTCCTGGAAAACCTGGAAATTGATTAAAATAAAGAATGAAATAGACCCTTTTCACTGTTTTTTCACTCACTCTTTCTCTGTTAACAGTATCATTGGTAACACCTGTGTTTACCCTACTACTTCTTGTCAAAAAGGCTGCTGTGAAAAAGTTCCATTCAGAAAGCCGTCCCATAAACGCTGACCACCGTTTGTGAGCAAGTGCTGTCCTGTATTGTCAAGAGAAACTCCTGGAAAATGTCCTGGAAAAGTCTTCTTAAAAAGAGTGGGAACTCTGATGAGACAAAGCGATCACTGGCACGTTGTAGAGAAGCAAACATAACGTCACTTTAAACAAGTTTTCACTGTGATTTTAACCAAGAAGCACACGGCTGTACATGAGGTACAAAGAGTTTGTGCCATTTCACGCCAGTGGCTGCAGTTATAACCAGTCAGGATGACATGATTTGTCTCTCTGACCTGTTGTGACATATTTTAACATAGTTGGCTCTCTGTCAGATGCTACTTTTGAATTGCTGTTGGTCCAACACCCTGTTTTATTATCCTGCTTCACTGACATGTCTTACATCAGACCTGGCACAGGGAGCACTGAGGGATGTAAAATGAACAAAGACAGGTTTGAATTGTGGTTTTGTGGCTGACAAATTGGCTTATACGAAGACTAAAAATGTCTTTTCATTTCTTTTCAACGAACAGGTCAACTGATGAAATATTGCTGAACAGGTTATATATTATTGTCTCCATGAGGAAGGCTTTAGTGTTAAACACTAGGGAGCAGTGTAACTTCACGTACCTTCACTAGACTGCAGCAGTGACTTTAATTATATAAACTCATTATGTCCCCAGCATTCATCATGTCCTCATTTATATTCTTAATCAGTGTTGTCAAAGTGAAACGGGCTTTATCATCTTTGTATCTTCACTTTCAAGTTAAAATGTGTCAGCTTATATGAAGAGGTAAATTTACAATGATGAAATTTTCTTTCTGATCTTCCTCAACAGGCGACTTACCTCAACACTTGCAGGTGATGATAAACATTCTTCGCTCGGAGGACAGAATCAAGCTGGTGAGAGACAACATAAGTATATGCATACATCAAAATGAAAACATGCACACACACATACAGGCCAGTGACTAACAACCTGGCATAGCAAACCCTCCAGAATGCATTTTATTGTGTACTTAAGATGCTTATTTGTTCACTGTAATTACTAGCTCATGAGAGCAGGTTTCAACACACTCAGGAGAGCATTACCAAATGTTTCCATGGTGTGTGTGTGTGTATGCGTTAGTGTGAAGCTGAGTTATTTCATTTTATGTTTACCAGCTCGGTGTTCTCACACATCCTGAGGACTCGGTTACCCTATTACATCAAACTTGTTTTCTTTGCACATCCAGCTGAGACACTTTGTTGGACACAGATTTTAGCAGGAGGGTTCTTTGGGGCATTTGCTGTTGTGCACAATCACGGTTTTGCGCTCATGTGAACGAGGGCATGATAATCACAAACCTGCCACAATAGATTTAATGGAATTAACTATGTCCCAACCCGCAGGTTTATTTCAGTATGTTTATGAAACATACTTATCTTAAAACATTTTTATGTTTAATGTAAGTCAGTGTGAGGCAAACATTTCCTTAAAATACTGCAGTAATTAAATGTGTTTTTCTTGGCACTAATACAAAAACAGGAAACAGGATTTCTTAATCAAAAGTTCTGGCTTTGAATTTGAGGTCAGTTGTCTTTATCCTGTCCAGGCGGTGCGGCTGGAGAGTGCATGGTCAGATCGTGTGCGGTACATGGTAGTGGTGTACACCAGTGGGCGACAAGACACAGAGGAGAACATCCTACTGGGAATTGACTTTACCAGCAAAGACTGGTAAGAGTAAACCCTCATCCCTCAACCCTGATCATTGTTTGCTAGACAGACAGTCATCTGTTAAAAGCTAACAGCGCTCCGTTTATGAATTGATGTTACTATTAGACGTGATATATGAACTGTTTGGAAAAGACAAATCTATATTATGAATGTGAACGAGCTCTGCCTTAAACTGGAGCTTCTATACAAGCACTAAATGGCACACAGATTTTTAGGGCTGTACCCGTCTCAGAATTTTTGTCAGTCAAATAAAACTTGGCCGTTCAATATGAAGATTTGAATATTTGTTCCTAAACTCCTATACCAGCAGTTCCTGTGGTGGAAACACATTTACATGAGTTTCACACTTTACAGAGAGTCCTGCTCATAGTTCAGTTATAACGTCCCAGTGCACCACAGAGCGTATCTCCTGCCGTGCTGCTGACAGCGCTGTCAGACGAAGAGTCAGTCACAGTGGATGGCAGTAGAGGAGGCTGTACCACCGTCTGGTTCAAAAGAGGTTTAGCCGACTTCAATGACAGTCAGCAGAGAGGCAACAGGCTGGAGTTGCGCTGCCCTGCCTCACGTTGCCCGGCGTCATGCTGTCCTCTATTAACTATCACTCTTCTCCACTTTCATAGTAGTTAGTTTTGTGGTTTGTGGTCATTTTTTGTTTTAAATTCTACAGTCTGCCGTGCTTTCGCTCTGTGTACAATGCTGAAAAAAAAAGCGCAGTCATTCGACTGACTCAGGGTGTTCTCGACTGATGATTTGAATCATCAGGTTTTGTGGGCAGCCCTAAATATTTTACAGTAGTTTGTTTCCTTTTCTTAATCCTGCCACTTCTTGTTTTCCAGACAATGTTTAGATTCGCAGCTAGTCGTGGTGGACTTATCCTAGAATGGAGCAATTGTAGCAACAGAATGTAGAAAATCACATTTATGTTTCCACATGCACCATTGTGGTATTTATATTTCATTCTCCTCTGCCAGCAAAAGCTGTTCCATCGGCATGGTGCTACCTCTGTGGAGTGACACAAAGATCCATCTGGATGGAGACGGGTGAGTCCTCTCTGTCAGCTGTACGCAGAGCTTCAGCATTTAACCCAGTGATATTTCCCTACTTACTGCATCTACACCTGACACTTGGGATGAACACGATGCACACACATAGCTGCATGGTGCTCGGGGAATGACCATCTGTTTTGTCTGCTCCCCAGGGGCTTTACTGTGAACACGGCAGGTCGGACTCACGTCTTCAAACCCGTGTCAGTGCAGGCCATGTGGTGAGTAATAAACAACCTCTGGAGCCACAGTGGCTGTCTCAAAAAATTTTACTTCATGACACACCACAATAAATCTCCTGATAAACACCCATGCCCCTCTGCTGCAGTGAGCCAGGTTGAGGCAGTGCTGATTCATTCTGCCACCTGCTGACATAAAGGCGCATGTGCAGAGGGTTGCATAGACCCTTTAACAGATTGTTAGCGCTACATTTATATGATTATCTAGACGGAAATCTCTCACAAAATCACTTTAATCATCTATGACCTTTTATCTTTCCAAACAACTACAATTTAGGTCAGCCCTGCAGGTGCTGCACAAAGTGTGTGAGGTGTCACGCAGGTACAACTACTTCCCCGGAGGCATGGCTCTCACCTGGATGGGCTACTACGAGAGCTGCATCGCGTCAGACCAGAGCTGCATCAACGAGTGGAACGCCATGAAGGACCTGGAGACCACGCGGCCAGACTCGCCCACCATGTTTGTCGACAAGTCAGTTAGCACAAACCAACTTGAATCAGATTCCTTATGTAAAGATTAAAAACTACTCACTGCTACACACTTGACATATCAGAAACAACTGTGACTGTGTGAGATTTTTCATGAGGTTTAATCTCTGGTAGGCCTTCAGAGAGAGAGAGGACAGAGTGCCTTATCAAAGCCAAACTCAGAAGCATCATGACGTGCCAGGACCTCGAGAATGTCACCTGCAAACAGGTAAGATATAGAGCGGCACGCACACACTGAAATAAACCACTGCTTTGCATTTCCTTCTCATGGTTTCATTTTCAGTGGCTGCCTTTTAGAAATCAAAGGAACTGGTTTATCATTATTCAACACAAGGTTGTATAACAGAATGAAAGTTTGCAGTCCCTTCATGCTATACACATACTAAAGATAATTAAATTCATATAATAAACCAATATTTACAATTTTATACATACAGGTATACAATATACATTTCATTCTCTAAAGATCGAGACACAACTCGGTTCTCTTAATTGTTTTCTTACCTTGGAGTTGAGTTTTATGGACGTTACTCTCGAAGATTTTACAATAGTTTCTAATTACAGAAAGTGTTACCCATCCAAACTCTGGCACTGTTGTGTTTCAGTCTTCGTTGATATTCCACCTTGTGACAGTTACATGATACTTGTATAGTTTTCAGGAAAGGAATGTAAAGTAAACTCACCTCAACGATCGACAAAAATCAGCATATTGTGTGTAATGTTTTTGGCAGATCCGTACAGAGTTGGAACAACACATGAACTGTAACCTGAAGGAGTACAAAGAGTTCATCGACAATGAGATGCTGCTGATCCTGGGCCAGATGGACAAAGCCACTCTCATCTTCGACCACGTCTACCTGGTGGGACAACTGATACCGTCTCTTATGTTCACCAAAACATCTTTTGTTTCCTGTGAAGTGCTGTGAGATAAAGCGGTCCTCTTTTCCGTCCCAATGGAAGACTGCTTCCCTGTCAAATGATTGTTTTTGGAGAAAGAACAAGCTTACAAAGACTTGAAAGCATACTGAGTCTAAACAGTATTTTCGCTCATTTGTTTGTAGGGATCCGAATGGAATGCGTCTAATTTGGAGGAGCTGCAAGAAACAGGGTGATTTATTTTATATTATGGGGGAAACTAAGATAACTGCACGAAAAAACATTTTCATTATGACCTAAGCAAGAAGGAATGTTGTTGACGAATTAACATTATCTTTCCTCCCCAGGGTGGGCTATATCCTCAATGTTACCAGGGAGATAGACAACTTCTTTCCAGGCACATTCAGTTATCACAACATACGCGTCTACGATGAAGACGCCACTGACCTGCTGGCTCACTGGAATGATACGTACAACTTCATTGTTAAAGCAAAGTGAGTGCCGAGTGGAACAGAAAACATGTTGTCGTGTCAGTTTTATAAAGACATCTCATCATCACAGGAGACTCAAAAAAAGTTTACTTAGTATTTTGGGCATCAGATAAATTTTCTACATATAGTCACAAAGAGAATTATGATAATTTCTTTCCAATATTTATGAGTCTTACATTTAAAGGTCCAGTGTTTAGGATTTAGTGGCATCTAGCGTATGTAATTGCAGATCACAACCCAGTCACTTCACCCTCTCCCTCCATGTGCGAAGGAGAAACTACCGTGGCCGTGTAACGTACAAAAACGTGAACTTCTATTTTCTGGTGATTGTACACTGATTTAAAAATACCTATGAATATTATATTTCTGCCAATAGATCCTTCTAAATGTTACACACTGGACCTTTAATGTGTTTGTAATATGCTGTTATTAACATTAACATTATTTATTAGATTTATTAGAGAGCATGAAAGTTCAGTCATTCTTGACTTTGGAAACAGTAGTTTTATAAAATAGCTTGTGGTTCACTTACTAGTTACTCCTGGAGCTTTCAACCACATGCCCCCTTAACCACCATGTAAAACCACTTGTTACCACATGGCAGAAGCTCCTTACTTAAGTCCCTTGATAACAACTGAG
>NW_023339718.1:1613036-1613270 GCF_004916995.1 Morone saxatilis
CCCCCATAGAAAGAGCCACTCCAAGTGTCTCGTTCACTGCAAGATGGGTGTCAGTCGGTCTGCTTCCACCGTCATTGCTTACGCCATGAAGGAGTATGGCTGGTCGCTAGAGAAGGCTTACAACTTTGTCAAGCAAAAGAGAAGCATCACACGACCCAACGCAGGTTTCATGAGACAACTGGCTGAGTACGAGGGCATCCTGGATGCTAGGTACAGCCCTGTGTGTGTGTGTGT
>NW_023339718.1:1613370-1625300 GCF_004916995.1 Morone saxatilis
GTGTGTGTGTGTGCGTGCGCAGTGTTGGTTTTTTTGGCCGTGTGTTCTCAGGGAACCTGTTTTTTGACCTGTGCTCACTGTATTTGTGTATCCTCAGTAAACAGCGTCACAACAAGCTGTGGCATCCAGATGCAGACTGTGAGATGGCCGAGGGGCAGCAGGGGTTGGCTCAGTGTTGTGGAGGGGAGGAGGGAGGCCACCTGACTCCAGAGCCGGGAATGTCTCCCTGCTGTGAGGAGGCGCTGTCTGATAAAGGGGCTGCATGTCCCTCCCCGTGCAGGACTGTTTCACTGGAGATCGACCCCGCTTACAACAACTACTATTTCCGCCGACTCTCTGACTCGGCTCTGGACAGCGAACCATCAACGCCTGTGCGCGGTCCCCCCCTTCTCGGCATGGAAAAAGTCTTTATAGAAATTGAGGATGTGGAGCGGGACGCTCTGCTGGACGACGAGGCCTTTGATGGGCGTGAAGGACTGCCACTCCCCCACTTTGGGCCTTCAGCAGAGGGAACTGCTGCCCAGACAAGCTCTCGGGGGCCCGAGCCCCTGGAGGAGCTGCGTCTGCGGCTAGAGTTCAGCACAGTGGAGGAGGAGGATGAGGAGGAGGTGCGAAAGGAGGAGGCAGAGATGGAGGTACTCATGCAACCAGACGACGGAGGGGGTGGGGAAGGAGGTGGAGGAGAGGAAACGCAGGATGTGGAGGTAGAAGGGGATACAGAGGGAAATGGGATGGACCTGGCAACCCTAAATGAAAACTCCAACAATAACAACCATTTGAGCCCTCCACGTAACCTTATTGTAAGTTACATGATTAACCTACATTTTAGGATGAAAATGCTGTTATTAAGTTCATGAATCCAGTTCCCTCTGACTTTTTTCTTCTTCTTCTTCTTCTCCTCTCTTTATTCAGGTGAAAACTTCCTCCATCAATCCTCCAGCTGATGCTTCTCCACGGTCTTTTGGGGATTCAAAGTCCAAGCAGAAAAAAGACTCTCCACCCCTGGTGTCTAAGCTTTGCCTTAACCCCAGTCCTCCTGAAGTCCCAAGTGCTTCATTCCCACTGTCCCATTCTTCTTCTGAAGACCTTGCGTCTTCAGTGGTACTGCTACGCCCCTGTGGCCCTCTGTGTGACTGTGCCAACTGCGCTGCCTCCACGCCCACAGCTCCACTCGACAGAGACGAGCAGCCAGGAGACTTACTGCACCTGCCGGAGCCGGAGGACGATGGTGATTTATCGGAGGGTAAGACGGAGAGCCAGAATAGTAAATCCACAGCTTCCTCAGATGCTCTCCCTGAGCTGATGAGAATGGATATGGAGGAAGAGAAGCCTGGCGTGGCTTGCTACATTGGCCAACAACAGGAAACCCTCGTGCAGCTGCAGAGGTCTGGGCTTGTCCGCCGGCGTGCAGAGAGACTAGAGAGACTTTCAGGTTTATCCCAGGAGAGCCTGCACTCTCTGAAGCCTTTGGATGCATGCCAGAGGTCCAAAAAGAGCCCCAGTCACCCTGAGGATGAAGAGGAGTTCTCCGGCTTCACAGGGGACTTCCCTAAATCTTCTACACCATGCCAAGTGCGGTTAGAGCCACTGGTGGTGCCACTGACAAATGAAGCCTTGTTGGGGGTGGTGGGGTCGGGGTTGCTCACACCCACCTCCTCTCCTCACGGCTCCACGCTGACACGCAGCTCCAGCAGCGACAGCCTGCGCAGTGTGAGGGGGAAACCTGGCCTCGTGCGTCAGAGGGCGCAGGAGATCGAGACCCGCATGCGTCTGGCTGGCCTGACCGTGCCCTCGAGGCTGAAGCGGTCCAACTCGCTGGCCAAGTTGGGCAGCCTCAACTTCTCCTCGGAGGACCTGTGTTCGGCCTGCTCCTCAGACGCAGGAACACTGCTGCTCCTCTCGCTGTCCCCAGAGCCAGACCCCGGCCTGGAGTGGGACTCCCCCACCACCTCTGCTCTGCCCCGGCCCTGCAAGGACCTGCACACTCCAGAGAGGGCGCTACCAGACGAGCCCAGAAGCTGACACGTCAAAGTGGAGGTGATACACACTCCGCTCGTCCCCTCGTCCGTCTGCCTGTGGATCTGGAGAATTGAGTCAAACAAAACAAATGTAAACAAAACAACAATGCCAACTGTCGTTATAAAGGAGTGTACGCTCTCTTTTGCCACATTGTTTCTCAAACTGCTGTACACAGTGATCAAAGTCATATTGCTGTATCTGACAAATGTGTAAAGCCATCAGTTCACCTCTTACTTGGTTTGATTCATGGACAAACAAGTGCCTTACCTATGAGACCAGAGGCACAGAGCTGTGTGTTAGACTGCAGGATGAGACGGTACAAGACGCTCTATAACCTTTAACTTCACAGTACCTGATATGTACCAAATTGTGGTATCCATTGGCACTTAGATTATTTTTACCTGTCTGATACAAAGTGGTTCATCACTGATGAATTTGAGTCCCTCGGTGGAGCTCAACAGAAAGCAAAGTGTTAATAAATGTAGAGTTGTTTACCGCACAGTTTATGTTTTAGATGCTAGAGGGTTGTAAAATTAATTGTTACCTCATGTTGCATTCATGGAGCTCTTTCTCAGATGAACACTAGACGCTTAATTCAGTTCATTTGCTGATGTCAAATTAAAGTGAGGAAATCAGTTTTGAACTCATTTTAAATGCAGAGGTGTGTGTTAATGCATTAATGCGTAACTATATGTGAGTCTGTGAGTGAGTGAATGGGATGAAAGAGAAGAGAGCAAGAGAAGGTTGTGACTTTGTTTTGCCAGAGGCTTGCCCACTGTTTTCAACAAACAGAACAAAAACATTTCTGAGTTTGTTGTTCCTTTGCACTGCTTTTTTTATTGAGTGAATACTGGTACACAGCAAGCTATCTTCCAAAATAACATTAGAGTAATGTTATTGACCTCATCATTCCCTACGATGTTCTTGGGAGAGCAGAGTGAGGAGTCACGCTGCATTGCTTGAAATCATAATACAAACGCCTTGTGTGACAGGAACTGAGGATTTATGTCAGGGTTTTTCCCAGGTGAAAGTTATCTGAACACAAAACATAAACGATTTTAAACCTTCTTTTACCTTCAATTCGCTCATCCTTGAGGGTTGCCAACATTTTGAATTCATTTTTATGCTTTTTGAAATGTGAAAGACCAAAGTTCTTTGGCTGTCTCGACAAATTGGAAGCACCATCGACGCTGTACAAAATATGTGAACCATAATGTCAATCATACGTATTTAGATGCTGTCACATCTTTTTGCACCTTTTTGGGAGAAACGAAAGCGACTCAGTGAAGTCATCGGGCTCATAGCTGTTAAGCTTCTACGCTCATATCATCAGTGAGTTTGAAAGCTTTTGTCACGCTGATGTGACGACGATCACAATAGGTTACTTCACAGTTTTGTAACCATTTTCTTTTTATATTTAAGTATGCAGTAACTTTTGTACTGTACATTGCTGTAGTTTGAATGCATATTGCACTTTTTATGTTGGTCAAAATAATGTACTGTATGTGTTCATTATGGAAATAAACATTTCTTTTACATAATACGCCGTGCATCCTGTTTTCTCTTGTGAACACAATCAATTCAAAACTAATAATATCAGAAAAACAGACGTGGGATTGTATCCTGTGTCAACCCTGAATGTGATGGACGCTGAATGGGGAAACTATCACAGGCATAACGAAATATCTGTGCAGTGACTCGACAGTGATGGTGTCTGTATCCTGAAATGACATCATCATGCCCCCATCTGTATGCTTTGGCAGGAGAGACGTTTTCTAACAGCCAGGTTATATAACATTTGGCTTCCCGTCACTGTTTGCATGACATCAGTGAATTACTTAAGTTACACGCTCTTGTTCCTCCTATATGACTGTGCCTGTCTGTATAATGAATGGTAGGCCCTGTGTACGGTGTAGCATGTAGTGGAGGAGCATTGAGGCGGTAAATATGTTATTTAGCGTTGTTTGTGAATTGACAGTAGTATAAAGCATCCTGTGTTTTTTTTTGGTGCATTTACATGAAACCTGACACTGCTATTTACAGAAATGTGAAATGGAAAACTAATATGTCTGACTACTGTACACTTGTAAACACTTAAATGACAGAGGAACTAAATGAGGAGGCTTGTAAAACCCATCATTAGTGTGCCAAGAAGCCTGTGGAGTCTGTCTTGAATTAATGATGAGCTTAAATTAGAGACATATTGGCTTTTGTCTAGACAAGATTGAGGGTGACCTGCAACTCTTTTTCAAACACAAAAACACCAGTTGACAAGAAGACGAGGACTTCTACATGCAGCTTCCCGTCTGTCAACACGGCAGCGTTCACTCTACAGTCTCTGGGTGTGGGCCGGCCCCTCTTCCCCTTCTTCTGCCGGTTAATTCTTGGCTGCCGTAACCTCCACTTTTGTTTTATTATCTGAGGACGTATCCTGTTTTGGATATTACTATAGAGACCGAGAGAAACAAAAGAAATAGGTCTGAGCTATTTTTCAGATGACTTCCCACACTCCTGGTCCTATCCAGGTTAGCTATACAGTTACTCACCATTTATCCCAGACTTCAGCCATCTCCTACTTATCTTTACTAGGGTGAAGTAGTATCTACGCAGCCCATGACACCGGTATGCAAACAGTGTTGTGTAAGGGAAAAATTAGGACATTCCTTATACTCACTCTAACTGTCAGGATCTGTACTGGTCATTGACCATAACATCCAGTATCATTCCTCTGCCTTACTTGGAGATAAGGTGAAAAGGTCACCACTTATGGCCAGGCAATACATTGTTTTTCATGCACTGGTTAATTTTGGGCCAAAGAAAATGTCCAAAATACACTTTTATGTGTTTATTCTACTATACATGGATCTACTTCTGTATATCTCTCCTATAAATATAGGACATACTGTGTCTGTATATAGTTGTTTCTAATAAAAATGTTTGGAATCTCCACTTCAGTAGCCTTTACATGCACCAGACATTCCAGTTTTATTCTTATCTATAATCTGAAAATTTTTACAGAGAGGTTCGTTCATATATTATCCAAAGCCTGATGTATACAACATTTTATTCCTAAAAAGATTGCTTTTTTATGGCTTTATTTTCTGGTTTATTTAGTGATAAAACAAGATTTTTGTACTTTGAAACTAGCTTTTTCCACTGTTTAGATTTCTGTTGTGGAAAATATTTAATTTTAAATATGTTATTAGATAATGTCCATTTGCATATTCAAACATAAGATTTCTGAAATCTCGTAATACAAAAAAAGAGAGTCTTGTTGTAAATAATCAGCTGGAGAAGTTTCATGGTTTTTTCTGTTAGTTAAAAATCTCCCCCTGTAGTGTCTCAGCTTCATCCAAACACATTCTCCATTAACCACACACACAAACAAAGATACAGTATGGAGATATTAAACCCAACTTTTCTGAGGTTTTCTCAAAACAGCTAAAAGTAACGCTACAAGTTCTCCTGATTGTGTTAGTCAAATGTGCTCTGACATCACATGGATGTAATATAAGGCTCCCATTGCTTGTGCATTTGAGGGAGGACTGAACATCACCAAACAACCAACAAAGAGCACTCTGTCGGTCCCGAGAGAGAGAGCGAAACAACACGGCAGCAACATCTATCTGGTAAGTGTCAGCCTCAACATATGATAACAGATCAATATTATATGCATCTCATTGTAAGAGCAGGGAGTCGTCATGAGCCAGGCCTGTGCCCAGCTTGTTGTGTTGTAATAATCAGAGCGCAGAGGTGGTTAAAAAAACGATACATTGTCTATTTTCCCAGATGCTGAGACTTGTGAGAGGTTCCTGGGTTAGTGGTTTTGGATTCCTGTATGTCTGAATATGTTGAGCAGCAGAGCACATGGTGATCAAGTGATCAGCTTTGAGCATTCAGGGAGGATGAGACAGGATAATAGAGCAGTTGTTAACAGGGATAGACTGCCCAAGGGGAAGGGGTTCCCCACACTGGCTGACAGAGTAGGTGGAGGATAATCAATGAATGCAAATACCACTGAAGCCCCACTGATCTGGAGGAGGGGAAAAGACACTTCTCTAACTGTAACAGCATGAAAAACCTTTGTATCTTCTCACACAGCTATGCCACCATTGTAGGGGGATAACATTAACTCCCTTTGCCATGTGTCTGGCCAGTGAGCAGGCCTGTCAGATGATAAGACAACAGCAGTCATATGTTGTCACACAGACGGGGCATGAGGCCACAGACAGGAAACAGACTCATGGTCCAGATCATTGTTCATTGTGCCTCGCCATTTTCTCTGCTTACTGCTGCAGTTTAGTGGATGAAAACTCATTAAACAATTAGACAATCTCATGGAAAAGTTTGCCTCTGCAACACATAATCTGGGTTTTGCCTCATGTTTTGCTTTCTTGTTGACAACAGCTGCTATCGTTCCACCTCCTCCTCCTCCTCCAGCTACTATGAATACTCCCATACTTTTTTGACCATTAATCATTATCCACACGAAAACCATCAACATCTTCTGTAAGAGAGCAATAACAGCAGTCAACAACACAGGATAATGTTCCTCAGAGGAGCCTTTTAAATACAAAATATATCCAAAGTTAGATTCACACGGTGCTTTTATTCCATTCCTGCATAGAATACTTGCATTAAGTTTAGTTGAGTTTTTTTAAATGCTAACATCACGTCTTCCTCATATATACAACACATGGCGACACAAAAATACTGGACTCACTGGCGCCTAATCAATTAATTTGGTCACATGAAACTAAATCAACAACAAAAAAAATGTGACAAGAAGACGCAGGAGAAGCTGACTCTCAAAATGCAAAGAGTGGGAAAAGATATTTGCTGACAGAGTGTCATAAGACACCAACAGAGACGGACTAATCAATTTGTCAGGCTCAGTGTCCCTGTCGTTCCTACTGTTCTGCTGTGAGGCTGATTATCCCAAAACATTGATCACAGATTTCACTTATCAACATTGTTACTCTGAGGATGAGGCTTAAGTTTAGAACATCCATTTAATTTGCATTAGGGCCGCACGGTATGGTAAAAACATCATATTGTAATTATCTTGAAAGATATTGTGATATGATTCACAATTTGTAGTTTCAGAACTATAATTCATTATAATGCCATGTAATAATATAATATACCTGTTTTGTCACACGTTATACTTTTTTCAAAAAAAACTGCAGCTTCTGCAATTTGTAAATTTTGACCATATTTGTGATTCTGATAATTTAGATTAATTGTGCAGTGAAAATACAACATTATATCCAGTGTAAGAGTGAAATAATGCTGCAGTGATAGCGCTGAAGGACTCAAATTCACAAGTGAGATTGATGCAAAATCTTGTGACTGTAATTTTACTTAAAACGGACAACTGTGGTCATCGCAAGTGCATGAATAACCCCAACAGAGGGGAGACTATAGCAGTTAAAGTCATAACATACTTCCATGAAAATAGCTCCTGTGTGACTATGAGTTGTTTGCTACATGCTACATGGTCTCTTCCTAAGTCTGAAACCATTTCTAATGTCTAGACAGTGATGTTAACCCCAGGTGTCAGCTCCTTTTCTGTTGCTTTTCTGTTTTCAGTGTAGTATTCAAATGGGAAATATGAGCGGAGGTGCTCAGAATAACAGAGGTTGTGGTGGAGCACAGATCAGTCATGGTCAGCAGGCAAAAGAAACTACTTCTGGGATGGCATTCCTAACACGTAGTATGATTTTGTGAGGTTAACACCATGTCTTTCTCTACAGACCAGTATGGGACAGAACCAGGATAAACTGGAAGGGGGCGAACAGGCCCTCGATGAAGGATTAGAGGGGACGAGGCCAATCCTTGACTCTCCCGACTCTGGAGATGCAGGCAGTCATGCAGGTGATGTCATGGAGGGAGGAAGCTCCTGCAAGGAGGAGGCTGGTAACACCAGGGAAAATTCAGGGGAGCCAGATGCTCAGGATCTGGACGGGAGCCCTGGCAAGGAGCCAACAACACCTTCTAGCGAGAAGCACATACATTTGTGGGAGAGTCCTTTCGCTGCAAGGGAGGTGAGACAGGGAGGGGCTGCAGGAAAGAAGGGAGGAGGAGGAGGAGGAGAAGGAGGCAGGACCGCTCCTCTGGTTCCACAGGAGACGGACGAGAACCAAAAGAGTAGTTCGTGGATTGAGGAAAGAGCCAGAGCGTACAAGCTGTTCAATCAATTCAAGAGAGAGGAGAAGAAGACTGAGGAGGAGCTTCACAGATTGCCAAAGGTCAACATGGAGCGTCGGGATGAGGAGATCCAAGATGAAAACTTCTCGACTGGAGTTTCATATGAAACATATGGCAATGCCGTTACCTTAGAGGATGCAAACTCACTTGGAAACATTGAGGAGGACTCTGCGGTCGTGAAGATGAGCCCATGTGGAGCTCATGCAGGAAGTGAGTTGTTACCGTCTGTACAACAAGATCAGAATGACACCATCATGGCTGAGGTTGCAGATGAAGAAATTAAACTCTTTACGGGAACAGTGGGCCGCTTGAGTGGAAGGAAGGGACCGCCTACAGCTCCACTCCAACATCCTTTGAAAAACAATCTGCAGAAAGAGTCTCTATCAGACGTGAGTGATACCATTCACTGCAGACCTCCAAAAGGGAGAACAGAGAATAATGCAAAAGGGGAAACGCAAGCATGTGAGGTGAAGCCAGTTTTGAGTGACTACTCTTCAACAAAACCAAAGGTTACTGACACTGACGATCAAAAGGAGTCAGTGAGGCCTTATCTACAAACAGACACAACTGAAGCAACCACAAATCAAAACTTGAATTCAGCATCAAATCCGGCCTTACCTGCTGAACCCAGTTCTATTCTGGAGAAGCTACTGAAGAGAAATAGAAAGGAGACAACCCCAGCTGTTTCAGAAATAAAAGAGGTAAACAACACCTTGGATGTTACTGCAAAGAGGATCCCTGACAGTGCGGCACCAGAGCTGTTCACTGATAAAAATGTACCTATGCCAATATTTGATCTGAAGGGGTTGATAGAGAAACCACATAAAGAAAACCTTGCAGCCAAAGAGCATCACGTTACAGGCCGGGACATGAAACAAACAGACACTACAGACACCTCAGATGTACTTCAGCCTGGAGTGATTGCAAATACCATGTGTGAGAGCTCATGCACAAACTCACATTGTTCCAAAGTTGATTGTCAGAGTACAAAGAACATCGACTCAACAGATGCTTCAGTTAAGGAGATAAAGCGCAATACAAGCCCCTCTAAAAACCTGACCTCAGAAAACTCACAATCAGCTGTTTCACATGAAAGAACGTCTTGTGAAGTGAGTGGTGTGATTACTGAGGAATCTGCACCTTCTCCACTGTCTCCACCCACAAAGAGTGATGGGCAAATTGCAGACTCATGCCATTTACTTACTGCAGAGAAGACAGCCGCCAGCACTGTAAGAGCACCTCTACAGAGAAAGAGTGACAGCGAAAGCAAAGCTGATCCACAGTTATCTGGCTCTTCGTGCTCAGATGATCAACCTGTGAGGAGGAAGAAGGTGAAGGACACTGCTGCACCAGCTGCGGAGGCTGGCTTAGTTTTGGTTGTAGACGACACAGTTAAATCAGAGGAAAGCCACCAGGTCACAGCAGGCATGAAGCAGGATCTTCATACACTTCACTCAGAAAATATGATGCCAGACCAGCCTGATAAAAAACCTGTTAAAGAGAGCAATGACAGCGTCTCAGAGAGAGATAAATCCCAGAGCACTCCCAAATCTAGGCCTGTCTCAGAACTCATAAAGGAGACCATTCAACTGCATGAAAAACTGCAGCACCAGGACCGACCAAAGCCAGCTGAAGTCAAGTCTGATGAGCAGGGCCAGTCTTTGAAGGTGGCACAGATGAAGGCGGCTTTCGACTCAGCTCAGAAATCCACAGACAAGGCCATCGAGAGGAAGCCATCAGTGAGAAAAGGTAAGGATCAAAGCTTGTTTACTGCAATATATATATATATATATATACATACAAATGAGTAGAAACTGTGGATAGTGGAGAACACACTGGGAATAACAGGTTGGCAGGTAAATTAATCAGTGAGTCGTTTGTTATTGAAACGATAATTAACCAATGAAGTCTGCTTTCCTGGTCAATGAACCATGTGAATCTGGGCAGCCAGGTTCACCACAAACACTTGCATCAACCTTTATCTACAAGGCTGAAGGAGGCTGAAGAAAAAAAAATAGATTGGATGATGGAATACAGCTGTTTTCTTCTGTCAAAGTCTGCATCACTCTGGATTTGTGAAATAACGCCATCTTGTGGTGCTGTAGTACACTTGTAGTACATTGTGTTCTTGAAATATATTTTTAATATCATAAAATTATTTCTTTCTCACACAGAATCATTCAGCCATATAGATTTGTGTTTATATTTAGTATCCATAAATGTACCCCCACTCACTCACAATTGCACATACACACATAAACACACACTCTACCTATTCTATCATTCATCATTATGCCTCACCCTTTTTTTAAAATATATATTATGGGCCCTCTTGGCTCATTCAGTTGCTCCTAAATGCCGTTAGATGAGTTGGTATGATGCACTTGCCCCCGGCCACTTCCGAAAACAACATTTCCTATTAATTGATATATAAATTGTATAATTAGTGTATGCAAAATAATGCCTTTCCAGGGGCGGATCTAGAGAACTAAGCATGTGGTGGCAAGAGGTGGCATGGAGATTTTAAGGAGTGTCAGAAATACAGTAAATATATGCGGATTTAATTGCAAACAATCACATATTTGCTTAGAAAAGCCACCAAATTATGATATTTGAATAAAAAAAAATTACATTATTGTGGCACATTTGTAAAACACTGAATAGAAATTAGAAATTATCTTATTTCCAAATCTTAAGGCTATAATTTAGTGTAAAATGTGGCCACAACAGATCCTTAGGCTAATTTCTATTATTTTAACACATTATTTTAACATTTTATTTAAATGAATGTGTTCAATTTGACAGTATTTGATGCCAAACTACCACCCCTCTGGATCCACCCCCCTCTAAAATGATGTGATTATAATTATTATATAACAGGGAGATAATGATAAATACACATAGAAAAAGATAACATCACAAAGAGATTAAAACCCCATAAAACCCACCATGCACACACAATTGATGGTGATTTTCTATAAATGGGGAACCTGAAAGAAAGAAAGAAAGAAAGAAAGAAAGAAAGAAAGAAGGCGTGAATTCTACTTGCTGTCGTGCGAAAAAAAAAGCACCGCTCTGATTGGCTCGCTGGAGCTGTCCGTCAAAGACCGCTCAGCCATACGGGGCTCGCCAAGCCAAACGAAAGGGGGCGGGTCTTAGCTGCAGAGTGGGGGAAAGAGCAGACAGAGCGAGCGGTGTCAGCACAGCAGCGGCTCCGGCAGCGGGAGGACTCAAGTGGGATACGCGTTGGGCTGTGTTATATCCTTCAGGCTTTCGGGAATACTTTCATTTATCCCCTTCAGAAGGTAGGTTATATTACGCGGCTTGTTAAGAACATGTTATTTCTTCCACCTTATCCTCCCCTTTTCCTTTTTCTTGTGGGTTATTGAAGCGGGTCTTTCGTTTTCCCACCTAACAGCCATCCAGACAGGAAAGTGCCTGCGCTAGCTAAAATGAATCGGGATAGTCTTGTTTTTTTTCTTGCATGGGTTTTAGTTGGCGGTTCACTGACAATGCCGAAAAGTTTTTAGGCGATAAGTGCACGAATTTGTGTTTTCGAGCAGTGTTTTTGCGCCTTGTGGTGCTGCTGTGGGTGATTCACGACAATAAAATGTGGTGTTATTGAGCGGGGTGGGGTAGCTAACCATAGTGCGGCAGGAAAACTTATCTCCCAAACGATAGATCCACACACACACACACAC
>NW_023339718.1:1625362-1625542 GCF_004916995.1 Morone saxatilis
CACACACACACACACACGTAGGTGCAGCACAACCGCGCCCTGGCCCTTGGCATCCTTGATTGTTAATATAGACTCTTCAAACTGAACAATAGGCTCCAAACATTAAAAAAAAATAAAAAAAATATCCAAGAATTAACTCTTTCATTTACAGACATAACCCACCACCACACACACACACAC
>NW_023339718.1:1625595-1625879 GCF_004916995.1 Morone saxatilis
CACACACACACACACAACCGCTTTCATCCAGATGCCAGGTTCAGATTTTGACCCACTAACACACTAGTATGATAGAGGGAGGGCGATATGTGCTTTCATGCTTTTTAATGCACCTTACAAATGTTACCCTAAATGCATCCCGGTGCAATCCCTGTGTCCCTCCACCAGCTCCTGCTTGTTTAGACACAACACGTGTGGAAAAACGAAATGGCATGAAATGACTTAGGGGTTCTGTGCAGAGTCAGAATCAGGTTTGTTTTCACATGCAAGGAGTTTTAACTTGG
>NW_023339718.1:1625979-1631483 GCF_004916995.1 Morone saxatilis
CCGTCTGGATGTTATTCTTATTGGATTGGATTAGTTTTTATTGTTTGCTTGCTGTGTTTGGAGTTAGCCATTGTGTTGGCTTTCAGAGGAGGCCGTAATAGGCAGTGAGTTTTAATCCTGGGCTAGCATGGCTATCTGCTTGTAGCAGGTGATCTATTGCCTAAGGCTGTAGGTAAGCGGTTTAGTAAATCTCATCCCCTCCAGACGTTTCTCCTGGGAACTGAAACTTGTCTTCTGACATCTCTGGGCACACAACATTTCTTTTTCCTGGCGCCGTGTCTTGTATTTTCAGGGTGGGCGTAATAATTGCAATAATAGTTCTCTCTGTGCCGGCCCCGCCACATGGCCAGGTTGGAGTATCAAAATAGCTGTTGACAGAATGGGGGTGGCTCCCATGTTTTTATTGGGATGTCTGGAAGCCATGACGGACTGGTGGCGGAGAGACAGCGTTAGAGGCGTCTCCTGTCGCCGAACGGAGACGCGCCGCACCATCTGGTACATGCTCTAATGCACATGCTCCAAAATGTACAGTGGCCTGCCAGAAGGGGTAGATGTCCCGGGGGTGGGTGGGGGGGGACGTCTGATGAGTCGTAGCACAGCAGCAAGAGGAGAGATTTAGATTTTGGTCACCTGCAGTTGATAGTTGCTGGTAGTTACTGATATTAATCTGGGATGGGACAGAATCAGTAATAAGGAATGTTATAGGAATGACATTCTGGCACGGACATCAAACATGAGCCCTCATTAAGCTTTCTTTTTTTTGTTTTGTTTCCTCTGTAGCCGTTTTGCAGTCTTATGTCAGAGCAAAACAATTTCCCCTTGGTTTAAGAGGAGGCAGCAGTCTGCACGGTGAATGTGAAAGGCCCGAATTCGTACTTTACATTGTCTTTCAGAAGTGTCTATTGATAATCCAGTGAGTGATAGTGATATTGCAAAGAGAAGCACAACCACACAGTGTGTGACTGGTGGTCTGTAGGTAGAATTACCACCCCATTCTCCATAAAACCAACATTTCCTTAACGCTATTGTCAGATTTAAATGGCACTGAGGAATGCTTAAAAACTGTCACACTGGTCCTGTTTCCTGTTGGTCATTTCCTCGGGCTGTGGGGTCCTCCTTCTGTCTCTGCACATTAGGGTCAACTCTGCTGGCCCAATAATAAGGTACATAGCTCTGCTTTCATCTGATGTGCCCAACAGATACTGAAGGTCTTTTTTTTTTGTGTGTGCTTGAATTAGGGCTGGATCAGTGAGCTGCAGATCTCAGGAGAGTGTCACAGAGTAGCATGGCATCCCCCCAAGGTGTGTCTCTCTCTCTCTCTCTGGCGTATGTCTGAGGCTCTCCGACTGGTGCCAACCTCTTACTGCCTCTGCACAGCCCCCCGCTGACAGTGTTACGTGCAAATGTCAGCCATGATGATGATGTTAATGATTTGGAAAGAGGGTGGGGCTGAATATTAAATAATTGATTTAAAGGGTTCAGTGTTCCTTCCTTAATATAGCCCCCCTGCAGTTATTTGGAGGTCTTTGTTTTTTTTATTAATTTTTTTGGGCATTTTGACAGATACAAATGTTTTTTCATTCAGTTTTAATTTAAAGTTATTCATTCGGACTGTGTGCTGTTTTAGTTGCTTGTTCTTCACAGATATTTCCTTTGTGTTCAGCATTAGTCGCTGCTCTTTCCGTGGTAACCACATCACACACCACACAGTCTCACAGGAAGTTGGCCGTTTGGATAAGGCCTTCGCTAGACTTAAGCAGAATAACCGTGCCCTTCTGATTCCTTAGCAGCCTTCAACTGCCCAAGTATCTTTAGGATAGTGTAATGGCACCAGGTTTCAAATTAATATATCCAATGGTTAAATATAATCACGTAGATTCAGATTTCAGTGCTTTGATTTGAGGTGATCATCACTGAACACAAGGCGCTGTCAGACTCCCTCAGCTTGGTCCAGCTGCCACTTTGGTTCACTAAAATCAAAGTCCGTGTTGGTGTGAGGACAGCTTGTCTGTGGGTCCATCATACATCACACGTTTTGAGAACATTTCGGTACGGCATTACTACTGCCAGCTACTTCATCTACATTAAGAAATTAGAGCCCAACCACATTAAGCAGGCCACACAAGCTTTCACCTTCATCTTGCACTGTCCCTGGTCTCTTTGTAGGCTTACACTCACACAGGCTCATCTCAGCAGGTGCAGGTGAGGGATGATGTTCTTACGTAACAGTCCTGCTGGATTAGAGAGTTTTTGGTTTGGCGTTTGCCCGTGGCGGGGTTAGGAGCTGCCTTTTTCAGTGAAGGGGTCGACATTTGTTTTTTAAACTTTTAGAGGTAGTTCAGTCTGGGAGGCTCAACACAAGCCCTGTCGTGTAGCTCCGAGGTCTGGAGGTTTGTGTTCAACCTGAGCTTATCAGCATTTCAGTGTCTGATTTGAGTCCTTACACCACAGTAATTTGTATAAGTTCAGGTGCATTGCTCCTGACATAAATGTAATAATCAACATAGGGGAAATTCCCCACTTTTGTTAAAATAAATGATTGCCCTGGAAAAATGAACCCTTATGTTTTTCCACATGTATCAGTGGAAATCTAACCACAGTGAGCATCCAGTGAGTAAGAAATGGTGATAACTGCGAAGGATTGTCGGTGTTTCCCACAGGCTGAGAATTTACTGGTGGTAGTGGGTGGCGTGGAGTGTGACAGCGCAGTGGGGTTGGGCATTATGACCTAAAATCCCAGTTTGTTTTTTCACAGTGATGGTATTACAAAAGATAAAAGGTATTCTCTGGAAGAAGACAAACAATGATTTGTTTATGGGCTCCAGATAGGAATGAAAATGGCTTACATGTATTTTGAGGAGAGGCCTGTCCCATAATGCAGGTTAATTAGTATCCTCATGGTTAAAACAAACTGGATCCTGACACTCACAGATAAATATCTTCTTGCCCTCGTTAAACAAAATGTATTTATCTGTGAGTGCCAGGATCCTGTTTGTTTTGTCCCTTATTACCACACCTGATACACTGTTTATAGTTTTGGAGCTGTGTGCGCTTCCACTCGTCACCATATCTCCATTCTCAGAGTTAGACCAGGGGTAGGATCCACAGCCTTTATTTGGCAGAAAACAAACATTTGTGCGTTTTATTTGGCAGCATTCGAAAGAACATATTTCCCTATTTCTAGTTGGTTGTTTCTCTCTTCCTTATTTTAATTCTACTTAATTCTCCACCTTTTTTTACTGTCTGCTCCTGAGCTACTCTCACCTTGCTTTTTCCTTTTTCCTTCTACACATACACACACACACACCTACACCTCCGTCTTTGTCTCTTACTGCACACATCACGGCTTGCCCCGCCTCTTCAGGTTACTGTCTCCCTGTCCAGCCTGCTTTCGTCAAAGTTGTCAAATACCGGCCCTGGGCTCAGCGCCTCACTGCCGATTCTGTTGTAACAACAGCCGATCAGTCGCGTGAGTCTAAAATGGGTGAACAAATATACTTGGGCTGCTCGCCCAGGTAAAGACTGTGTGGGGAAACACTGCACACTAATACGTTTTCATTTTCATAACTTTTGCTCCGTTTACACCTAGGCTGCCAATACTCTGGCATTTTTTAACCTCTAAAACAGAGAAGTATGAAGCAATGACCCACACGTTAGCTTCCTGATTGGGTCTAAAGTTATCAGTCACAACGTGTGCTTCCCTGATTTCTCCAACCTTGACTACAAGCACTTAATTCAACATAACACATTACTGGACTTGCTGACATTTTGCCTATGCTAACAGCTTATTGTGCAGGTAAATGTTGCATTTAGGAGTTTTTCCCCCCCTATGACTATATCATAGGTCATATTTGGATATCGTAGCCCTGATTTGTGGTCTTCAGAGTGGTTGGTTGTTACAACAGAAACACGTGAAATCAAACATTTCCTGCTGTTTGTCGAGCTAAAGGATCGTGTGACTGAGGAGCTTTGTGCAGGCCCAGACTAACCCCAAGAATGCAGTGATTGTTTTGTCTAGGGTAGTCACACTATTGTGGTGATAAATCAACACATCCTATAATGTACTATTCAGCTGCAAATTAAGAGAGCCAAGAGCAGCATGAGAGTTTCTCTGCTCGTTCTGTATTAAGAATGGGAAAGGCTTAATAGCATTTACGTGGGTGTGTCATCCACAGAAATGAGCCTGAAGATGGTTGGATCAGTGTTGAAACATCATTATGAAACTGTACTCAACATGTCTTGATTGGTTGCCCTTTTGCCACTGTGGAAAGACACGGTGGCTGTTTGGAAAAAGACAAGCTTCACCTAAATAGTCTGTACTAATAGGCCAGGCAGTCATGCTTCATTTTATATTTACAACCCCTAAGTAATTCCTCTCAAGCTTCAGTAGTTGAGAAGCATAGCACGAGTGCCCAGTGAAATCTCTGCTTGTTCTAATCGTCATCCAAACCTCTTCCCATAGTTTGCTGATTGGTCTGGCTTCCAGCTGCTCAGCACAGTCCATTGTCAATGTTTTCCAGACTCAAATCTTGTAGAGAAACCTGAGCTAATTAAATTTTGTCTGGTTTTTGCAAGGCGGGGAGTAATTCCAAACGTGGAGATATAACTAAGTTTAACAGTTGTTTGCGTTTTGAGATTATATGTAACCTTTTAAGACATTAGTTTGCATTTTTACTATTGTATTGTGTTTCTTTCCCGGGTTGGTATTTCCCTGATGTTGCTAAGCAGCATTTCTGTGTTACTAAACATGTCTTGGAGACCGATTGCAGCCAACCAAACACCCATGCAATTGCCAGTGGCATAAAGGGATTTTTTTTTTTTGCTCTACTTTTCTTTTTCCTTTATTTATTTTTTTTACCTTGAACACAACTTTCTCTCTTGTTGCTGGAGGTTTAGTTTACTGTCGCCCCCACCTGTTGCAGACAAGACGAAGCAGAATACCCAGCATGTAGAGCAGGACGCCTCACGGAGCAGTCATTAGACATTTACAGTGAGGCACACTGGCAGGGAGAGGAATTGTAAGGTACTCAACCCCGCTCTTGGATACCCAGAGGTCAGCGTTAATGATGGGCAGGCGAGGACACCGACTATCCAGTCACCATATTCATTATGTATACTGGCCAGCTGCCACATCCTTAGTCTATCTCATAGAGTTATGTAACTATAAATTATAGTTCAAGGAGCTTTGTCAGAAGCACATTTCCACATATTGGCCCAAATTCAGTGTAGCTACCAACATACCTGAGAGGAGAAATGATCATAACAGATTACCTTTCTTTCTTCCGCCCACTATATAACTGATGAACTGGCAATGGCCTCATGAGTCAGTTATTGCTCCCCCTTTTGTTCACTGATTAGGAGAGAGCACTCACTCCAGCCAAGAGAGCATATGGCTCCATTAGACAACCAGTAGGGACTAGCTCTAATTGACCTCTTGCAGTGGACAACAATTAGCTTGTCAAACACTCAACTATAATTCAAATTAAGATATATATATATATATA
>NW_023339718.1:1631583-1650920 GCF_004916995.1 Morone saxatilis
TGATGTATTTTATTATATATATTATTCAGGCCATCTGCATTTTTACTTTTAGGTGCTTTAAGTATATTTTAATGTCAATACTTTGATTTTGAATACAGGACTTTTACTTGTGAAAGTGGTATAGCTAGATTTGCTTAAGTATTTAAGCATAATTCTGTTCAATTAAATGCTGCAAAAGAAAAAAATTCAACTTTGTCTTAAAATAAATGATTACTCTCTCATTACTCATGATGTGTAACCAATCAGTGCTCTGGATCAGGCTACAGAGTGGTGATTACAGACAGAGAAGCAGCAAAGACAAATTAGCACATTTTAAATCGGATTCAAATAATACCAATAATCAGAAAAATGCAGAGTATCAGATCCGATAATCCCTAGAAATAACCAAGTTGTACAGCATGCTGGAAGTCACGAGAAGCCAAACCTATATTCTTCTGGGTGATGTCTAACAAGGCTATGTTTTATCCTGTGTGATTAACTGTGGTAGGGTTATAGTGTGCCAGCAGAATCAGTAGACTGTTCAGATAACCGAGGTCCACTGCATCTGTTTATACACAAGCACACACCAGCATCAGTGTATTGTGTAGAGGACAATGTAAAGAGGGGAATGACTACCTGAGGGCATGTATGTAGTACACACAGTTCCTCATTTAGGAAAGCTGGTACTTTCTTCAGATACATGCCTGACAATCAGCACTGGTGCGCCCAAGCTGCCCTCTGTATGTCAGTAGGACAGTTACATAAGCCTTAAAAATGATCATGTACCTATTATAAATATTCATTATATTGCCTTTTTAAATGAGAGAATCACAGTCGTCAGTCAGACTTCCAATAACAGAAAGCAACAGCAGCAGCAGCAGCTTGTGCTTGCACAATAAAGCTGTAGCCAAGACTCCCGCGAGACAGGTAGCTGATTTAGGTGTGTGTTCACATGTAGCCTCTATTCTGACCAGATTATGTGACAAATCTATAGCTCCAAAAGTAAGGGTAAACAAGCCTCGCTCCTCATAACAATAGCTGCCCTTGTTGAGTGTTGCCACAGACTACCATCACATCACTGTCGAGAAGAACAACTCTTCTTTCCCCATTTTTGACATACTTGAAACGTAATTGTAAGTCATTATATAAGGCTTTCTCAGCAGTGACAAAAGGGCTGTTTCATGGCTGCCTGTGACATGCTGTGAAAATGGAGAATAATTGCCTTTTTAAACATCTTTGAGTATCAATTTCTTACATTAAAAATTGATTTTTTTTAAAAACTATGATGTATCTACCAGGATTTCTGGAGGCTGTTTATAATTGGATGTCAGTAAGTTGCTCTTGGTCTGAGTCAGCCTTTCCCGGAGTAATCAAATTCACTTTCCTAGACAAATGCACTTCTGATCCAGATAAATTTAGAGGAGGATTTAGAGAATCTTATGTAACTCTGTGAAAACTGGAAAATCCTCAGTTTAAGGAAGATTAACACTCAGTCATTAACTGTTATATCTACTGTTTATCTCATTTAAACAAATCTGTCTTTTAGCCCACTCTCTGTGTTTCTCGTTTTTACAGACGCGTCGGGCTGTTAGGCCACATCCCTACAGGAAGAACTTCCTGCTTGTGTTGTGATCCTTGTCCTGTCGGAAACATGCCGTACAAGCGTTTCTAGCTCGCTCACTCTCTCTCTCTTTTATACACGCACACACACACAATGGAAAACCACCTCTAAAACATATCCCACATCCTGTGCTGTGATTTTATCATGTTGGTGATTCAGGCTGGGAAACTGTTACCATGTGCTGTAAAAAATTAAAAAAAGATTTAAGGGGCGCTAAAAAAGACCACTAAAGCGCTTTTTGTCTTTCTTTAGGTTGTAGGTTCGGTTGGACCTTAGTTCTGGTCGTTTATCTGAAACTGGCCAGCTTTCCATTATCTTTGGAAGTGGTGTGTTGTTGTAAGCACAGCACTTGGACTTGTAGCTTTTGAATGGGCTTGTTTTCCGAAGCTTTCTTGTGTGCCAGCAGATTCTTGTCTTGGTGAAGATTTTAGCTGAACCCGCTACAAAGTCTGTTTTTGTTTGGATTGGGTATGTCCTATTTTCCTTTGGCTCTTTCTGAGTGTGCCACATATAAATCGTGTTGGTTTTTCAGACGTTTAATGTTAGGCACAACTGAGGATGAAGAGAAACAACTAGACAGGGAAAAGAGTTTGAAGTCCTATGAAATATCATCAAACGTGTTTATTCGTAATCGGAAAATGTTAAACCCCTTTTTTATTATTACAAAGTTTTAGCTGTTTTTGAAGTGTAGTAATGAGTGAATTTGAAGTAGGGCTGCATAATTAATAGAAATATTATCCTTATCGCAGAACCGGCAGCTGTTTGATAAAGGTAAAATGTGTGACAAAACAGTATTATAATAATGCAAAGATGCCATGCTCTACAAATCCTGTTCTCCAGATGTAAGAACACATGTTTGTTTGATACAGTGAGCGTTGTTAGGGGAACTGGCTTGTTTTTGCCTTTAAATATCCTCATCCCCTTTTCTTACCCAACAGGCATTAAGGTAGTGAAACTAAATGTAGAAAGATCCCTGTCCGAGTCCCAGAGCTCTCCATAAAGAATGAAACGATGCCATCATACTCCACTGTAGCATCATCACCCTCCTTCCACAGTAGGATGTTACATTCATATTTGCAAGCTACCACATGCGTTGGAAAGACTCATCTTCGAGATCCTCAGCAACACGACGCCCTTGAAATTCCAGGGAGACCCTCTGAGTAGAGAGTAGTAATGGGTTGTTAGAAAACAACACATCTGCCAAGGGGTTGTGTCGTGGAAAAACAAGGCTCAAGTAGTCTATGTATGTGTTGGTTAAACTGTCTCACTTTACTGTTACTGTGGTTTCACTTTCATTTCAACAATGTACGTCTTTAAAATCATTTGCCGTTATGTTAAATCTTCCTCTCTCCTCTTTGCACAGATATGAGACGAGTTGTACGGCAGAGCAAATTCCGTCACGTCTTTGGCCAGGCGGTGAAGAATGACCAATGCTACGATGATATCCGGGTGTCAAGGGTCACATGGGACAGCGCCTTCTGTGCAGTCAACCCCAAGTTTGTCGCCATAATTATTGAGGCCAGTGGCGGTGGAGCTTTCCTCGTTCTCCCTCTTCATAAGGTATGTTTATGGTGTATCATATGACGTATGCCACAGTAGATATGCGTATATATTATTGTTCATTTGGACGGTGCACATAAGTCAGAGCTGGCCTTTATGGCAGCTAGATGGAGGTGAACTGAGTGTGCAAGCGTGTTTGCATTTCCCGCTTCTTTATGCTACAGTAGTAGTAGACGCCGAGTGTCTAACAATGCTCTGGTTAATCAGTTTTGGGTAGTTTTTATTACTTACTACTTTGTTTACTTCGGTGCACATATTCTTAACAGCTGCAGCTCTGCAACATCAGAGAAAGCAGACTGTTTTGATATTTTCAGTACATGTTTATGCCCTTTCTGATTTCAATGATCAGTAACAGGCAAACTGCACATTTAACCCCACTACTGGTAAGGCTCTTCTCCGTATGCTGTCTGTTCTATTCAAACTTAAGGATTGCTGAACATCTTTATTTAATAAGTATTTGTTTGAGATTACATTTTAGAGTCTGCATATCTGCTACCAGGCCATGAATGATCAGCCGTGTGCGTCTTAATGATCTTGGTTATGTTTACTAAAGGCCGATCTTTAAACGTTTTCATAGAAACCGGTTTGAAGGTAATATATTTTGTCCTTATTCTGAGGGAAAAGGATGCATTGAAATGGTGTGATGCTAACCTTTAAAGGCGTTGTGTGTCTTCTTTGAGCGCGGTTATGCATGGGATGCTTTTGTTACAGATGATTTAAGTGGATCACATTTCGTCTGGATATTTTTAGATGGGGCTGGGGAGAAATCTTGATATTGTCTACATGTCGGTGATGACATAAAAGGGAAGGAAAAGCCATCCTCTCTGTGGGATCAAATTGGGGCTGACATAAAACACTTAAAAAAAAGTAGAGAGAGTTGAACTAAAAATCTTGGTTCCTCTTTTTATTTTTTGAGACTAAGCGCCTATTTCCTACATTTTGTGTCGAGTAAATAACTATTTGCATAGAAGACTTTACCTCTTACAGGCTGGACTGCTGACTCTTCAGTCAGTGTACATTGGGATTAATGTTTACCAGCGGGCTGTTTCACAAACCCTCATGTGTACAACAGAAACTACTCTAAAGCCCTGGAGTGAACAGTCTCCTGATCCTTGCCTCCATATAAGGAATCACTCCACTCCAACTAGAATTACTTCTGGGTTGGGCGAGACAGCATTTGAAGAGTGTTTAGCTATAAACAAGCTAGCTGGGTGAATACATCCCTCCCTTTTGTTTTAACCCTGCTGTCATATTTGGGCTAATTAAGGCAAAATAGAGATTCGACTGTATCCAGCAGGGGCCTCTGGCGTGTCCCTAAGAGAGCCCTTGGGTGCCATTACAGTTGATGGTGGTAAATTGGTGGCTGCTGGTGTTTCTCTTTGGCAGCTCCAAGCAATGGCCAAGTGGCAGGTCCTGACACTGTGAGTGACATAAGTACTGCAATACTGTTGACAGATCTAACCTGGGCCTGTAATTAGTGTACACCAGTACACTGCCATGTCATCTGAGAAGGCTCTGGCACAGGGGATCGGATCCTTAGGCCTGTCATCACACAGCTTACACCTCTCAGCACCTCATTCAATACAGAGCTTGTACTGGAGGTGGGCTGCAAGCTCGACCGGTTTCACACTCGTCCTGCCCTCCTCTGTGTGTCCCTGTTTGAATGAGCTGCTCTCTGCGTGCCGTGTCCCAGTACAGTAATGGTGTGTCTACTGAACAAAGTCTACTTTCACTACTGAACTAAAATTTGTAAGAGACTGAGATCTTTCTTTGCAGAGCAAACCTCGGGCAATTTCCTCAAGTGAGAGATTAATAAAAATAAAAAAAAGCTCTCTTGATTTTTTTTTTAGATCTTCCCACATACAAGCTGGCAGGCGTGACACAGGCTAAGCCTTCAGATATGGTGTTTTCCTCATTGCAACAGGCCGTGCATTGAGACACTGGAGCTGGAAGGGGAATACCATATTTCTTAAGCATTATTTATATTGTGTATGTATGTTATACTTTAAACAGTGGGACCAGTATGTATTGCCACCAAACCAGTCTTACAGCTCAGCATATGAATTAACTGACTGTCTTCAGGTAATCGGGCATAAGAACAACATAAATTTCAGATCCTAAATTAATAGGCATTCCCTTTTTAATCTGTTTGTGTGTTTTATTTTATTTTTTTATAATATCTATTTTTGGTTTTTATCACCATGGTATTCTCCAATGATTTCTTTTTCTAACAAAGCAGGTCCATCTGGAAATCTCAGTATAGCCTCAGCTGGCAATGCAGGTCTCAAAAGTGGGGCGAGTCTGTTCTTGCAAATGGTATGACTAGGCTGCACTGCAGTGGATCAGTAATACACAGTTGGTCTTAGCACCTGAGATAATTTCCAGTGAACTGAATTTAAAAGGATCATAGATCATTTTGCAAACGGTTAAACTAATTGAATCGGTATGCTTTCCCATTTGTTATTGGGCCGTCTGTACAAAGTGTCTGCTTTACTTTATGAGCGTTTGTCAGACGCCGCTCTGCTGTGGGGATAAATATCTGTGCCTGATTCAAGGACACTTGGACAGTTTGAATCACCTGGGTCTCGTTTCATTTTTGTTTCAAGGCCGCACATCCCCTAAACACCCCCACCCTCCCGTCCCTAATGTGAGGGTGCATCTGTCCGGCTAACCCATCTGCCTTTGCTGTGTTGCTCCCAGTCTCTGTGGGCAGCCAGCTGCTCAGGGTCTTTGTCCTACGCTTACTCCCAACGCAGCCCTTTGTCATAACCACACTTAGACTGGGGGGAGCCAGAAGTGTGATGATGCTCCTTCCCCCTTCACAATTTAGCCATATGCAACTGTGCACCCTCTTTGTTATAACGGTAGGAGAATAAATTATTGAAAATATGAGCCCTCGAAAAAGCCTTGTACTCCCTCTGCTTACATTCTAAAAAACCTTTGACATAATTTGATGCATCTGGAAATGAATAGAAAATCATCTCTTGGAGTTCAGAGGTTGATGTTGTGGATCTGTGACCTGACCTGAGGTCTGAGCCTCATTTTGAGTAGTCAACCAATGGAGCCAGTCTCTTTGTGTGACACAGTAGGGTGAGGTTAGTGCGGCCGGCCGCCGTGACTCAGCACAGCCATGAGTATTGTTGCTTCCTCCTGTCAGAACACAGGGATTTTTATAGAGAGGGCATCAGATGTCCAGCTCAACACGTCATTCCCTTGCCTCATGCTTTCAATCTCCCCCTTTCTCTTTCTTAGCAGGATGCCTGCTAATTTATTCCCTGATTTCCATATGAAGGAAGCTGTGGGAGTGAATGCAGCAGCTAGCAAGTGTTCAGTGAAACATTCCTGATAATTCCTCTCTGTCTGCTCAGCATAAGAGGAGGGAAGTCTCAGTAAATCATTACAGTTGTTGTGATTTATATGCCTTAACTAGAAATCCCTTATTTAATTTATCCAAACATGCCATTGTTAAAAAAAAATCCACGCTGTCTAGTATCTTTATTTTCCATGCAGACTGTGTGAGTCACTTTGTCAATCCCTGGCATCTTTGGTTTCCTCTTTTGTCTGTGTCTTTTAAGACTGACCTAAACTACAGCCCTAACACCACACAGTGCATTGCTTAATGTCGAAGGCATGTTGCACGTTAGTGCTTCAAACGCTGCCTCTGCACAGAAAGGATGATCAGATGTGGTGTGTATGTGTTTGATTTGGATTCAGTCCCTCAATGCACCATTCATCCAGTGCTCAACCTTTGCTGTAGAAATCCCTGGGTGTGTGCACAGTGACACATTATTTCTGTTCTGTCTCACATACACCAGTTTGGCTGCTAACTAAGCAACGCTCTGTCCCCACACAGAAATACACTGGGTGTGCATAATATCCATGGTCTTTCCCCATACTTTGGTCAGTCTGTGTTCCAGGACCTCTATACTGCTCAGTTGCCTCTGCCTTTGCCGCTTCTGCCGCTCAGTCCTGCTGACTGCAGATTTTACCATATATGGTCATTCACTGCTCCCTGCCTGACAGCCTTCCAAGACCATTTCCTCCCTGGCCTGCCATTGGCTGCTTCATGCAGTGTCGGTACACATGTGAATTCTGGGATAGGCCGAAATATGAAGAGCGGCCAAGATGAGAGAACTGGGTTGAAGTCAGATGTTGTCTCTGTCATAGTCACTCACTGTATCCAAGTGCCATATTAGAATAATTATTTTAATGTGATAATCAGTGCGACTGCTGGATTACTGAATAATTTATCAGAGTGAGCCGTGAGCCCTGATAGCTTTTGTTAAATAAACCAGACTTGTTTTTAGCTGCAAACCTTAAAGCAAAGCTGTGGTTCTTTTAATAAGAGATGGTGTTTGTGAATTAATAGCTCAAATGACTAAACTACCACTGTACATGAATGCACCAATCTGGTGGATAAAATCACAAAATCTATTTGAGTTCGCTTCCTTTCTTTAATCCAAGTTCTTTCTAAAAATATCTCCTCATTCATATGTTGTCTGTTTCCTGCAGTTGATCATTTGGTGCCGGACTGTATCACAGCATGCGCCGGAGAGACAGTAGGAAGATGTGGAGACACTGTGGGCAAATGGCCACTCTTCACAGGAAATATGATCTCTACTCAGAGCAGCCTCATCAAAGAGATGACAGAACTTAATGACCCCTCTGATATTCATTCGGTGTCTTAACAGTGCTGGCGTGGACCTAATCACTGCAACAATAGACATACTGAAACCCTGACCTCCCTTTCATCAGCCAACTAATCGTACCTGTAGACTATGTCTTAGATGCTATGTGGAAATAATTTTATGACTTGATTTCTGATTTTCTAGAAACATACAGCACTATAATATATCTATAGTACATTTTTCTATACAGGTTTTTCTACTTTATCTCTTTAGCTACGTATAGCTCGGTTTTTCAGTCCGTCTGTAGTATGCTGCACTGTATTGTTCCTGCCCTATCATACAGACGCAGAGACTTGTAAAAGTGGAAATTTCCATGGAGCTGTGAGCAGCACTGGACAGCATGCAGACCCTTTAGTGGTGTGCATGTGTGAATCACATGTTGAGCTGCAAGGAAAGGAAGTGTGCAGGCCTCTTGTGTGAATGAAAAGAATGTCCTCTCTTGCCTTGAGGGAATGTTGTTCATCCATTTTTTTGTGTGTTTCAGTGTTGTGCTTTGTATCTATCGCTGTGTGATTCACTCTCATTTTCTGCAGTCTTACTTGTTGCTATGCAACTGGTTGTTTTCTAGGCATCAGACATTCCTCTCGAAGGATACAAACGTCTGTAGCGTAGTTATGGACATGTTAGGTATTCGACTGCTGAGTTTAGCCCCTTGCTGTTGGTGTGGGTGTTTTTTTTTTTTTTTATGCTGGTTGCCAGTGATTTTGTTTTCTTCGGACCAATATTCAGCCACAAGTCTCGCTAAGCACGCTTCCTATACCTGTAGGCTGGTTGCCGTGGAGATGATTTTCTTGCTTGGGTGGTTTTGCCTGGTAGGGCCCTGTTAGCAGTGTGAAGGCGTGACGTTACTGACAGTCCTATGTAACTGTTCGCCTGCCAGCCAGGGTGTAACATCTCGATAGATATTGCAAAATTTACATCTAGCTACAAAACTGGAGGGGTCTCCCACTGGACAAATTCAAAAATATTTATGACTTAAAATCTACCTAATTTTAGGTGGTTTTCTTGTAAACTAGTTTAGTTTCTTTTCTTTTTTTTTGACGCCAGGATTCGACAGAACAGAAGCAGAATGGATAAAATCTTATTACCTGCACACATCACTCTTGCGGTTAGCCTGCTACCTGGCTTCACTGTTGCCACACAGTCGTTTCTGCACTATAATTAGAGAAGCAGTGAGCAGCAGCCAATTTCGCACAAATGCGGATCTACTTGCTCTAAAGTAACTCTTCGCTGACAAATAGCTGTAGGGAAAGATGACGCTAAATTTTTATATTCTGCTCGAGGTTCAAATTGCTACAGATAGAAAACACGCGCGTGTTGACAGTCATGTTCGTCACTTCTGATGATTGATGGATGTGCGTGCGTGCGTACTGTTAAATACTGTCAAGATATTTTTAAAAGTGTGTCATTGAGTTTAGAAACAAAGCTGTGTAAACTGTCTTAATGAGTGGTAGTTGCTTTCTAGTGGCTTTTGGCATTCAGCCTCCCTTATTCTCCCTTTAAACTTCGACACTAAGCGACCCTTTGTATGCAGTGAGGTGCAGCTTGAACGTGTTCGGCAGACAGTTCCCAACTTGCTGTCACAAGTTAATGCTTGGTCATCACTTTCCAGAGTTTGAGTCTGCAGCTTTAGTTCCTTACACATCACCACTGATTTGCATCAAATCTGTATCACATTAAAGGTTCAGTGTGCAACAGGCGCTGCAGGTCGCTTTCCACAGAGCTGCTCATGTTGAACCACCATGTTTCTACAGTAGCCCAGAATGGACAAAACCAAACACTGGCTGTGGACAGGGCCACCATAGTTTCTCCTATACATTTCACAGCACGTTCTCATTCCCAAGTCGTCATATACAGACACGAGTGGTGTTCAGTTTGTTGCAATCTGCCAGATGCTACTAAATCGTACACGCTGATCCTTTTTAAGTTGCAGTTTTTAGTTTTCGTGTGATACAATGTATTTAAGTTGTTGTTTAAAAAGTCAGGGACATTGATTCCCATTTTAAATGTGTGTTAAGCAGAGCAGACTACTGTCCAACACAAAGACTAGTTCCAACCAAATTAGATATGTCAAAACTGGGTCTTGTGTTCTTTGGAAAAATGAATCTGTTGATCCTTAAGCCATCGTTGCTCAAGCTTAATTACTGTCAGATTTATCACCGTGTATCTTCCTCTCCTGAGTGACATCTCATCATGCTTGTGGTTGGTACATAGCTTTCTGGTAGCAAATGTCTCATTCTAAGACAAATACGGACTTGCAAATTTGCCTACCTTACCGGCACTGTTCTACACAGGCGATCCCACTGCAGTGAGGTTTGTGTTCTGTGTACAGCTTTGGTTGTTGTTCTAACAAATAAAGTGACCTAACTCCACGCAAACAGCGTTCCTGCCTTGTGTATCATGTTATTAGATGTTTATGCGCGCTCGAGGCAAGATCCACTTGTGTTCGCTCTTCAGACCCTGGAATTCCTAATCATGTATATCAGACACAAACACTATTAACACCTCAAAGGGTGCTATATTTGACACCCTAGCAGCCCTCTTGCTCTCATTAGTCAGACCCATACCAGAACTGCCTGGGGCCGAGGTGTGGAATGTGAGGAACGCCTGGCTTTCAGGTCGAACTGTCAGTCTCCTCTGGCCCGCTCGGGTTGATCAGGTCAAGTGTTACTGGGGCGTCATGGTTCGTTGCTACAAGTCAACCGTAGAAACTACAATTCATTTATTCTTCAACTTATTTCTAAGCATACACTGGTGATTAGAAAGTGTTGGAGACTAATGTAAGATGTAATGTAGGAGTCTTTCGTAGCACGCTCCTGTAGGTGGTCTTTATCTTTGGGCTCTCTCGACCAGACTTCTGCAAGGACAGACATAAAACATGAATGCACTCTTATCAGAAATGTTCTGTGTACATAATTGCATTTAGACCAACCCTTCATCAGCAATAAAGTGAACACCCAGGTCACAGTCTACTCCCTTTTTGTCTTACACACCAACTGTAAGATCTGTTGCAATTATCCAGCCCTGTTGGGTATGCTAGTTTAATGCATAGTAGCAGCCAGTTGAACATAAAACCTCAGTGTTTGTGCATAATATAACGCCACCCATCTGGATTATGTACCATAGGCGCACACAGACGCCTCCATAGTAGTGCAGCACCGATTGATTTTGAAACAGCGTTGTTTGTTTTACATGACCGAACTGGTTTGGCAGTGTTAATACCTTTTGTGGGTGTGAACTAGACTGAACATGATCCATAATACTTTAGATCACTCTTAATGCTGTCAAAATAGCGTGTGTGAAGCAATTACTATAGGAATAGTAACATTAAGTACAGTGCAGAGTAAGTTTGAACTGTTGGCTCGTCTTATCTCCGTTATCGCTTCGTTTGTTGTCAGACTCGTTTATGCTGTTCCCATTGCTGCACGCGGCCGCCTGTGTCCTTCCTGCTTTACGCCGTTCCTTCCGTCTTCAGGAAATCAGTTGCAGGAAAAGTCCAGTGAACTCTGCTGTAAAATACATCTCAGCTCACCAGTCTCATATTTAATGGTGATGTTATCTGATACCGGATGGTGGCTCATGGATTTCTATTGACAGCAGTGTCAAAGTCTACTTTCTTTACACTCAGCTTCAGGGTAGATTTCAGGGTGTGTTCAGCAGTCAGGGTGAGGTTCAGACAAGATCTTGTGACTTTCACGTACTACATGTACACACATACACACACAGTTCATTCTCACATACACTGGACTTTGATCACTACACTTGGAGTTAGCGTATGTGTCACAGCCCGACTCTGTGTCAGTCAGGTGACTGCATGGTTACAGGCCGAATATTTTCATATACATCAGAGCCACTGTGATTTGTATAAATGTCCAGCCATTGTAGGACTGTAGTGAGTAAGTAAACCTTACACATCTGTTCAGCCTCACCGAATATGAACAGACCGTTGAGATATGAATCATGTTATTTGGTGATATCAGCCACACACCTGTGGTTGTGAACTGTAGGAGCAGCAGGCTTTTAAGTACTAAGCTGTGTTATCTGCTGAAGCAGAGGCAGAGAAATGTCTGAGAGCAGGAATGCCTGGACGCTGATATCCAGGACTGGTCTGTCGCTCTTAGGTTGACACCGCCATCCAACTGCTGGCCTCGGGGTTTCTTTGTTTCTCACTCTGTTTTGTACCAAAATAAAAAATGGAGTCAGTCTGTCAGAAATCTACATTTTTTGTTCAGTTCAGCAGTTGATGTGAAAATGATCTGTTTGCTACAAAACTGGATAAACTTCTTTGTTTATTTGCTGCTCTTTTGAACGTAGTGTGCCACAGACAGTGAAAGAGGCCAAAAGGCCATTATTTACTGTTTTATGATTTATCTCTCTGACAGTTCTGTCCTTTTGAAAGCTTTAAGTCACATGTAATCACTTGGCTACAAAAGCCATAATGTACAATTTGGGGTGAGCTTGGTCTCTTTGGAGCTTTGAGACTGTCACTTTACTCACACCAGTAGCCCTCCCTTCTGTAGCCCTGACGCACTGACTAAAGTAACACTCAGTTCTTGCTACTTAACCCCACTACTGTTGTTACAAATGGAATCGGGCTTGTTGTTAAACTGCTGTTGAATATTTTGCAGTGGGAAAAGTAAATTGACTGAAAAATGGGAAGCCACTAGAGAAAGACATCACATAACATGCTGTTTCGGAGGTGGTGGAAAAGTGCTGGGTAGAGGCCAGGTGAGCTACATTCCCGCCAATTTAAAACTCATCTAGGCCAGTCTGCACACGCAGTTACAACTAATGTTCAATACAGTGCTTCTTTTTGGACAAACGTGACTTTTTTTCCTTGTTTGAACTCCAAATGTGTTTGGAGTATACGGTCATTGTAAATCCCTCGAGCATACTGTTTGACTGTTGAGAGCTCCTCTGTTGTTTGCATTAACTTTAGTAATTGCTTCAATTTAAGTTCTCATGGGGATTAAGTCTAGTTTCGGTTTTACCTCTTACTCATTACTGAATATACACTTCTTAGATTTAGTAGCTCCTCTCAAGCCATAATTGTTGCTATTCCCATTATAATGTCAGAATAGCTGTGGGCAGCGAGTGATTCTTTTCTTTTTTGTATTAGGGAAGCCATCCTGCTTTAAATAGGGCTGCAGCAGCAGGACTCTTTCCACAGTAAGTGACATCATTTCTCCAGCCCTGCGGTGGTACTTGGAGTCAACACAGTCTAGGGTGTGTCTCAAGACACCCATCCACTACAGCATGGATTTGCTAGGTCACCTCTTCATGTGGAAAGAGCACCTGGTTCTCCTGGCTCTTAGGGTTCAGCAGTCAAATCCACCTGCGTGCTGATTTTTTGGAGGCTAGAGGAGGACGCGCAGTATAACTGAAAGCTCTTTATGTTTGCGTTTGTGTGCATGTGAGCATCATTTTTAGCTGTCCAGTCCATTAGTTGTATAAGTAGGTTACGTAAAGAGCACAGTTTAGTGTTTGAGTCAGGGTTACCATTTTAAAGTGCGGAGATGCTGTGGAAAACTAAGCATCTGTTGGCATGCATCTACTGTATAATGACGTCACCACTAATAACTTTGCTTAATTACTGTGTGTGGTCCAGTAGGGGGTAAATCTAATCTTGGTTTGCTTCTGTGTAGCACCAATAAAGAGTCACAAACCAGGGTTGGGGATTCTCCAGCTTTTTGGGTTAGGTTTGTTCTTCTCTGTGCTCCATAATTTATTAATCCGCTATGTAAGAAGACTCAAAATGCTAAATGTAATTCTCAAAATACATACTAGTCTGCAGCACTTGGCTGGAGTTTTTGTGGGTCTGGGATTTCCCCTCAAATCTCACAAGAACTTTTTTGAGCTCACACAGTTGATCTTCATAAAGTGCTCTCACCCAACTGGTGGTAAATGTGGGTGAAATTGTATTATGTATTGTTGTGTAATCAAATCCAGAACCGCTCGTTTCCAGTATATGTTTGGTCTTCAAGCATTTTGAGCTAACATGAGGTTTGTTCTTTAAATACACTCGGTTTATCAAAGCAATTTTCCAATCCTCAAATTAAAAAAAAAAAATCATTTCAATAAAGAGTTTGGCAACATTATTTTTGGACATGCAGTGAATCTGTTATATCGCCCTCAGCTCTGATTCTCTGCTCAGGCTGTGTCACTCACATGTAATTTCATTTTCCTTGTAAAATGAATCCGTTATAAAGTGTGTGTGTGTGTGTGTGTGTGTGTGTGAGCTTAATTTTGCAGGTGGGATTTGGGATTATACTGTAATTGTCCTGTTTAAAAACATGCTTACTCCTCCAGCTACTCCTCCAGCATGGACAATGTTCTCTAAGCGGGACCAGACTAAGACTACAGTAATCTCATTACTCTGTGTTGTTTTTCTTTGTCTTTACAGACGGGACGCATTGACAAATCCTACCCCACAGTGTGCGGCCACACAGGCCCGGTGTTAGACATTGAATGGTGCCCCCACAATGATCAGGTCATCGCCAGCGGCTCCGAGGACTGCACAGTGATGGTAAGGTTTGTCTCACCCTTCACACCTGAACTCATTCAGGTGACATTCGTGAGCTAATAAGTGACAAGAGACTACATGCTTTTATTGCGAAAGGGCTGTTGTAACACAGGGATGGGTGCTGACCTCACCCTCTGGATTAGATTAGGCCCAAATATGTGTTGTAGGAATCAGAGCTGGGGAATGATTTAGCTGTTTATTGAGCTGAGGTCACCGACTCTTTTTGAGACTGTAGTTGTACGTTCCTCCATATGTCCTTATTTGGGCAGTGAAAGGCTGAGATTAATGTGCTGGCTGTTTACATGTGCTGCTACCACTTCCTCACCTGAAAGTCCCTACTTCCTGTTAAACCCACTCTGAATCACTGCCATAGTTGTTTCATGTTTGCAGAAGTATAATCCATGTAATCAGAGCCGTCAATGGTTCCTCTCTTCATAGCATTTGACCTTTTTGGAGGGAAAGTTCACAGCCTAAACAAGCTCTTGGTGATGTTTAGTTTAGATTAGGTGGGAGTGGGCGGTATAACTGGTGTGTACAGCGGACTGGTTGAGATGTGCACCATCATGTGGATGTGGCGACACAATTTTTCACAATAAACACTGAAATTGCATGACATACATCAGCACAACTCACTGCATGTTAACCAGTGCTGCTGTTAACATTTGCAGTGCCTTTTTAAAACATATGAGCATGCTGCGTCCTCCTTACACTTGAACAAGCAAACATTGGCACACTAAGAAAGGTGTTTGAATGATTTGAGACAAACAATGGAAAACGAAAGTGGCAGTTGTTGCCAGAAACAGTAATACAGGCAACCTTTTTATCACTTAAAGAGAAAACATGTCTACAAATACAAGGTTTTCCTCAGAATTCGCTTTGACACAAGTAACTTCAGCAACTGCGGCACTGGTCTGTTGGACATCTACACCATAACTGTATCTTCAGTATGTAGAGACATGTCGCCCATCCAGTATGTGGAGAAAAACAGCTTTAAGATATTGGCAAATCGGTGACATCACACACACATTTTAAATCCTGTTTTACAGCATCTGTTTGAGAAGGTGGAGCAAACACACACAGTGTCAGCTGTTTGGTGTATTTAGCTAAATTTGACTGTTTACCCCATCTGTCACTAAATCATATGCTTTTGTGGACAACTGAACTCTTAGTTGCTGCTGCCCCCTTCAGGTTTCTTTAGGTAACTACCATTTATTTGTGTGTAGGAATAGTCTTCTTGGCAGTTGGTATGTTGGGGTTGACGAAACACATTAAAGTCTTAAGGATTAATCATTTTTTTGAACTAGAGTGAACTGGAGTGTCCCTCCAGCTGGCTTCACTGTCGGATCTGCTCATGTCCTCCACAGGTGTGGCAGATTCCTGAGAATGGCCTTGTCACTGCCATGTCTGAGCCAGTAGTGGTACTGGAGGGCCACTCCAAGCGCGTTGGCATCATCACATGGCACCCCACAGCACGCAATGTCCTTCTTAGTGCAGGTAAGAGCTCCCACTGTGTCCTTTAATCTGCTAAACAATGTGGCTGAAATCTGGCTGCCCTCACAGTAATGCTGCATTCACGTGAAATCAGGCAGACTGTAGACGGCAAACTGGACGTCCTGTTAGTGGATGGGAGCGGGACGGAAAAACTATAAAACTATAGGCTGTCATTGCCTAAAAAAAAAAAGATAAAATAACAAAAAATTTCGCATTTTTGTATTTTAAATATAAGTTCATAACCTGTGTTTTTTACACACCCGAGGGTATAAAAGGTTAAGATGTAGTGAGCAAGTAATGGATGCTCTGTTATAACCAAATCTAACTGACATCGCTATTGTTTACACAACAACAGTTCTGACTCTTCAAATGTTAATTTTTGTTTTTCTAGTAGTTCATTAAAAAACTTCACAAACATTTTTTAGGCTTTATGTTATATAAAAAGCTATCAAACATTTTGCATAAGAATTTAAAATGAATTATCATTAATATCAACTGGTAATTTTATTTATTGACTGTAATTTAATTATCCCGATCATTTATTATAATATAAATATCTCATTATCGCCCCGATAATTATTGTACATTGTATTTAATATATTTTATTCCAGTCTTGGTAAACAATACAACATCCCCTTAGCAACAATGCATGTTTTATTTTTGCTGCCTACCATTCTGTACAAAAGTTTTTGTTTTTCCCGTGCTGTCAAGAAGGTGTTGTCCGTCTGCAGTCTACCCTCTGCCTGAATCCTTGTGAATGAAGCATAAACCTTTAAAACTCGCTGAAATTGTGAAACAAGTGACTTGTGTGTTCTGCCGTGCTGCTCACCTAAACTTCACTCTGTCGTCAGGTGGCGACAACCAGATCATCATCTGGAACGTGGGCACAGGAGAGGCTATGATCAACCTGGAGGACATGCACCCCGATGTCATTTACAACGTGTGCTGGAACCGCAACGGTAGCCTCATCTGCACCTCCTGCAAGGACAAGGGCATCCGTGTCATCGACCCCCGCAAGGAGACGATTATTGCTGTAAGCAGTTTCCAAAGATCTCTTTATTGTGACATTTTCTCGTTTATATTTCAGTGTATCTGCAGTATGTGAGAGGTAGATATTGATATAGGGGCAGTGCGATGGGGTTGCAAGCAGGAAGACTGAGTTCAGCAACCTTGTTCCCTTAAAACTGTCCTTGAATATGACACTGGATTTAGGTTTGTTGGTTATTATAGAGGACTAAAACTAAACTAAACTACAATATTTTAAAACTAGAAATTATACATGCAAACCAACTGAAACAATTGTGTGTACTTACAAAACTAACTCAAATAAAAAGATAAAGAAAATGTCTTTAGTTTAAGTCATTGTCAGTTTGGTCAAATTTGTCAATACAACAAGAATGAGACGTCTACATGACGTAATTCCTATTCTGAACTTCTTAAATCTTGCCCCTGAAAAGTAGTTTCCATATTATTATTTAAAAAAACGCTGAAACTAATAAAAACTAAACAAAACCTAACATTTGTAGACAGAAAATTAAAAGGAAATTAATTAAACTAATAAAAAATACAAAACTATAATAACTCTGATTCATTGCTGTGTAGCTCATTCTGACCTTCAGAACGAATCAAGTGGAGGAAAAAGGTTTCAGGCTAAAGAAAATGCTTTGCGTTGCCACTTATCTAAAAGTAGAGTTTACACTGTGATTGACAGACATCAAAACATATCTAAAGACATCAACAATAAGAGAAAATTGACCAGGAGCGTAAGATTACCGATAAGAAAGAAAGAAAAAGAAGTGGGTGAAATAATAAACTGTTCAGGAAATAGTGACTTGGGCACAGATGTGTTGTGTTGACCGTAAACTGTACTTCACAGGAGAAGGAGAAGGCACATGAGGGCGCTCGACCCATGAGGGCCATTTTCCTTTCTGATGGCAACGTCCTGACCACAGGTTTCAGTCGCATGAGTGAGAGACAGCTAGCCCTCTGGAACACGGTAAGCTGCTGCATGTATGCTGACTGCACCACATCAGCTGCAATGTGAAATTAATGTGAAATGTGGGTCTTAGAGTTCCCTAAAGAACTTACAATACTTGATTTCCACCAGAGAATATAGATTGTTCAGACAGCAAGCTTTTCATTTAAGTTAACTGTATAACTGAATCTTTATTACTTTGGAATATGCTGCAGTATTCACGGTTTTTAAAAGTTGAACCATCTTTGCAAACATCCTCTTCTTCCTGTTTTTTGAAGGCCATTACCTTTTTATAGTCCTGATTGTGTAATCTCTCCAACACCACTTTGATTTATCATTCTGCTTTTTTTGTGTCTCCAGTCAAATATGGACGAGCCGATGACTGTTAATGAGATGGACACCAGCAACGGAGTGCTCCTGCCCTTCTATGACCCAGACACCAATGTTGTTTACCTCTGTGGGAAGGCAAGTTCTCTTTTTAAGCACCTCAATAGTCAAATCAAGTATCATTACAACTGCACAGTAATTGTAAATTAGATTTCCACACAGCTGAATAAAGAAATAAAACTCTCCCTTTTATTTCTTGACAGGGTGACAGCAGCATCCGTTACTTTGAAATCACAGATGAGGCTCCATATGTTCACTTCCTCAGCACTTTTGCCACCAAGGAGCCCCAGAGGGGCATGGGCTACATGCCCAAGAGAGGCCTCGATGTCAACAAGTGCGAAATTGCGAGGTAAGCTAAGCCGGATGGCTAATTATTGTCTCTGGCGCCAGAATGAGTTTGGAGTTTTGATTTCAGTCAGCCAGATATAATGTGGAATTCCTAGCTTCGACACTAGGAGGCAGAACATCCCCGTGATATGATCACTAATCTGTTTTAGGAACGTTTCTCTTGCTGCTGTTGTTCAATAATGCACTGAATTGTGGGTAATAATTGAATTTCCATGTTGCCAGGTTCTATAAACTGCACGAAAGGAAGTGTGAGCCTATCGTGATGACTGTACCTAGAAAGGTGAGTCTTCATCCTAAGTGACCACTTTGCACACAGTTACTAGACCTCCAATCTGCAGCCCGGTGAAGCCTCGTGTTTATAATGAGTCTGTTTATAGATAGAGTTTTCCTCACAGCTTGTCACTCTGTGCCCCCCCCCCCCCCCCACTTTCAGTCGGACCTGTTCCAGGATGACTTGTACCCAGACACTGCTGGACCCGACCCTGCCCTGGAGGCTGAGGACTGGTTTGACGGAAAGAATGGGGACCCCATCGCCATCTCCCTCAAGAACGGCTACGTCCCGGGCAAGAACCGCGAGTTCAAGGTGGTCAAAAAGAACATTTTGGACAGCAAGCTCACCAAGAACTCAGAGAACTCGAGCCCTGCCAACAAGTCTGCCTCCCCAACTCCATCGATTGTGAGTATTTGATTATTTTCTGATAAATGTAGGCCACTCACTGTTTTTCACTCCGTAGAGCTGGGCAGGATGCAGTGGGTTTTCTTCTG
>NW_023339718.1:1650962-1653495 GCF_004916995.1 Morone saxatilis
TTGATTGATTAACTAATTGTTTCAGCTCTACACTGTATGATATTGGGAAGTGATGTTTTATATAAATAAACATCGTAACCTTTATTTAGATAAATAATTGTCTAAGAGCAAGTTTTGTGTACCACAGTTCCCCACCCTAAAAACCCCTCATGTGATAAGAAAGATGGAATAAACAATATATTTCAAAGCCTTACCACCCATCATCAGACATCAGTCCGTCCTCCTGACTACCACCTCCGTCTCCTTCATTAATGGCCCTCAATGCTGGCCTTGCATTCGCCTCTCTGGGGCTCCCAGTGTCAAGAAGACAAATTGTATATGTTGGAAGCAGGGCAGATTGCTGGCTGTCTTCCTGAAGTGGTTTGTAGATGATGTTCAACCCACTCTCTGACCCACAAACTGAGGGGTCTGCTGCTGCTCTGGGCGCCTGCTGCTGGGCGTCCTGCCGCACCTCACCCACAACACAGCCACCCGCCTGGGACCCAGCCCATGTGTGTCTCTGCAGTTCTGCTCTGTAATCACAGGCCCACTGGGCTCCAGTGCTGGCCAAACATGTTAACCCCCAGAGTACCAGACCCTGCCACCTGGCATACGGTCTAACACTGTAGGTAGCGGCTTTAAGACAGGAAGTGTCTCAAATCTCACTGTTGTGCTTCACATGTGTCTGTAGCTGTGCGTTTGTTTCACAGCGAGCGGCGGTTGTAGCTGCATTGTGGGTAGAAAAACATACCAGAAAGTCTCACTCGTCTCTCGTCTCTCCCACAGAAATCTGAAGCCAAGCTGGAGGAGATCTTGAAAGAAATCAAATCCCTCAAGGACCTCGTCAGCAGTCAGGAGAAGCGAATCATCAAACTTGAAGAGCAAATGTCCAAAATTGCCATTTAGGGACCCTTTACCCAACCCGCTACAATTCAGGACGTTCCATTGGCTAGGGGGTGGGCGGGACCAGTCACTGCCTATCTCAATGACAGTGTTTCGTCTGAGGCCTGCCTAGCAACGATCCCTAGCAACATTCCAGATGAACTTTTTCTTAGCCAGCCCCCGACCCTCACTTTAACACAGGTGGAATAAGGACGTGTGGCAAATTTAGCAGAAAAATACTCTCGCTTTTTGGTGACAAAGGACTCTTTTTCCTTTTATTGTGTGGCAGTCATTTTTTTATTTTGTCTACTTGGATTTAAAAGAAAAAAAAAAAGGGTCTTGCATATTCCTTTTGCATTTTAGAAATATGACCAAGAAAAATTCCAGTTTGTCATTGCATACCCAAATATTTTTTTAAGTAGATATCAGTGTTTCATGTTACCGTACCCCAAAATTATAATGTTGCCAAATTTTTTTTGAAATTTTGTTTACACCTCCTTAACAGTATTTGTTTCTCTCTCTTTGTGGTAAGATTCAAACCAAATGCAAACAGGGAAAGCTCAGTGCAGTAGACTGGTTATGTAAGGAGAAGGAGAGTTAAATCAATAATATACTATGAGATTAAACTAATTAGATAGTTAATGAGGAAGATTGACATCCCAAACTCTGAAATTAAGAGGAAATTAATTCACATTTATCTGCCACTGTCTACACAGACGTCACGTAAACTACAAGTCTGACTGTCTGTGTTGAAGCTGCACAAATTAAAACCTGCTTTTTCGACCATTTCCTCTCATTCCCTGCTACTTCCCGTCGTTCCGACTGTGGACAATAGTCCATGTAAACGCGCATTCCTTTCTGTCTTGCTTTATTAATACGCACTGTGTGCTTATTGGAGAAAACGACAAAACACATTCCACAAATCTCATCTGCAGTTCTTGATGTGCGGGGGGGGAGAGAGATGGGGAGGGGAGAAAAGAAAAAAAAGAAACGCTTCTCTAAAGTTCCTCTTTCTGTAAACACTCTACTGTAGTGACTCAGTTACACTGGTTGGTTGTTATTGTGACATTCATGCGCTGCCCATGGAAAGACCAACCTTGTGGATTTTCAACCTCAGCTCTGCTTTGTTTTGGTGAGAGGTTCAGTCACCGAGCCTCTGTGTTAGATATCCACGGGAGCTTTTGTGCTCAACACACAAGTGCAGTCAAGTGTAGTGGGATTATTTGTTGTCACTGTTCCTTTTGCATTGTACGCCATCTCAGATCTGTGTTTTCTGTACAGACGAAACAGTAACGGATTATAAAAAGAAAAACAACAAAAAAAGATGACACCAAGTAATCACACGTTGACTTGACTATTTAAAACCATCTGGTAATACAACTGGAGATTGCTACAGAAACTGTTCATGATAGACCTTAAAGGCCTAGATTGTGTGTGTGAATATGTGCCTCATGTCTTTGGTCTTTTGGGTATCTGTCACTATGGATATTCCTGCTTTGTTTCTTATTGGGGTGGGGGGTGGGGGTGGGTTACGAAATGGACTCACAGTAGAACGTCCAAGACTTGCCTCTAACTTGGATGAATTGAATAGTTGGGTTATTGCTTCACTGTTAATTTTAGCCTGTTTCTTGTTCCAGCTGTGCTTATATCCCTCTTAGCACTTCCACTTGTT
>NW_023339718.1:1653595-1653753 GCF_004916995.1 Morone saxatilis
CACAATTTAACTGTTTCACTATATATCTTTGCATTCCTCATCTAATCTGTCTAATGCTGCAGTGAAACAACTGAACAGGTATAAAATAGTGAATGGAGTCAGGGGCGTAACTGGATCACATATCACATATGTACATATTTGCTTGGAAAAGCCCCAAA
>NW_023339718.1:1653832-1664812 GCF_004916995.1 Morone saxatilis
TTAGACATGTAGGGGTGGCCGCTGCCATGTACAGTTCCCTGAATTGAAGACAAAATTAAAATATATGAATGGTTTTCTGCAGTTTGCAGAACACAGACAATACACAGTATAAATGTGAGCGGACATGTTACTTTGAACATGATCTATTACATTTAGTCTATTGTGTTCGAGCCACTAAAAATAACTAAACACACTATTTCAGTACTTTATAACACTCAATGACAAGTCTGTTACAGCATGAATCCGAAACACAGAACTATTTTAAGGCAAAGACACAGAAATAATCCCTTTATTGTAATAATCCCTGGATCACTGGAAAGATTGCTACCTTGTTCACACTTCAGCTCTCAGTCTGAGCAGCTTTAATATCTCACACTGGCTGTCAAAACAACTGAATGAGAGCAGAAAGGAGGATTGAGCAGCCCTTAAATAGCCGTCCCCGCATATTTAGAGACGTATCCAGAGATAAGTGCCCGTAAAAGACCATGAAGTTTATATGTTCGCTCTGTACATGTGTTTCTCGGGATAAAAGGGGTGCTTTCTCTCTGCGCTGGTCTTGTATGCCCTGTGGAGACAGGCTGTAATCAACGGGGACTTAATTAGAGAGGACTCAGTGGGAGGCAGAGGAGTCTTGGGACTCGCCCCGCCAAGTACAGAAATACCCATTTCCCTAAAACATGGGACTGATGTACCAACTGCAGTGTCTTTGCACTGAGTTTTCAACCAGAAAGTCCTGCTTTGAATAAATAAGCACGCATTGTGTTATATATTACACTTTATTACAAAATGAAGACCCACTCTAGAAACAGTGTTATTATAGTATTACTCCATGTCTCTATGTACAGAATCACGGCCTTTTAAGCCTTTATTCTCATTCATTATACGTACATTTGGGCACCCGGTTAGCTCAATCGGTAGAGCTGGCGACCCATGTACTGAGGCTGAGTCCTTGCTACCCCACTTTCCTGTCTATCTTCGGCTGTCCCTATCAAATAAAGGCAATAAAAAGGCCAAAAAAATAACTTTTTGAAAAAAAATTATACATACATTTAATTTAAATTTCTCCTCTGTATTCGACTGGTCACACACTCTAGGAGCAGTGGGTGATCAGGGAGCAACTTGGGGTTCAGTATTGCTCAATGACCATTTAACACATGGAGAAGGGGGGAGCCAGGGAATCAAACCACCAACTCTTGCAGTTAGTAGGCGACCTGCTCTACCTACTGAGCCACAGACGCCCCTTTATAATATCAGAATAAAATGTACAGTAAAAAAAAAATCCAAAAAGGTTAAGTGCAGGAGAATGAAAACTGGGAGGTTGAGAAAGAGGGAGGAGAAGCTGAAAATAGAGGGATGGATCATCATTTTGCAGCGAGGAGACCTTTTAGAGCTCAAGGAGGGAGAAAAAACAGTAGGTCTAACTGAGTAGGGAGGGCGGATGCTCGGAAACCCTCTTTCACTCTTACTTTCCTCTCATCACTTTATTTCCTTCTCTGTCTTCTGCACCGCGCTGTGCTGCTCAGAAGAGAAACCCCAGGATAACTCATTCTGTAAGTATGTATTTATATTTGTTGTGAATTTAAAATGGTTGTTATCAACTAAAGTGTAACTGCAGTCTGTGTGTCCGAGTAAAGGTTAAAATGTTATGATCCGTTTGTTAAATTCTTGTTATTTAACATGTAGTGGTGGGATGTAACTACGTACTGTACTTAAGTGCACTAAGATTGTTGTACTTTACACAAGTATTTCCATTTTGTGCTACTTTATACTTCTACTTCGCTTAATTTTTGATGGCTACAGTTACTTTACAAATTAAGATTTTTCATACAAAATGTGTGATCAGCTTATAAAATATGTTGCATTGATACAGATTAAACACCAAACCAGTATAATGTAGTTAAAATGAGCTCCACAACTATAATAATCAAATAATGATATATACCAATGTAATTCTGCATGACGAATACTTTTACTTTTGATACTTTAAGTACATTTAGTTAATAATTAAGATTTATAGTGTAGGGCTTTTACTTGTAGTGGAATATCATTACATGGTTTTACTTTAGTAAAAGTGTAGACATCGATAATGTTTTATGTAAGAATATGATTTGAGATGGTCTAATCTCTTCCAGTGGCTCCATCTTTGCACATTTGTGTTGTCTGGCCAAGTATTGTTAGAACTTTCTTACCTTAATTTTAAATTTTATGGTTGACACTCAGGTTGGAGTGACTTTTCTAAAACTACTACGTATGTCAGACTGAATTTTTTGTTTTATGTCTAATAAATGACGTCCAAGACATCTAGGACTTTTCAAACAGTGTGGTGAGAACTTTTTGTAAATTTAAAGAAACTCAGGGAAAAAGAGGAGTTTGAGACATTAAGTTCTCCACTGTCATGAAATGGATTAATTACATGTGGTGTCTGGTGGCCTTCAGTTGACGGTAATGTGGACCCTCCAGTGAAATACAGGAAATATAGTCATGGCTGTAATTATGCGGACTCAGGGGGCAGTGGCGTCCTATAGCTGTACATACAAGGTTGAAGACCCAGCCTACCATCTGGTCCAGCAGAGCACATACTGTATGTCTGACCACACAGGGAGGGAGGAGGGGGGTTTCACACTGTACAGTGTAAATCAGAGCAGGTTCACTATAGCATGATGCTGATTAGAAGCTTGTCTTCACAGCTTAGCGCTATGTAATTACACACTGTGTAAAGAGTTAAACAGGCTTTAAATGGTAACAGACTGAGTTCCACTGGTGGCAGTTTTCTTTGTTAAAGATTGACCTTACTTTAAAAAGGATGGAGGGAGAATAATGGAAGAATAGTAATATTGGGTTGGAAAAGTTTATTCAGTCAGTTGCACTTTGTCTGTAAATGCAGGTTTTCCCTGGAAGCAGAAATATCTTCATCAGGTCTGTGCTGCTGTGGCCTGGTGTACAGCAGCTGCTGCCCAGTGTAAATATAGAGGCCGCAGCCACAGGTCTCCCACGCCTCTGTGCTCCCTGTGGAATAAGCTTCCTCCTAGCTTTGGTGTGGTGGATGGGTGGCCTCCCTCTACTTTACAAATTATAAGGCCTCCAGCGCCAAACTCGCTGTCTCCACCCCAAATAAGTAATGGCTACTCTGCTGCCTGCTAAAATAGATCTGGTGCGAAATGAGGAAGGGCAGAAAACCTAGAAAAACCTGAGTCGAGATGGATGCTGGAGTTACATTTCAGATGGAAGTAGCTCTTTGGAAAGTTGTTTTACTTTCTCAATATGTGTCTGATATATATATAATGGTTCCCAACTTGAGGGTTGGGCCCCATCAACAGGTTGAGAGAAAAATCTAACGGGTCACAAAATGATTAAAAGTTCCTAATCTTTGCATTTTACAATCATGAACTCACATACAGTGTGTGACACTGACATTGTAGGGAATGCACTCATTTTGCTGTGAGTCTGATCAGAAGATCAATGCCACTCTGAGCAGTGAATACTTAGAGCTGAGAGGCGAGTGGCTTAGCTTAGCACAAAGAATGGAAACAGAGGGAAACAGCTAGCCTGGACCTGTCCAAAGTTAAAACATACACCGACCAGTTCCTCTAAAACTGGAGTCCTGTCAAGGACATTTCTGTTTGTGTACAGATTAAACAAACTGGATACAATTAGTGTTAATTAAAGAGCTTTAGAGGTGCTTGTCGGTGGAGTTTGTTACCTTTGAACAAAGCCAAGCTAACTGTTTTCAGTATTTTGCTGCTAAGGTAATCACATCCTGACTCGGGCATCATGATTAACATAGAGAAGTGAGACTGGTTTCCTTCTCAAGTGTATTTCTCAATCCAGTCCCATTGTTGTTGTTGTTGCAGGAGAAGAGAAGATGAAGTCTCGCTTGGCTTCCCTCGTCACCTGTGTGACCCTGCTCTCACTGTGGTGCAGTGTGTGCCACGCCACTCCTCTGTTCTACAACATATCGATGGACGGCAGCGGTGATGAAGCAGAGCTGGAGCTCCTTTTTCCAACCTCTTTCTCCACTCGAGCACCTGCTCACATCACTGCTGCTACTGGAGCTCCCACCCTCACCAACACCATCACCACCACCATGATCCGCCTGAAGGACTTCGTGCTGACCCGAGTAGTCGATTTCTTGCAGGAGAATCTGCTCATCATCATCGTCGTGACCTCTCTTCTCATCGTCATGGTCTTCATCATCTGCTGTGCCTCTGCCATGAGTCATAAGCGCAAGCTGGAGGCCTACAAACCGCCTCCTAATCCACCCAGGAAGTATGTGGCGGATAAAACCAGTGGAAGCAAGAATTCAAGCGAGCTCCAGGAGAGGCCGTACGCTGTCGACCACGTCAAGAGGGTCCAAACTCAGAGCATGGCCTCCCCCAAGAACCTGCGCATGCCCTCCAAGGCTCTGGTGGGAGAGAGGGGCAGAGACGTCAGGTCATCGCCTCGCCAGGAAGTCAGAAAGGTCAGGGCGGCCGAGGAGGTGGAAAAGCGGAGAGAGGAGCCCAAGCAAAAAGAGCAGGCGAAGCACCGGGAGGAGGTGCAGCAGAGCCCCAGCACCAGCTCCAGTCAGCCGGTCTGCACCTGCCATTTGAAAAAGGCCCACCACTAGGGCACGTTCAAGGCTGATGATGGCATTAAATGTTGCAAACGAGAGATAAAAACCAGATCAGACAGGTTGGTTATACTGCACACATATGAGAAAAACAACTTTAAAGGTCCAGTGTGTAACATTTAGGAGGCTCTATTGGCAGAAATGGAGCAAAATATTCATAGGTATGTATTATTAGTGTATAATTACCCGATTACATGAATCGTTGTGTTTTTGTTACCTTAGAATGAGCCATTTTTATCTACAGATGGTGCAGAGTCCACCATTTCTACTGTAGCCCAGAATGGACAAACCAAACACTGGCTGTAGATAATGCTTCACAGCCCGTTCTCATTCCCAGGTCGTCAAATCCAGACTCAAGTTGGTTGCAATCTGCAACTTCACTGCTAGACGCCACTAAATCTTACACGCTGGTCCTTCAAATCCATTGTGATGCAGATCAGAAATAACGTTTTACAACTGCCTGGAAGAAACGCATTAATGAGGGTTAGCCTGATGTGTTATGTAAAGAATCAGAATTTTGAATCAGAAAAACTTTGTCACAAAGCGACGGAAATTTGACTTTGACGAAGCTCACGCAGGTATAGATAGAGAAAAAAAAACATGTAGCAGAAATATATGCTGTACATAGCATTTAAAAAAAGACAAATTAAGACCTACATACTGTTTACAGTTACAGTTAAAAGCCGTCATAGCTTGTTCATCATGTTCATGGCAGTTGGTGTGAATGAGTTTTTTAATAAATTTGTTCTGGCTAGGACAGAGAGATTTTATAATGGCGGCCTGATGAGTTGGAATGAGTTGTGGAGGGGTTGAGGGTTGCTTTTTGTCTAACTGCCTTGGTGTAGAGACCTGATAGTGAGGACTGTGTGGTGCCTGTTATTTTACTTTAATGTTCGAGGATCCGAGAAAGTTTTGCATTGTTTTTAACAGAAAGGAAGTTGTACCAAGATGTGATATTGAAAGTGAGGGACTGGCTCAGTGAGTGTTAAAAAGGTACAAATGAAAAACAGCAGGATGGAAGATATGTGACCAGAAATCAAATATTGTGCTACTGCATAATTTATGTCTAAATTCTGTTTTTGATTCATACAAAGATTAAAAACACTGACTGGGAGACTGGTAGAAAACTACGACAGCCTTTCAAATTAAAAGTAGCTCAGTGGTCTGTTTGTACTTTAGTCTTGAAGCAGGGGGGTTTAACAAGGATTAGACTGATCATTGTGTTGTTGAAGTTCAGTTTAAACGATAAAATAAGATAAAGTTTTTCTTACAGATATGGATTTGTTTTTAGAGGAGAAATTCAAGAAAAGGAATGCGTAGCCTGTAATTTTCCATGCTCTCCAAATAGAAATGAGAAAAATAGTAAGTATTCATGTGATATAGAGATGTGTTCCTCCTTTTGCCTGCTGTACACCATGGTGTCTTTTTAGCAGCTTTGGCTGAACCGGTCTGTCATTTAGAGCAAAAATCTTTGCTGCTGTAAATAAAGCAAAGTGAAGTGCCAGTAAACTTGATTTGATAAGTAACAAAATGTTCTCTTTATATTTACTTTCATATTTACTTTTAATTTTGTTTGCATAATGTTATTTTATGTCATATCATATTGTATTTTACTTAAGAACCCTAATTCACAGTTTTACACCGAAAGCAAAGTGTTATTTCTGAGAGGTTGAACACACACACACACACATATATCTATTATGTGTGTCATAACTACTATATGGATAAGTTTGATCATCTGCCGTCAGCTGTCATACGTTAAAAGCAGGCTTTTTTTGGTGTAAAAACTTTGTGAATCAGGGTTTACGGTTTTTCTAAATAAGTACCGATGTATAAGATAAATTATGGGTTTTGTTTTTAATGTAATAATTTGTAATGAGTCAAAAAACTTGAGTACAGGGACAGAAGTTTGGCTGGTTTTGCTCATGTAATAGGTTTAACTTTTAATCATCACGCTGGAAGTCAGTCAGAGTTGGGGGTGCTGAGAGAAAGTCAGTCCATATAATGGCTTTATAGTATATGCTAAAGTCATTACATTAGTTTTTGCATTAATTTGAATGACCAGGATCATTTTTAGAGTATTTAATAGTTATTAACAAAATTTTACATATATTTATAACTTTTTAGTGGATAAAAAACAAAGCAAAACCTCCTTCCTGCCATAAATACCAGTGTACACGTGTAAATCTCAGTGAAAAAAAAAAGGGAGAAAGTCATAAGTTTAAACATTTTTATGAACTAATGGTTTTCATTAAGCCAGATTATAGGGGGTTCTGCAGCCCTATCAGCACCCCTACTTCCAGCACCCATGGTCCTGGTGGCTAAAGGAGAATGATTTGTAAAAACTACCCAACTCACTGTCCTAGTCCTCAAGTTAGAGACTCTGAGCATCTGAACCAAATGTGTGATCAGTTCAGTTTGTAAAATTTATGGGCCAGAAGTTTGTCATGTTTAAACTACTCCGTTGAACCTCAGATTATTGTCCTCAGATGTTTCCAGACAGATGCTTCCTCTGTAAGTGACAGTTTTATTGTTTACAAAATGACGATGTTGTTTTGCTTATGTTGAATAAAAAGGTTGTTTCTGTCATTATTGGAAAAGTAACGGGAAACATTTTCATGATGAGAGACAAAACTACAACCCCTGAAGAAACCTAAGATTAGAAAAGGCGAGGAAGGTCTAAAAAAGAGGATGCTCCTCTCTACGTGCACATTATGTTCAACTCTGGAATCTGTAATTTAGAAGCTGCGTACATTCAAGAATCTTGGGTAACTATTTTTAAGGTAATTACCCAAATGTCAGATGTGTGATATCTGCCCTTTGGAGCTGTCTTCTAACTTAACATTTCAAACGTAAACTGTGCACAGACAAAACACAGTAACTCCACATTTTTAAGACTGGTCTGAGTGAGGCAGCTGGCACCATCACACCCAAACACAGGACTGAGGAAGGTATTAGAGCCTGGAGATGACGAGACCCCTTTGTCCTTCACTGGCTACTGTACAAGGTTGTTTAAATATTTCAACAGCAGTAAACCAGATACATACACAGCCCTTCGCTCCAAAACAAGAGCTCATGTATTGTTTATACAAATCTTGGAGACACTGATTTGTTCCAGTGAAGTTAAAACTAAAAATTCTAATAACTTCTCATATTTTGAACGAGCAATGAAATACTGCCCTCATGTGAACAGAACAAGTATTGATTCATCAGTCATGTATTTTACATTATATCTACCACTTCATTCTTGATATGGGTGCATTCTGACCACAGCTGAAATTTGTTGTTAAAATTAATTACAAATGTTGTTAAAAATATGATTAAATATTGCAAAAAATGCCCGAAGCACAAACCACTTTTGATTAAGAAAAAGGTCTGATCTTAATCATAAGTGTGACTACTTGCCAAAGATCAAACATCAAAGATGACAGCAGAGCAGCTCAAAGGCAAAGCGTCACGCTGTAGCGGCTGAAACGTGAGCCCTGACAGAGCCTCGCACCCAGGTCAGATTCCCTTTCCCTTTGTCAACGAGGTGCTAAATAATTCGAGAAAATACTACCCCTTCACTTTCACTCTTCCCACCAGGTGACGGGAACACACGGGGGGCCACAGGACCACCCTGGCAACACTCTCCTTCTGGAGGCCTGTTTGCTAGATTCACTCTGTTTGACTTTTAGGAACCTCGACCTTTGGTAGCAGATAAGGGAATATTTGGGACACCTGTGTTGTTTCTGTATTTTTCCTTCCTTTTTGCACAATAACTCTCGCTGAACTTCTATATGTAGTTTGGCCATTTTCACTGTCAGCCACTGACAAACAATAAGACATCTCAATCAATTTGAATGGTGAAGAGGATCCAGAATAGGTAATACAGCACCTTAAGGCTGTCGTTAAACTTTGATGAGCATCTGCCGGGAATTCTCAAGCAGCAGTAGTTATATCTGTAGATCATGTGAGGAGCCCGGGGTGACAAACCTGCCCATCTCTTCAGAGGAGCAGATAATACAGGAATAGAAAAATGGTAAGTGCCTTTATCTATTTATTTATTTGCTATTTTAATAACCCTTTATAAAGGGGTTAATAAGTTGGTAATAATGGTTTTATAAATGGTTAATAAAGTGATGAGAATGTTTTCTTTCTAGCATGTGTCTCACTTTCTAATAAGCCATCAATCAGTTATAAATGCTGATTGGTTGTAAATTCAGAAGCCAACAGCAAAAGTAGTTAATCAGCAATTAAACATGTTAATAATTCATTAATATGTGGATCTTTTAGTAATCTATCAAGTCTGCAATTGTAAATGCTTTTTTCAAAGAAGGTTAGAGGTCAAACAGTCCATCAGTCCCGAATGTTTTCTCAAAAGACCTGAATTTTTTTGGCTTTTCGATAAGTTGAAGATTGCAGCTAACTGGACACTGGTCGGGTCTGTGTTTGACAACCTGGGAATGAGATCAGTGTGTAGGAGAAACTACGGTGGCCACAAAACTCACATCTAAAAAAATATCAACAGCCAGTGTTAGGTTTGTCTCTTCTGGGCTTCTGTAGAAACATGGAGGTACGACATGGCGGTACGACATGGAAGGAGACCAGCGGCGATTATACACTCATAAAAACATACCTGTTAATATTAGTTTCCATTTCTGACAATAGATCCTCCTTAATGCTACACACTGGATCTTTAACAAAAATAGATTAGTAATGCTGTTAAAGCCAAATCCCTCCCCTACCTATGTTATGCAACTTAAAAAGAGCTATTAAAAATGATACATTTTGTTTCATTTTAAGTGAAAATGAAAAGTAAAAAATAGACAAAGTGTGTGCTGGAGGAGCCTCTTATGTCTCATAACTGATCTATAAAGCATTATTTATTGACCATTAATAAAGCCATTCATTTCTACTTATTTGCCCCTTTAAGAGTTCCTCAGCATGTGTCCTGATACCATGTGCTCTGTGTGTATCTGATGTGGTCGTCTCTCATTATTCCTCGCAGTGAGTCATGCTTTGGTGCAGATGTGGTGTCCTACTGGTTCTCTGCGTCTGTCCTCTAGCCTGCCTCATAATGTCTCCATGTCCTCCTGGCTGCTGCTGTCCTCGCCCAGGATTTTTGGTTCTGTGCGAGTCCCTGGGTCTGCAGTCTCTTCCTCGCTCTGTCCCTCTCAGCACCTCGGCTCTATCTGTGGCCAGGAACCAGCTCTGTAACGTGGACCACCTGCTCCGGCCCTTGTCTGGCCTGCAGGAGCTGAGCCTCAGTCACAACCTGCTGGCCCGCTTCCCCCGCGGCCTGCCTCCCAGCCTGGAGTCCCTGCTGCTGCAAGAAAACCGCATCACTTACATCACCTCAGGCGCCCTGCGGCAACTGGGGAACCTCACTCGCCTGGATCTGGAGGACAACCGCATCCGTGCCATCCAACCTGGGGCACTTCAGGCTCTCAACAAGCTGCAGGTCCTGACACTGAAGGGGAACAAGCTCACAAGCCTCCCTCTGGACCTTCCTCCGTCACTGACCCACTTAGACCTCTCAGCAAACTGCATCTCTGTCCTGGACCTGCCCTCGCTGTCCGCTCTGGTCAACCTGCAGGTCCTGAAGATCAACAGCAACTGCTTGCGCTCAGTCCCGGAGAGCGCCTTCGACGGCCTGCCTCGTCTCCGATCTGTGGACCTCAACAACAACCTGTGGGTGTGCGAGTGTGACATTTTGTATCTGTACCGCTGGCTGCTGAGCGGCAGGCTGAAGATGGCCACAGACCTGGTGTGCACCGAGCCGGTCCACCTCGCCCACCGTCTGCTTCTGAACCTCTCCGTCATGGCTATCTGTCCTCGTGTCCTGAATGAGAGGACACTTCAACTGAACCTCAGCTCTGACCTGGAGAGGAAGCTGGAGACGCTGACGGTGGAGCCCACGGGACCAAACTCACCTGAAAACAAGAGGCTGTCAAAGCAAATCTCACAAGAAACCACGGCTGGACTCCTTTCCAAAAATGCTCCCAAGACTCGAGTATTACTTGAACACTACTCTTTAGAGAGCCTCACCTATGAGGAGTGTTTGTCCCTCAATAAAACAGTCAGCCCACCTCATTTAAAACCCACTACGTCCACCCCTGATGTGCAACAGAAATGTAAAGACAACATCACAAGTCGGTACCCTCAAATAAACGTGACCTCTGCTGAAGGGACACGATCTTTGCTCTCCACTAACAGAGACGCACCCTGGCCCACCCCCGACCCCCGACCACACACGCAACAAGACTCCGCTGTGGTCGTCTCTCTGCTCGCCGTGCTGTGCGTGTTAGTCGCTCTCCTGATGCTGGCAGTGTTACTTGTACTGAAAAAGGTGCTTCTGCGCCAACAGCGAGTGGCTCCGCTCGATGTAG
>NW_023339718.1:1664912-1665139 GCF_004916995.1 Morone saxatilis
ACAAATTAAAAGGAAAAACCTGAAGAAACTAGTTGAGAAACATCAAAACTGAATAGTTTAAAATTATTAGAGACAGTTTTGTTTTTCTTTAATGTCTCATCCATCGGTATTAAGTTTTGGGGTGTCTGATAACACAGCCTTACACTGCTTTACTTCTTTATTTTATTGCTTTTAACTACGGTTACACAATTATTGGAAATATTATCATAATCACAAGAAACTGACAT
>NW_023339718.1:1665243-1666790 GCF_004916995.1 Morone saxatilis
CTTCGGGGATTAATAAAGTCTATTTATCTCTCTATCATAACCCCCACTGAGCGTGAACCATATCAATATCTGTCTAAATAAACCCCATACTGTGCAGCCTTTGAACTTACTGGAGCAGTGCAGCTTGACTGGAGGAAGGCACAGTTCTTTGGCAATGTCTGTGTTCTTGATCCTCAGAGCTTCGTCCACCTGCACGGAGGACAGCAGACTTATGGGCTGCTCAACAGAGAAGCAGGACTGTATCAACCCATAACGTGGTTGCACCAAAAAAAACAACTCACCGACTTCCCCTTCACCCACTCTGTTGCTAGAGAACTGGAGGCAATGGCCGATCCGCAGCCAAATGTCTTAAATCTTGCATCCACGATTTTGCCATTGTCGTCCACCTGGATCTGGAAGACAACATGTGAAGCTCTTTAAAGGCCCATGACAGCAGTAAATAACAATAACCCTCTTTTCAAAGTCAAAGTCAGCTTTACAGTCAATTATATCACATGCACCAGACATATAAAGGTAATCTAGAGGACGTTTCTCACTCTGCCACGATGAAACAGACAAGACATACTCCTAATACTAAAAAGCAAACATGCAATTACACAACAGACTAAAATATACAACAATATAAAATGTTGCTCTTGACCTCCAGCCTACCTGAAGCTTCATCACGTCACCACAGGCTGGTGCACCCACCAAACCAGTCCCCACATTCTTGGAGTTTTTGTCCAGAGATCCCACGTTTCTCGGGTTTTCATAGTGGTCCACCACCTTGGGGAGGGACAGACAGGAGATAATATATCACTGCTCAAGTCAGCTACGCCTATAGCTCCTGTCGCCATAGGTAACTGTCAATAAAGACACTTACCGGCTGCTTACAGTTATGAGTCGACCGTTTTTTTAAAAAAACACGTGTGTTTGTTTACCTTCTCGTGATATGAGCAGAGCGCGTCGAGCTGCGGGCTGAACAACCTTCTGCTGAACAACAACAGCGAGGACGCACAGCTTCGTAGAGACGCAGTCGCCATTTCTCAGATCCCCCGATGGTGAACGGAAATCGACGAGTCAACACGAGGAGGAGAAGACCATCTTTTGTTGACAAACAAGTGAGGCAGGAAGTGTTTGCTGATGTAGGAGCGCCCACTAGCGGTTAACGGACGGTTGTTTTTTTTCTTCTCAGGGTGGCGAAGTCATGACCCGACCTACTCGGCCTCTGATTGGCTAGTTCTCGTCGCCTTCGTTGGTTTGATTGGTTAGATTTTGGCATGAGGGCTGGGATTGGTTGAGTGAGGGGCAAGAACGTCAGGGTAAGCCAATCAGAAGCAGAGTAGGGCGGGGCTTATTTATTTATTTATTTTTATTTTATTTTAAAGCATTTTTTTGGACAATACAACACAAAATATATCATAGATGCTGTTTACAGCCAGATGTAGTTATGTTACTAAAAAAAGAAAAAGAAAAGAAGAAATAAAAAGGAAATACATAAAACACAAGAGGTTAATCTAAGTGGGCAGAATATTAATGAGTTTACATAAATTGATCATTTTGGTTAA
>NW_023339718.1:1666921-1667180 GCF_004916995.1 Morone saxatilis
AGTAATTAGTTACACTACTAATCACTGGGGAAAGTTATGTTATTTCTGTAATTTATTAGTATTTACTTACACTGCTAGTTACTGGTTAAAGTATTATTATTAGTTATTAATTAGTTAGACTTCTAATTACTGTAATAAAGTAATGTTATTACTGTCATTTATTAGTAATTACTTACACTGCTAGTTCCTGGGTGAAGTAATATTAATACTGAAATGTATTAGTAATAAGTTACAGTGCTAGTTACTGGTTAAAGTAATA
>NW_023339718.1:1667349-1674539 GCF_004916995.1 Morone saxatilis
CTGGTTAAAGTAATATTATTACGGAACTATTATCACTAGTAATGACTTAATGATCAGCCCTTTATAGAGACTTGACTTCGCCGTCCTGGGAGAGCCCGCAGACAGGCTCCACCCCTCGCCGTCCTGGGAGAGCCGGTCCACAGACTCCGCCCCTCCACAGGCCCCGCCCCTCCACAGGCTCCGCCCCCACAGGCTCGTTCAGCTTGTTACCGGGCAGACAGCATTTCCAACATGGCAGCGTCAAGCAGCGCAGAGCAAACGCAGTTGCAAGACATGGAGGAGGAAGATGCGGGGATGGAGGAGAGGGAGATGGAGTCTGACGGAGACGGGGAAGAGGAAGAGGAAGAGGAGGGCATGGGAGTGGAAAACTCCGACGACGAAGAGGACGACGATTCCTCGGAGGACGAGAAAGAAAACGAAGCGGAGATCCAGCGGCTGGAGGAGCAGGTTAGTTACCTAAAGCTAACCGAGGAGCTAACGAGAATGAATGGATGCAAACACAGTCAGCGGCGGGTTCCCAGGGAAGCCGAGAGCCGCCGTGTTGTTGCTCTGCGTTTACCTGAGAGGTAACGTGGCGTTGATGCCCGCTGCTGCTGTCCAAACACTCAAAAGGAGATTAAAAGAGCGCGTTTGATACGACGTCATTCACGTTAGCTGTCGTGATTAGCTGGTGTTGCTAATGCGCGATGCTAATGACTCGTCTCGTGTCACACGCGCCTTTTTTTTTAATTTTATTTTTTTTTTTAATGTTTTTATAAACTTTACTACCTTTGCAGACTTGCACAGCATCACAGCCTGCAGAGTGCATGTGTAGATACAAAGCGCACACTGTCCGCACTTTATTTAACATGTTACTGCTGCAGCATTACTTATGTGACATCTAATTAAAAGTGATGCAGTTTAATACAGTGGTTTTCCAACTAGGGGTCCGGGGACCAACAGGGGTCCTTGAGTGAGTTGTAAAGGGGGGGGTTTCCTGAGCAAAAGGAGAATATTTTAATCACGTTTTTGTGTAAGTTGTAACAACATGGGAAGAAACAGATGTCATCCTTTTTTAATCTGTGCTTGACTATGAAGAGTTTATTGTTTTCAAACGTATAAACTCTGACTGCAGAAACTGGATATAACCTGCTATAACTATGTGTTCATTAGTGTACAAGTCACTTCAGAGTCAGGATGATTTTGCTTCCTCAGAATGAGACGTTTACATCTACATTTGCTGCCGACTGCCTTCCCTGGAGTCCATTATGTTTAACTGCCATGTTTCTACAGAAGAACGAGCGCGTAAACTGTAAATGGATCTGTGCTTGTATGTGCCACTCAGAGCACTTTTACACTGCAAGCCACATTCGCCCTTTCAGACACACACTCACTCACACAGAAACTAACTCATTCATGCACATTCACACACCGATGACACAGCATCGGGAGCAGTTCGGGGTTCAGTATTTTGCTCGAGGATACTTCGCTCGACCCGCTGTACCTCTGAGCCACGGCCACTGTAGTTTGTCCTTCACGCTTTAAATGGGAGGGTGAAGCGAGGGAATTTGCGATCTGCAGCTACACCGCTACATCCACTAACACACTGAACCTTTTAAGACAAAGTCAAACAAACAAATCCTACCTTCGTGATGGTTATAATGTGAAGGATTTGTTAAAAATCTGTTGCTAAATCACTGCTTAACAAATACAGTAGAAGCACGAGTTAATTAGGATATATTTAATTGTGTTAATTCCCTTTCTTTTTTCCTCTGTGCGATGTTCCAGCTGTCAATCAATGCGTTCGACTACAACTGCCATGTGGATCTCATCAAACTACTGAAGCAGGAGGGAGAGCTTTTACGGCTGCGGAAGGCGAGGCAGAAGATGAGCGAGCTCTTCCCGCTCACTGAAGGTCGGTGTACGTCGGATACAGTGAACTGTTAACTGCAGCTCTGCGTTGTTTGCAACTGAAACCGCGTTTTGTTGAATCCTGCAGAGATCTGGCTAGATTGGCTCAAGGATGAGATCCGCCTGACTGAGGAGGAGCCGAACCGGGAGAAAGTGTATGAACTTTTTGAGAGAGCCGCAAAAGACTATATCTGTGAGTGCGTCGCGCCGTTGTCATTGCCTTTGGTTTGAGCCTTCAGTCTTTACGTGATCTTAACGTTTAACTGTGTGTCTTTTGTACCCAGGTCCAGATATCTGGCTTGAGTATGCCCAGTATTCAATTGGGGGCATGGGCTCCCCAGGTGGGATTGACAAGGTGAGATCCATCTTCGAGAGAGCTGTGACAGCTGTGGGCCTTCACATGACCAAGGGACAGACGGTGTGGGAGGCGTACAGGGAGTTTGAGAACGCCATTCTGTCCACAGTACAGGTTGGTCTGATCTTATTAGTGCTCTGTTTTTCTTGCTGTTTGATTACATGTATATGCCCATTTACAAAACAGTGTTAGACAATGCAAGATAAACACCTAGACACATATTTTACCTACAGTAAATCCATCTTGTGGTTGATGTGGCATAATTTTATGCCTGGTAGTAGGCATATTTTATGCCTGGTAGTAGTTCTTGGTGTTTTGTTTCGTGTTTGAGTGTTTGTTTCAACATTTATTTGACCTAAAAAATGTACATATAATCCCCCAATAAACAGACATATTTCACTGTAGCACAGTAGTCAAGTATAGTATAGTTATAGGCAATATCAGTCTGTCCAATTAATATTGTATTAAAGCCTGCTTTCGAATGGCAATCCTCTCACTTAACTCAGAATTAATACAAATACTTAAGGTGCTGAATTGAATTCCTTTGGACTAAACTTTGCCTTTGCTAAATTTTAACACCATTTTCTCTGCTGTTTCCTTTCAGCCTCCCCCTGGCAGAATTCCCAGCCGCGAGGAGCAGGAGCTGCTGAACACTCAGCTTGAGCGAATCCATACACTGTTCCGCCGCCAGCTGGCCATCCCTTTAATGGGTGAGCGTGACGCCTCTTCTGTCCAGACGGGACGTAAATTTGGAGGCGTCCTGTTGTGATGGCCGTATGTCCCACCTGAAAAACCGAAAACTGAAATAACCCGTGTAAAAAGATGTTGTGGGATAAATCAAGTGTTGCGCGGTTGTGATGTGGCTTTTGAAATGCCTTACAGTTTTAGAAAGCGAACCCTCCTCTCCAAGCCTCGACCAGGCTTTCAGTTTGCTGCAGGAGTAGATGGGAGATAACCAGATGGTCCAGTGTTATGTTGATTTATTTCTGCTCCAGCTGAATGGAGAGCAGAGGCATTTATATAATGTTTGAAACCCTTCCTTAACTTCTCTCTTAAATTAAATTCTTCTTTAAAGTATGGGACAGAGATTATGCAGTATACATTAAAACATTCCTGCAACGCACTAACTTAGTGGTAGTATGCTTATTGATAATGTTTTAAAAAAAGGAAAAGTGCCTTTAAACTGGAAGTTGTGCTCTGTTGCTTTGTAGACATGGAAGCCACCTACGCAGAGTACGAGGAGTGGTCCGAACAAGGGGTGTCTGAGATGGTCATACATCAGTACAAAAAGGCTCTGCAGCAGATGGAGAAGTGCAAACCTTTTGAGGAGTCGCTGGTAACTGACTCACATTGATTTTATCCATTACAGCTGTCCTCCTTTTATGACTTCATAATAATGCGTGCAGTTTTTGCGATGCATAATCTCTGCATGTTGTTGTCTTGCGGCAGCTGGCAGCAGAACCTCCTAAGCTGGCTGAGTATCAGACCTACATCGACTTTGAACTAAAGGAGGGCGACCCGGCTCGGGTCCAGATAACCTTTGAGCGGACTCTGGGGGAGAACTGCCTGGTGCCAGACATGTGGGCAAAATACACCACCTATCTTGTGAGTATTGCTCAGTGTTTGGCGTGTTGCTGTCCTTTAAAGGACTCCAAACCAGGCTGTTATGTTTTCTGTGCGGAGTTTTGACTAATTTCACATGCCATTACCTCCCAGCCTCACTGATCTTATTTGGCGCCTCAAACCTGCCAACTCCATCGTCTGCCAGCACGGAACACACAACTGTGATCACAGTGCTGCGTTGAGTTTATCTCGATTACAGCCAGTTATTTCTCCAACAGCTCTTCTTGAAACGGATTTATTGGTCTTTTAACCGTTGTATTTAGACATTTTAAACGATAAATTTGAACAGTAACCATCAAAACATCATGTTGATAATTGTTATACTCATCTGAGAGAGACAAATTGATTCAATTTTAAAGTTTTTTTTTTCCAGTTTAGTGGTTAAGTTTTGTCGTAACCCAGCTCCTAGGCCATGACAAATACAGAGGAGGATGCAATAGATGGCGAGAAATTAGTGAATTTATTATAGTAACTTAAACAACTGTGGAGTATGTCAGTCAGTAACATTAGTAATGTAAATGTGGAGGTGTGAGCATATGAGTTGTAAATGTTGTCAAGTGAGAACAAAGCAGAAATCAAACAAAGGCTGAGAATGTGCTGCTGCTGGCGGGGATGGAGATGCAGATCCCTGTTTGGTTAAATGTGATTCTGTACTATTCCTGTTTCAGTGTTAACAGTTTGGCTGGTTGTCCTCAGTGTTCAGCAGCACCTAAAACCAACCAATGTTTATTAATATACTTTACAGTAGCGACTCTCTCTATAAATCTTTCAGCTTTTTAAAGATTATTTTAACCATTTAGTTTTTTGTGTTCTCCACAGGATCGCCAGCTGAAGATCAAAGACATGGTTCTCTCCACTCACGAACGTGCTGTCAGGAACTGCCCCTGGACCATGGGTCTGTGGAAGAGCTACTTGTTGGCTCTGGAGAGGCATGGAGCTGACCATCAGACTGTCTCAGGTAACGACTAGAGAGCGTGAAGCTGTTGACATCAGGACTTTTCATGCAGTGTGTGTGTTTTAGAGTTATTAATGTATTGACAAACATTACTGAAATGGACCCATATATTTTGTTACACTATAAAAGATGCAAAACCATTACAAGGTCTGTTTGATACTAGTGCTCTTTTGGGGGAAAATATCTCAAATCCCTTGCTTGACCCTTATCGTGTAATTTCTTTGTCCTCTTCACAGATGTTTTTGAAAAGGCGCTGAATGCAGGTTTCATTCAAGCAACGGATTATGTGGAAATTTGGCAAGCATACCTCGACTACCTGAGGAGACGTGTGGATTTCAGCAAAGGTGAGAGCAGTGTGTGTGTGTGTGTGTGTGTGTGTGTGTGCGAGGAACAGAATTTGTATTTGTGTAGGAAACTATTGAATTCCCCTGTTGCTCCACTCTTTTGCTGTTTCCTTTCTTGCAGAATCAAGTAAAGAGCTAGAGGAGTTACGAGGAGCTTTCTCTCGATCTCTAGACTACATGAAACAGGATGTTGAAGAAAGTAGGTGGATTTGAGTCCGACTGAGATCTGTCTTTGGGTTTTTTGTGTTCCTAGTTTTTCACACAAGTTACTGTGTTGTGTTACTGTAGGGTTCGGTGAAAGTGGAGATCCTTCTTGTATCATAATGCAGATCTGGGCAAGAATAGAGGTAAGCAGTGTTTCTATGACGACCATTTTCAAGAGTTGGGATTTCATGTTGAATTGTCCATCATCAGTTTTTTTTGTGTCAAGTAAAATTTTATTATTATGTAACCGCTGAACTAAATGTGGAATCATAGGACAAAGGCAATGAGCCTTTCCATTTTAGTAATAGCTCAAGTGGGTACAACATAGAAGCATAATAACATCACTACTAAAGGACTATTGAGATACATAGCACAAGACTAAAGGAACAGTTACTAAACTACTTTACCTTTCCCAAACTCGAACAAATTTATGTGATAATCTTTATGTGTGATTAAAGTTCTATGAGAAATGTAATCGCCACCTATATGAGCCCAAAAAAACAATCCCATGATTGTTTCCTACCAGGCCCTCCACTGCAAGAACATGCAGAAAGCCAGAGAACTGTGGGACAATATCATGACAAAAGGGAATGCCAAGTACGCCAACATGTGGCTGGAGTACTACAACCTTGAAAGGTCTGTCAATCCTCGCCTGATGCCTTGGTGATTAATAATGTAGTCGAGACTTGTATACGGTGTCCTTGATGTTTTACTGTGTCCATAGGTCTTACGGAGACCCCGTTCACTGTCGGAAGGCTCTCCACAGAGCAGTTCAGTGCACCTCAGACTACCCTGAGCATGTGTGTGAAGTCCTGCTCACCTTTGAGAGGGTGGAAGGTAGAGTCCCAATATATGAAACTCAAAGTTAACATAAAGATAAAGCAGATTTTCATGAATTACAGTGACTTTTGCGTGCAGGTTCTCTGGAAGACTGGGACCTGGCGGTGCAGAAGACAGAGACCCGGCTGAACAGAGTTAATGAGCAACGAGCAAAGGTAGGCGCACATATCAGCATTGTGCCGGGCAGGTGTATCATTTAGCTGCTTTTGGCTAATGTTACCACGTTCTGCCCATCTGTTAGGTGGCTGAGAAAGAAGCCAACATGGCTCGCCAAGAGGACGACAGAGCTGATCACCGGCGAAAGGCCAAGTCAGACAAGAAGTCTCAGAAGAAGGTCCAGAAAGGAACTCGAGCTGGGGAGAAGAGGAGAGCAGGGCAGGATAATTATCACAATGAGTGGAATGAGGACTCTGGTAAATGACGACGCTTATATGACTTTTATTTTTAAACAAAAATTACACTTGAGTGTTTCCTAATCTTTCTTTCCCTCTGCGACAGAACAAGCTCCTAAAAGGCACAGAGGAAACGGGGACCAAGCTACAGAGGAGTACATGGAGACAGAGACTGGGCTCTTTGGGAGGAACGCCCCCCCTGGCTACAAGCCTGCTCCACCTGGCACTAAAAAGGCCCAGCAGGGAGTTGCGGACCCGGCCCAGAGGCAGAACGATGACAAGCCAGAGCTTCGCAACGATAAAAGCAGCGTTTTCATCAGCAACCTGGCGTACACGCTGGAGGAGCCAGACGCAAAGCTCAGGACGCTGTTTGAGACCTGTGGCCCCATCAAACAGATTCGCCCTGTCTTCAGCAACAAAGGGAACTTCAAAGGCTACGGCTATGTACAGTTTGAATCCCCAGTGTGTGTCCCAGAAGCCCTGAAGCTGGACAGGCGAGAGGTGGAGGGCAGGCCCATGTTTGTGTCACCTTGTGTAGACAAAAACAAAAATCCTGACTTTAAGGTAAATATGAAGAACAAATGATT
>NW_023339718.1:1674639-1683673 GCF_004916995.1 Morone saxatilis
TATATACTGCTGGGAAGTACTGAAAGAATTTGATGTAATAATCAATACTTGCAGACCATTGGTCCCTACTGACTTCGGCCTGTATGACTGTGAAACAGGAGTTAAATTGAATTCTATGTGGTGGTTAAAATGATCTTTAAATTGATCTTTAAGTCCTCAGTTTAACTTTGTGAGCCCTGCGAAACCAAGTGACCGCTTCACATTAATGTCCCCACAGGTGTTTAAATACGAGATCGCCATGGAGAAACAAAAAATCTTCATCTCCGGGCTGCCGTTCTCGTGCACTAAAGAGCAACTGGAGGAACTCTGCAAAAGTCACGGCACCATCAAAGAAGTTCGCCTGGTCACGTATCGCTCAGGAAAACCCAAGGTGAGGCGCCAAAAGGAGGACAGCGTCCAGATGTTTGGCTAAAAATAGTCATCCCTATTTAAGCTGATGATAGCCACCTTTGACCATGCAGATGCTGAGCAAGGTCAAGGTGTATTGTCTGTTGCTGATGTATTCATTAACCCTCTCTTCCTGTGGGGCTCTCCAGGGTCTGGCATATGTTGAGTTTGCAGATGAAGCTCAGGCTTCTCAAGCGGTTCTGAAAATGGACGGTATTGATGTGGAGGGCAACAAAATCTCTGTTGCTATAAGTAACCCCCCTCGCAGGAACACGATGGACAGACCTGGTTCCAACAGGTCCACGTCAGACATGATGCCTCGCCAGACTTACGGATCGTAAGTTTAAAAACGTATTTCTGTGTTCTGAGAGTCAGCCATTGTCAGATCTGTGACCGGACTGAAACAAAGCTGTTTGTCTTATTTCAGGAGAGGGAGAGGACGCACTCAGCTGTCATTGCTCCCTCGCTCCCTGCACCGACATAGCGGGCCTGTGGGCAAAGTCGAGAACGGGACCGCAGCCGAGCAGGCGCCAGCAACGGCCAGCGCAGCGGCGAATGCAGCCGGGGAGACGAAACCTTTGTCAAATTCAGACTTTGCCAGGATGCTTCTCAGTAAGTGAGAAGATGAGCGGGAGAATTACGACCGCCTCCACACTGAAAGCCATTTTGTGTCCTTACAATTAGTGGTGTTGTAATTGGTTACCTGGCCTCCCTTTAATCTTGTTCTCATCATGCGTTCTGCGAGACTGCCTTAATCGCCGAGCTCCTGCCCTCCATCACAAAACCCTTTTCAACTAAGACTTTTCACCAGTGTGACAGACTGACCTTGTTTTGGTGTGTTTGAAGGTGGCTGGCAGGCTTCTTTTTCTTCTTTTTTTTTTTTAATAAAACTGTATCATATTTGAGTGTAAATATACTGTATATCTACAATTGTATGCCTCATGTTGCAAAGTGTCTTCTTTTGTTGTGTAATGTGAAAGGGATCTGAGAGAAGCATATGGGAGAGTATTTTTTTAAATATTCAAAACAGCCAAACTTGTGAATGTTGTTTATAAAGGTTATATGCAAAAGTTACGATGTGGTGTAATATAGTCGGTGTGTGTGAATGTGTGTGTGTGTACATAAGTTGGATGTGCTGCAGTGATGAAAAGACACCAGATGTTTTTAGGAAACCTAGAATATTTGTTGTGGAACTTATTTTGACCTCTTAGGACACAGCTAACAAGGCTAGCAATGATTTTCTGACTGTATAGTACAACTACTTTGTCTTTTCTTTTTTCTTTTAAATAATACCATCTCTGAGTTACCATCTGCTGTTAGTCATGAGTATTACGATGCTATGGAGTACCCCTAGAGGGTTCAGCTTATTAGGATTAAGTTCATTGGCTTTGAGGGCGTTATTAAATAATGAAAACTGCTCTAATGTCATGTCACAGTGCTAACGCTCAATATCAGTTCTAGTATTTAGAGAACCGCAGTAGTATCTCATCACTTTCATCTCTTTAATGTCTGTTGAGGATAAAAACATAATTCACAGATGTTTTAGATGTCTGATTTAGAGGGGAAATGAACCTTTCAAAGAGTGCACGTGTTGCTGACGCTGATGACGTGTTTAGCTACTTTGGATACATCCCTGGTTAATGTGTCTGCTTTAGTTTGGTTTATAAAAAGGGTTTCCAACTGTTTTGGTTTTTAACTTCTCATGAAAACTAATTTGGCCGACAGTCAAGAGCTGCAACAATTAGTCAATTGGAAGAAAGTCAAGTTTTAAGTATAAAATTGCCATTTCCAGTGTCTCAGATCTTAGAATTGTTTGCTTTTTCTCTTTCTAACATTAAAGTAATTTGAATGTATTTAGGCTTTAGACTATAAAGTCAAGTTTTGTAGACCAAACATTTAGGGAAATTGTTACTTGCATCCAAGAGTCCATTGCCACAAGTGAAGGCATTAACTAGTTTAAAGGTGTTTTAAAAAGTTCGAATATAACCATAAATGTGTGTACACTGTAAAAGTGAATCCTTGCTTTAAAAACAGTTTTATAAATGTGGTTTGGACCTGGTTTTCTTTGTGTTTGGTAGATTTGATTTCACCCTCTGAATGAACTTGTGGTGAGATGAGCCACAGTTAGCCGATAGCTCTTCAGTATTCTGGGTAAAGAGGCCGTTGCCGACGTCTACAGATATTATTTAGGTCTGCAGCTCTTTCTACTTAACAGAAGAGAATCTATGCAGTTTTATTCCCGTGTTAGGAGTCGACCATTCGTCCAGTTGGATATATAAAATTCCGTTTGTGTACATAATGTTAAATATAATATTTCAAAAAGGTCACCATAGTTTGTAATAAATATAAAAAGTTTTCAAAACAGATGGAATACAAGCTATATGTATTGCTCTCACCGAAGTGGCCTAATCTGAAAAAAAAAAATCTAAATATGTTGGTCTCTAGGAGTCACCTTCTGTTTTATGTTCAATACTAAACGGTGGTATGTGTGCATTGCTGTTTTGTATAATTTCTATAGTCAATGTTTTGGTATAGAGGTAAATAATAAATGGCTATTTTCTGTTTTTTGGGTTCAATCAGTATTTATTTTCCTGCTTGTTTCATTATCTACCCTTGTGTTTTTTGAGTCCTGTAAAAAAAAAAAAAGAAAGTTGTGTCATGTATTTTTTTTCTTTCTGATCTAAACCTTGTTTTAATAAAATCATGTAAATCATCTTTGATCCCAGTATGACATTCATAGCTTTGTTTGTTCTGAAGGAACCTAAAGACACAATAAAAGTTAATAGAACACTTTATTTAAAATAAATAATCAAATAGATGAAAGTGCTTTACAGTGTTAAGAGACATCATCTTTATCTCAAAGATAAACTAAATACTCAAACACTAAACATTACTGAAGCATCTCAAGTCAAAACGACATAAGAAAGCTTTTACCTCCTCACGTCACCAGTAGTCAAACTTTTATTCTGATGGGAACTAAAATGCATCAACGACCCCCTATTGGAAACAAACTAAAAGTGGGAAGACGGTGAAAGATTGTATGAAAGCAACCCCCGAAATACAGCAAAATCAGATTTTAATTCAACATCCTGCAGCACTGTCACTGAATTCAGCAGGTACAGAACCCAAACTGATCAAGGAGGCGATACGGTAGGATACGGCCAAGGGGACAAGGCAACACATTTCATGATAGGATTGTTAATAAAGAGCTTTTAGATTAATCACAGTCTCTTTCTGCATGCTAGCGTCTCATGTTCCCTTTCTCCTCACGTCTCCAGCTCAGTTGTGGATCGGGATGGTCTGCTTGCAGTCCAGACAGGCCTGGTCCTGACTGGCTGCCGGCAGCCCCACAGCGTGCTCCGTGGTGGAAATCAACAATGTGTCCAATGTCATCTCTGTACATTTGGCTATAAAGCGAATGAAGGGCCGTACGTCACCCTCATTGGCTGTGTCTAGAGCTGCGTAATACTCGGACCTTTGTTCTTTGCGGATAGTGATGGGGGGGTATCGCGCCTGCATGAGCACCAGGTTCATGAGCAGCCGTGAGGTGCGTCCGTTGCCGTCTACGAATGGGTGCACGTACACCAGTTTGTAGTGGGCGAGGGCTGCGTACTCCACAGGGTGCAGCTGCAGGGCCTCCTCAGAGTTCAGCCACTGAACCAGCTCCTGCATGTGTCTCTGCAGGTCCTGGGGGTGGGGTGGGATGTGGTGGCCCACAAACACCTGGCTGGTGCGCAGCCTCCCGCCCTCCACGGGGTCCACGTAGCCGAGCACCCGCCGGTGAATCTCCAGGATGTCGCTGACCGTGATGGTCCCCGTTCTGGACAGCAGCGTGGTGTTGATGTACTTCATGGCCGCATCCACGCCGATGGCCTCGTTCTGCTCCTGCAGGCTCTTCCCCGGGACGGCGTAACGCGTCTCGATGATGTGACGGATCTCAGATAGAGTGAGCGTGCTGCCTTCAATGGCCACCGTGTGGTAGATGTGGTGGTAATAGGTTTCCTCCATCACTCGGCGGAGTGCAGAGTTGCCCTTAGGAATGGACATAAGCCGGCGCACTTTGCTGTCAATGATGCCAAAATAACGCTGGTCGATCTCCTCCACCAAGGGAAGGGTTCGGTCTCGGCTCACCAGAGCTCTCTCGTTACACGGCGAGATGGTCAAGGCTTTGGTGTAGAGGTGGTCTGCCTGGACGACGTCCTTCTCCTCCTCCAGAATGGTCCCCAGCTCCGTGAGGGCGTCCACAAAGTCTGGATTCATACTGAGTGCGTGCACCAGCAGCTTGTGAGCCTTCTCCCTCTTCCCCAGTTTCTTCATCTCCAGAGCCTGCAGCAGCGCCGCTTTGGCCTCCAGCTCCATCTCTGCAATCAGAACAAGGTGGACAGCGTCAACTCCAACACCGGTATAGAGTTAATAATACAACAGGACTGTGAACAACAACTTTATCGTTATCATTATCACTGTTAACCCTCATCCTAACTATAACTGGGATTTTGAGCTGAAATCATTCAGAAAACTAATATGCAAAATCCCCAAAATAAGATTACAGATGACACATAAGATGCATATAAGAGCAATCCTCATGTGGTCCTGATTTGTGGTGTGCAGGACCTCTAAATAACCTTATCTTCAACATATGGTACTGAGTTTAACTGTGGATTCAGTCACTACACCTGCTCCTGTTTGTACCTTTGCTCGGCTTGGACCTCTGGGGCAGCAGATCAAGGGCAGTAAAGGGGACAGTGAGGCTTGTGGACTGCACAGCTGGAGGCTGCTGAGAGCTTCCCCACAGCTGGCAACGGAGCTGAGCGATGCCCTTCAGGGCGGCGCAGCACTGGTTCTCCACCCCCACCAGGGGCATCAGGAGGGCCACCAGAGAGCCGAGGAGGACACACAGCAGCGGGCCCCATCCTCCGAGGACACGGCCGCTGGTGCAACGCCACACCGACACAGCAGCCATGGTGATCCCGGGTTAGATCCTCCATCCTCTAGTGATGCGCTCCAACATGCATATCCACCCCGACTAGGAGAGCCGAAGGGCGGTCACCAACACCACCGACGAGACTCGGCCCGGTTACCCAAACGGTGACTTAAACTCTGAAACAGCGACAGAAACAGCGGCTGACTACAGTTGTGTACAAAATACACACATCATCCAGCTTCCTCGGTGTCTACGTGTGAACATCCTCGGATATGATTGGTCGGGGTTATATTGAAGGGCGGCGTTGATTGGCAGAAAACGCAGCAATACAACGAATGGTTCGTAATCGTTTCTGATTGGATGGGGTAAGTACAAAAAGGTGTGTGCCCTAAGTTTGGACTTTCAGGAGATATTTACAGCAATTCAGTATGTAATCTTCTAGAAAAACGTCAAAAATGCCTATTTGTTTCCCATTAAATCGCGTTTCCCTGTTTGTAATGCCATTAAACGTTTATAATATATTTTATTTATTTATTTCTGTTTATATTTAATAAGTAATTTACTAATTGTTTTACTTTTAGTTGACATTTTTGCTTTTTTTTTACAAGATTATCTCCCTGTTTTATTGCTGTCGTAATTATTTTGCCTTCTGTTTTAAGATAAGCTTTCGTTGTTCAGGTATTTGTACAACGTTGGTAGGAGGGGATTACCTGAGAGGTTTTACTCAGGGCAAAAAAAGTCCAGAGAGACCCTTGAGAGCTGAAATATTAAAATAGACTCTGCTCCAAATCTGTGACTCCTGAGTGCACACTTTATGATGACTGAACATGCAAAGTGACCCTCTTTGTTGTGTTGTTCTTATGGTAAACAGGCATTTCAAACACAATTCGGCATAAACAGGTGGTGCAAATACTTATGGAGCTGGCCTAATATCTTGTAGCTAATATTTTTTAGTTTGGCCATTTCAACCACAAACTTTTGGCCTATCACAGTTTTCTTGTCATTCATTGTTAAAGGGTAAGAGACAATCCAAGAGACTGATCTACTTTACGCATAATTTGCATTAAGGAACTGAATACAAAGTTGTTTTGCCTTGATACTTTATATAACTCATAATCTTTAATTATGTAGATATCTGCAGCTCCAGCTTCCGCCATCATTTTAATGCAAATATATACTAACAAACAGAAGAGGGCAGCATTGCTCTGTGATGCAGTCATCGCAGCCATGGTACAGCATATCCTCTGAAGACTGCAGTAGCACTCTTGGCCACAAAAGCCAGTATTATCAAGATTGATTATGCCAGTTTTTCAATGCAACAAAAAGGAATTTGTATTTGTATGAAGCAAGATTAACATCCTCCTCCTCAGTCTCTTGTGCTTTTACTTTCTGTTTTTAGAATTTTTTTGGTAATATTTCAGTTCCAGTTATATATTTTTATACTTTTTTATGTCTCATCTATTTATAGTGAAATTGACTTTTCAGAAATGACCACCAGCTGAGAACAGACTGTGGTGATGAGGAGTGAGTCCTGGCTGCGTGCCAAAGCCAACACTATTAGACATATCTTCAGCAGATGGTAGACTATCAGCTCTAAACAGCTGATATTTACAGATAGCCTTAGACTCTGTGGCACCGCACCGTCTCCACAGACACTGTAGGGAAACCATGTAGATTATTATTTTTTAAAAGTTAAATATTTAGTACTTCTGTCAGAAATTTTGGTGGTTTGAATTTGTCACGTTATGTTACACAGCGTACTCACAGTGAGCTCTGGAGCTGCACACTGACATCATTTGCCATCACAGAGCCCCTCTGTGCTGCTTTGACCCACAGCAATTTCACCTTGGAGGATAATAGAGCAGCCTGTTCGAGTGTGCTTGAGCTGCATTATTTCTTTACTCCTGTTATCCGTGCGCTCTATCACACACTCCTCAAAGCAACAAAGAGAGGCTGTAGGAAGTGGCCAAGAGTATGTTTACATTGATTTCTCATTTTCTAAGGGGGTGAAAGAAAGAAACAAACGTTGGGGGAATATTCATCAGCATGCTGCCAATGATTAACTGTGTGATGGGGGAAAGGATGACTAACTGCTGCCTGTGGGATACAGGCTCTAGATGTTGTGTATCTGTGGCTCATATCAGACTCAGTGCTGTATGATTTTGCCTCTGCACCAAGCTACTGTTATTATTACTTTTTGGCTTGGAAGCAGCTTTCCTTCTATAACGCATAAAACCAGGCTTATAGTTGCAATGAGAAGAAAAAAAGTGGGCAAAGCCTTCACAGGTTTGTATTTCCACATGTGTTATTTCTATTACAACAAAATGAATGTTGTTGCTCTTTAATGGCTCAGTACCAACTACCGAATTTTTCATTCTTGGAACAGAATGACAAATGTGCACTGTAAAAAGTAAGTAACAATATATTACTCCCTCTGAAGCTCAGGGCTTTGGGTTTTATGCTTCTACACATAGTGTGTCGGCCTTGGATCAAGCAATACCAGCTCTCTGAGACTCATGACGTTTTGTTGAGTCACAGAAGTGCTGATTCAGTGGTCACCTGTGAGGAAGCAACAATAGGATGTGTTCCTACATGGGGACGATAAAAAAATGTAATGACACGTTTATTTTGAAATAAATGCGAAACACGATAATGAAAATATACTTCATAGTTTTAAACTGGCATTAAAACATACTGGCATCACTTACATTTAGTTAAGAAACACATATAGTTATTGTATCACAGATAGACCCCTCATCTCCCAGTTTGGTTTTTTGGAATCAATACTATTTCCATACATCTGGTTTAACTGGCAAGGCCTTCAGCCTTGGTGACAAGATTTTGGCGTGAAATGCGGGCTCCCCCTGTTCGCCTTGTTCAACATAAATCAGAAAATCATTATAAGACTGTATGCTTTTCAGCTAGACAGCTTTTCCAAGTCAAGCCATGTGAGGTTATTCACGATTATCCCGATAATGGAAATTCACCACAATTTACATTTATTGTTTTTTATCAAGATACTCAATAATATAGTCCCATTTCTAGGTGTTCCTCTATTACTTTTGGTTTGGAGAAACAGATTATCTTTACTGATGTATGTATTTGACACGAGTTGTCGAACTTGACACTTAAATGGTTACTCCCTTACAGTATGTTTGAGGAGGAGAGGGAAAATAACACTGATTATGTCATGGGGATGTCATTATAAGGTTATCTCAGCTCGACACATTCCAGGATTAATTACAAAAAAAACTGAGAATAAAGAGGTTAATTAGTTCAGACAGTTATACAGTTTAGTCTACAATTGACTGTGTATATTGAGAATCTTTAAGGCTTTGGGGTTTGCAGAGAACTGAATAGTTTGTACAGTTGCACTAGAAAGAGAGAGTGAAGCGAGGGCGTTGCAATGGAACTACACCACTAGTTGTCACTCCTACACCCTGGACCTGTCGGTACAGATTTAGGGGTATATATTTGATGTTACTTTATCTTCTACTCCACCACATTTACTCAACAGCTACAGTTATTAGTTGTTTTTCAGATTAAGATTTTACATTCAAAATATGACCCGTTTAAAAAATATTATACACTATTATATATTCCAGTATATGAAGTAATTAGAATTAGCTCCACATCAAACAACTAAGTTACAACATTAAAGTACTGTTTACAAATGTATGACACAAGCCATTCTGTGTGTTGAGTACTTTTGCTTTAATAATTTAA
>NW_023339718.1:1683699-1689476 GCF_004916995.1 Morone saxatilis
GTGATTTTAATGCATCTTCCATCACTGATTTCTTAAAAGTGTAATCCCCCCTTTTTTATAACTGATATGGTGTTCCCAAAACAGTGGTGAAGAGGAATTTAATTAAGATCTCTTTCTCCTTAAATTGAGGGTTAACAGAATAAGTAGCTGCTAAACTACTGTAACACATCAATTTCACTCCTCTCTGGGATTCTGTTGTCTGGCTGCAGTCCAGTTGCTTTTACCGCAGACGGGCATTAAAGCAGCAGGTGCGTTTCCATCCAGCTGTTTTTATGGGCATTTTCAGTTTGTGCATAAGAACAGCTGGATGAAAATGCTTCCACTTCAGAAGAGACTAAAAATAGAGGCAGCTAAATCATCAGATCTGTGTGGAAGACTGTAGACCATCCTCAAATTAATAAATTAAACAGTAATTCCATATTTATGTCACATTTTTGGTTATTTTAATTCCCGTCATCTCGGCGCACTCTTCTTCTGTAATGGTTTAATGCCGTCTCATTGAAGAATTAGCGCCACCTTTTGCTGGTTTTCTATAAATTCTTTCTTTTCTATAAAGCCTTTAGTTTTCGCTTCATGTGGATGGAAGCCTGACTAGTGACATCTTGGCCACTTCTCCGTATAACACTCCCCAACAATCAAATTTAGACTCTGCTTTAATTGAAAAGCGAGGACAAATATGGCAGAATGGGCGACTGATGAAGGAGAAATGATGGCATGAAATGAACGGCCCTCCAGTCATATTGTGGACTAATTCTATGCCCATCTGGCATTTTCTCACATTAAAACTAAAACCCCCTCAGCTGTAGAAACAGATAAAACCACATGAGTCTGAAGTTAAAACCAGCCATGAGTGCTACTTCTGTTTTTGCTGTGTTGATGCAATTAATTGCCTCATGTCACCGTGGGGATATTATCAGAATAGAGCAGTCTCATGAAAAGTTAGATGTCTGTTATCTTTAATGCATTGCTAAAGTATGCCTTTATCTCCTGGTATCAGTGTTGTTAAACGACTGTGATGCATGGAACATGAATTACAGCTTTCTCATTAATTCGCGTGAAACAAAACCGTTGTTTGCACTGAATATTTTCCAGATTATGTAAAGTTATATGTTGCTACACACACTGGCATGATCCTCACACCAGCTGACATGTTAACTTGAAGCACACTCCAGAGATGACCTGTCAGAGACTATTAAAATAACACCCTGTCTTTTCACTAGTTGCTGGAACTGTGCTTCAAGAGGTGAAAAATCCATCTGCCCACCTTGAAAAAAAAAAGCGACCTGTCAGGGCAGGAAATAAATCCCTCTGGCACAGGCGCCTCGCCTCCTCCCCTACCGGCTTGCGCTCCTCTCTCCAGCCTCTGCGGAGCCGTCAGTCTGCTTGCCTCTCTGTCTGAGAAGAGGCTTTGTTCTGGGTGACAGAGCTGGGTGTCAGAGATAGAGGATCTCGTTAGACGGTCAGGGGGAGAGGGATGGTGGCTCTCTTTCCACTCTCTGAGTATGGATGGCTCAGAAAGCAGGGATGAGGGGGCTGTAAAATGGATAACAGAGTGAAGGAGAGCTGCACTGGGAGCTACAACTGCCCTCAGCTGTCTGCATCCAAAATACCTATCGAAATAAAGGGTTTGGTCCAAAGTGCAAGATCCACATGCTCACTGCCAGACTGACAAGTGCTGTTACAAGACGATTTGGGAGGTCTGGTGACAAGAAGACAGAGGGTTGCTCTCAACCTGTCCAGGAGCTCCTCCATAAAATCAGAGAGAATAAAACATCTGCAACAAAACAACCAGTTTGCCAGTTCACAACAATAGTAATGTGATGTTTCCTCTATCTCCCTCTGCTCCGACCCAGCAGTCTGGTGAACCTCACAATGCATGCTGAGACTCCCCTCTGCTGCTCAGAGCAGGTCAGAGAAAAGAGATGTGGCTGCCTGTGTCAAACCGGTAATTACTGGAGTTCTGTCTCTACAGTTGTTCTCCACTGGGAGAAGGTGTCACTACCACTGTCCATGACACTGTCATACTGGGATGCTAAATTGAGAAGCTGTGAAACAAATGATGTTCATTGTTAATGCGGATCTCCAACATGTAATATTCCTGGGATCAATATTTACATGAGCTGTTTCTATCTATAGAGGCAGAGGGTTCTTTTCTATGTCCACCATGTTGAACCACCATGTTTCCACAGTAGCCCAGACTGTTTTTATTAAACAAGTTTTGCACACAAATCGTCTAATGAGGTATGAGGATTTTGTCTTTCAGGTAAGTTCTTACATATATTTAATATTCTGGGGAAAACACACTTCATATACATTACTGTATGTGTTCAGATACACTCTATAATGGCTGTGCTGTAACCCACAGCCTCTTCCTTTAAAGACTGAGAGAATGCATCCGTCTCTTCCTGACCTCTGTTTCTTAATACATCAACGTCTGCAAGGTTGTTCAGACAGACAGCTTGAGTCCGGCTTGAGAGTACTCTGGCTACAACATAGAGTATATCAAACACACCCCTTGTAGTAAAGCTCCTCTGCTCAGTTCCTTTGTGAACTCTCTGCTGCAAAACTGTCTTATCTGAAGGAATACAGTTGGCGGACTGGACTTATATTCCAGAGGGTCCATAAAATGCAGCCATACATAAACCAGGGGGATTATGGATCATTAATTTTACTGAATGATTGTGCAGTAAATACATCAGAAGTCAGGATGGCAGTGTGGACGCCTTTTCCTCATGACTTCTTGCCTGAAGCCTGGAGAGGATGGAGGACTGGATGTAATTTAATGAATTCATTCTCCTATCTCTCTGTCCTCTTTCTCATTGTCACATTGTCCCCTAAAGGGGGCCATTTCACATAGAAACACCCTCCATGGATGACTGAACAGCGACAAAGATTTGTGTTTGTGTGTGAGGGAAATATTTGTTTTTGGTGCAGTACAACAGACAGGCAGGATTTTGTATCTGATCTTTGGTCTTGGCTTGATGTGTCTGTCATATTTGCTTGTTTGTCAATTGCATATACCCTCAGATTAGACGCTCTCCCTTGGGCCCAATCTCATGTACTCCGTCACCTGCTGGAGGGCCTCAGCAGGGCCAACAGGTGAGTAAATGATCTTGGGGAAAGACAGGAGACAGAAATAATTAGGTTTCCACTGAGGGGTAGCCATTACCAGGGACCTCCCTCAGGCGCTTCTTGATGTTTCACTTATTATCTAACTTCCACACTGGCCTGTGCCGTTCAGTGGGTGTGCAAGCCGCCAGCTCTGTCAAATGTACCAATTCCGGCTCTAACGGGCATATCTTACAGCACACAGCAATGACTCAGCAACTGTGGGCGGCTCATTATTTTCTTCACCCACCAAGAGATGACTGGATGGTGACTTTGTTTGGTTTCTTTGGTAACGTACAGGGGGGAGTACAAAATGAAATTATAGTACCTTATAACACGATTAAATACAACACAATACTACAGAGAGCTCCCCTGAAACTGCTCGCCTTTAGTTGTTTTGTAGCTCGTTTATGAGACTTTGCAAATGCCGAGCGGGGATTTTGTGGCAGGGGAAACTAATCATGCTGTCTGAGTGGAACTGCTCACAGCCCCAGTTTGGATTGCTTTTTAAATATTGTATGTGTCTGCAGCCAACACACACACACACACACATACAATATTTTAGGCGTAATGTCTGCATCAATTTTGTGATTGCACTTTTTAGAGTTTGTGGTCTATTTTAGAGCGGGCTATGTTACCCAGTTATCTGTTCTGCGATACCTGAAGTGAACTTTATGAATTTGACTTTATTATATGTACAACAGCGAGTTTAAATCCACATGTGAATTCAAAACACCAGTGTTATTTGTACACATGTTTTTAGCCAGGTTAGCTGCACGGCTCTAGCGATGGCACTTCTAGATGGATTGCTGTGACATTTCGTACATCCATGGTGCCCAAATCAGTCTCTCCAGGGAGTTCTGCACAACCTTGCTTTTTTGTCCAATCATGCAACTTTTCCACAAATTTGACCAATCATTGTAGTTTCCTGCACAAAATGTTGAGTCATATGTCACCAAACTCACTTCCTTGGTTCTAGTTGTGAAGATGCAGACCATGCAGACATTTAACCTGTCCAAACAGTGTGATTTCACAACCTGAAATAGAAGAGTTCCTGAAACCTTCACTTTCAGTTTGGACACATTGCACCTTAGCAAAGATTTAGCCGGGTGGAGCGGTTGTCATCCTGCATAATGAATTAACAAACAAACTATTTTTGCAATTTTCAGGTTCAATTTCATTGCAAACAATGCCTCAAAACATTAGAAAATTTGCAGTAAAATCATTTTAGGCTGCAAAATCCCCCCCAAAATCCTGCGAAATGCTGGATGGACAAATTATGTGCCACCAGCAGGTTAAAAGGTTAAAACTCAAATACCTGCAAAACTAACAACATTCTTCTCAGCTGCAGTTGTGTTTAGTGCTAATCAGCAAATGTATGCTAACATGCTAAACTAACAAGGTTGAACAAGTTAAACCTGCTAAACATCAGCATGCTGAGGTTAGCATCAGCTCAAAGCAACACTTTTTTAAAAGAATTTCCAGTTTTATTTTAATTCTGAAGTGGAATTTAAGTGTTAAACACTGATTACCACATGTAAAAGCTCTTATTTAAAAAACCAACATGTTCTTCACATGACAGAATGATCAGTGTATGTTGCTTGCAGGTGGTATTTATGTTCCACAGGCAACTAATGCCAGCGACATCTGATAAATTATTGTGGGCCCATATGGTAATCATACAAGGATCCCATCTGGAACATATTAAACATGAACACATCGCCAGCGGCACTCATCCATCCTTTCCCTGCAGCTTCACATTTGCAAGTCGTTGGTGCCAGAGTTTCATCATCTGCTGCAAGACCTTAACTGAAATGCAAACTGAAGTTCTTGTTAAAACTTCTTCCAGATTATTATTATTATTATTATAACACACTGGCATATACTGTAAAATTACCATAACCCACAGTTCTCCTACATGTGTTCTCATGTGTTTCAGACACCGTGCAAAAGACTTCTGCGTTCATAGTGAGACTCTTAACTGCAAAACTTTTCAGCGCCACGCCATGGACATGCCGTTTGACGCACAGTAAATATTTGATTAACTTTTGATCACCAATGTGTCTAGATTGCATTGATCGAATTTGAAGTCAATCCGAAAAAATCTGTAGGAGGAGTTAGTTAAAACAGAAGCCCTTAAATGCCAGAAATGGCATCACAGTTTGACATTCGATTCAACCTGGCCAACTTTGACGGCACGCCACAGACATGCCCTTCAACATACAGTCACAAATATATATATAAATTCTCTAGGAGGAGTTTGTTCAAATACATCACCCGGCCATTATTATTTTTTGGTTAATTTTCAGTAATTTTTCGCGTTGTATTTGAACATACTCCTCCAAGGGAATATATCTGATCAATTTAAAAATTGGTCAGTACAATCAAAACTTCACGTAAATCAGATCAAAGTTACCATTCGCAAACTCTACTACTGTTGCTCAGATAGCTGGCGCTATCACGTATATCTAAAGTACTGTTCATGTAGACACGTTCAGTAGGGAACTCTTATCAACACATTAAGTTTCATTAAATTGGACCATCGTAGCACTGAAGTTCATGAAGTACGATCGTTTTATGGGAAAAATCGCCGGATTAGACACGTCGGTCACAGGCACGCGTTTTGACGTAACAGTCACAAAAGCACAACTTCTTCATCTACAGTTTGT
>NW_023339718.1:1689501-1689775 GCF_004916995.1 Morone saxatilis
GTTAAAACATGAAAATAAAACAACACCAAAATTCCCCAGTAAGACATCACAAAAGGGTTTTCTGTAAAGATATATATATATTTTTAGGCAAAGATTTAAAAGCAAGTAGTGTACTGACAAGCTCGATCTCCTTGGGCAGCAAATTCCAGAGCCTAAGGGCCCTGATGGCAACAATCACCAGCCTTGACCTAGGGAAAGCTAACAAGGGTAGGCTTGTTATCAAGTTATTCAAATCAATCTTGAACTGAACTGGCAACCACTGAAGGGAGGCAAG
>NW_023339718.1:1689844-1691850 GCF_004916995.1 Morone saxatilis
TGAAGCTGAGCCACTGAGAATTTAGAGAACATTTCAAAACAGTCAATTTCCATGACAGAAACATCTTATTAAGTTGGATATAGTGTTCTTTGTCTTAATTGCCATGCAGTATCTATAAAACTATCCTCAATGAAGAGCCAACTAAACATTTCATATTTAGAAAAAACAGCACATATCAGGGTTCTCCAACTGGATCACAGAAAACACATAAAGCTGCTCTTCAGGAATACCTTTATATTTGCTTACTTCAGTTATCAGTGGACACAATGACCTCAGTCCTCTCTTTAAATTAAATGTTATATAAGGTTCTGTGTGGTAATCTTCTTTGATTTGAACATGAGCTTTGACTTACACCAGATCTCCTCTTTCCATCCTGAAAATAAGATGTCATTCAGAAAGAGAAAATATAGCAGAATTATCTCCTGCCCAAGAATAGCTGTGAGTTTTTATCCCAGTAGAAGATATTTTTGGTCAGCCTTTCCTCTAGTGACTGAACAAGCCACTTCCACAGCCAAACTAAAACCTCATGGCTCACCAGTCTTGAGATTGGGAAGGCGTGCAATGATGCAAACAATAATACTACTCAATAATTCCCCTCAAATGCATTAAAACTAAAGTAACAAACCTGTTTTAAAATGAAAGGAGTAAAAAGTGCAGATAATTGTGTAAAATTGTAGATGTCATAAAAATAAATACTCAAGAAAAGCTCCCACCTCTGATTGTAATACTACTGTTTCTGTGTTGTTCTAGCTGTGGCGTCAACATCTGTATTTTGCACTTAATACTTTCGTTGATGTTGAATTGGTCTGAAGGTCCATCAGTGGTCGCCACTACGAACTGACCTGTCGTTTGGCATCAGCTCTGCTTCAAATCCTCCCTTTAAAAGCAGAGAGGTTATAGGCGTCAGGTCAGTGAAGCAGTCAGACTCTGCTCTTTTCAAGCCTTTCAAGCTCTTAAGTTGTTCTCTTAAGTGTTTTCTCCTCAGCTACGCCTGTGTCGCATGACCTGCACTCCAGCTGGGGGAGTTCGCAGGCAGTTGACCTCTGTCTGCTTCTGTCACAGTGACAGAACAGCAAGAACTTGCAATGTTTAAAACAAAAACATAATGTACTTCTCATTTTTAACAGAGACCTAAACTACTCTACAAAGCCAAACCACAGTAATTACAATTTGGGTCCAAATTGAGTTATGACTGAAACTGAACTTTTAAATGTCTGTTTTACCTCAGAGGAAAAAAATGAGGTAAAATTGCAGTAACTACAAAATCCAATCAGAAACACAGGCAGACTGCAGTAAATGTCGTTACTGTGATAGTCGTCCAAATTGATAATGAATGAAGCTTCAGTGTCTGTAATTCCTGAATTCTAGCCAATTTCTAGGAAAATCCAGAGATCCAGGGAATCTTTGTGTTCTGGGAACTCTTACTTACTTTATCTGTGCATTATTGGCTAACCTGATCATTGTTGATATTTATAATAGATTGGCTATTACTGTGTCAGCAATAACTAGCTAGACAACAGAGCATACTGACATTAGTTTACAGACTGACGTCCCCCTCCGGCTTTGCTGAGAAATGACCCAACTTCTCTCTTGATTTATGAGCTCAGTAAACAGTCTCCTGATGACTTTATGGTCTCAATGGCTAGTTTCAAGTCTTCTACTATACATTATGATGTTCATTTAGTAAATTATGGTCCCATTTAGAGTAAAATAGACAATATTTTGATTGACAAGTCATTCTCAGTGAGTCCGTCCAGCGCAGCGCACAAAAGTTTAAACTGTCAAACTAGGCAGTGCTGATCAAATAAAAAGCAAGATTCTATTACTTCATTGACTATTTTAGTGTATGTTTAGCTGTAATATGAGACTGTGTGTGACAAGGCGAGCTACCATTATTTTCTGCTATAGATGAGTCGATCGCTGTGCAGCCAATGAGAACAGCTCAACTCGCAGTACGTCACCTTCGCTGGCTTCAAAACTCGACAAACCAATGGGCGACGTCATGA
>NW_023339718.1:1691950-1692118 GCF_004916995.1 Morone saxatilis
CAGTATCTGCATTTTTGGGGTCAAATGATGATTTTAAACAATAAAAATGACTGAAGGAATACATATTCAATCAGCACAACAGCTGTTCTACCTATAATGCATTTGCCTGGACAGTCAAAAAGCTGTTTTCTCTATTTCACTGCTAGGTAAATGGTAATGGTAAATGGA
>NW_023339718.1:1692143-1696341 GCF_004916995.1 Morone saxatilis
ATGGGGCCGGGGATCGAACCAACAACCTTCCGATTGGGGGACGACCCGCTCTACCTCTGAACCACAGCTATAGTTACTGTGGTTTACCTTTTAGGACAGTGTGTGTATATACTTATGTGCAGCTTTCTATATGAGGAAATAATGTCAGAGATGATAATGTGGAGCAAGTCCTACTGTTTTCTGTCTGAATGAGACGCAGATCTCTTAACTCTTCTCCTCATTCTGTGGGTTGGATGAATAAAAGCCTGTTAATGTAAAGATTTAATATGGAGCCGTGCTGGTCCATCTGTGCATATTACTGTTGGCATAGAGCCAGCTCTAATCCTCCTGAGTGTATGTAGAGTATGTGTGTGTATGTGTACACTCACATATGTCAGTGCATGTGTGTGTGTTTCTCTTCTTCCCTCACACGGAAAAGAAAAATAAACATTCATGACTGGAGCTTCTTTTGATCTCATCTGAATTGTCTGAGAGTAAGTCGTTTCTACTGGTGTAGATACATAATACAGAAAACAATATCATGGGATTTACCAGGATTCATCATATCATTTTAAATGTTAAAATAAAAAAAACATACAAAATGTTTTCTTCTTCACTCTCATTCAGTGTCACTACTGTACAGTAATTTTTTACTGTATATTCAGTATTCAAAGCTGCAGTAGGTCACTTTTATAGAAATAACCTTTTGTCATATTTGTCATAACTTAGTAAACTCAGGATTGGACTCTGATGCAGCAGGCAGCAGGATGATTTAATGTATATTGAACTTACAGGCAGGTGCAGGTACAAGTCTAGGAAAAACAAAAACCAACAAGGAAACACAAGATGTTTGTTGCAGAGGACGGCAAAAAGGCACTGACCACAAAATGCAGCTGAGGCTAATGGTAATGTCAGTAGTTTTATAACATATAGTAGTATAGTAGTTATATATATAGCATAACTACTGTCGATGACGCTCATATCATGTCATAGGAAATCAATAATTCTGTGGTCAGTATAGTGAACTGGTGATTGACTTGCCTACTTAACTTGCAGCAGTATTGATGATAGGCTCTAATTAGTCACTGGGGCAGTAAGTCAGACATGACTGCAATAATATATGTATGCAAATAGTTTATCCCCACTTGCTGTGACAGTATCGCAGGTACGGGTCACTAAAATGACTTTCAGAAACTTTTCCTGTGAGTCTCTAAATTCTCTGTCACTCACTCCTCTACCTGATATCTCTGCAGGAATTTCGAGATAGCAACTCCCTCGTCTTCCTCGCTTTCACCCTTCATCCTTCCAAGTGCAAAGGAGAGACTGTTGTATACGCAAAATAGAGACACTGTTTGGCTGGTCTGTTCTGGGCTGGCAGCCTCCATGTAAGTGTAAGGTATATAAAAGATAAGGTAACAAAAACATATCTCATTTCCTATTTTCAGGTGATTATACACTAATGTTATGAATATTATATAAAATTTCTGCCAGTAGATCTTCCTTAATGTTTTACACTGTAACTGTAGTGATTGACAACTTTGCTAAAATAAAATGGAACATGGGTCAATGGCATATCTCCTTTTGGTCCTTTACAGTAGTAATATCCCCAATACATTATGTCCATTTACACAACTGCTTACACATGGTATACATAAAGTACACGCCCAGTTACAGGTGAAAGAAAAACAAATGAATACAAAACAAAACGAAAAATATAAAGAACAATTCCTTTACATACGCAAGAAAATGCTGCATGCAGCACTTCATTTCATGTAATTCTATTCTTCATTTAGGCAATGTGGTAGTACCTCCATTACAACAACTTAAAATGTCTCTGAATAAAGCCTGAATGCACAACATTTTCTTTGGACCTTGGAACTAGCTCATAAATGTAAGAAAGTTATAGCCTAACTTCTTTACACATTCAAACATTCACCTTGTAGCTTTTGCTCGCACAATAACCCTGCAAAATCATTGTGGTTCTAATATTAACAATGATGATTGATGATATGATTTGAGGCGCATGAAGAAACAACATCCTGAGGTTAATGCCACCACTTTGTTCCACAGAACTTTTCAACATGATTACTATCTATTTCTGATATTGTGACTCAAAAACGCTGTCCATTTTAATCCTCATTGTGGAGGTGGATTTTAGGTAAACAGATTTATGCTGTTGGCTGGTGCATCTCTGCCACACTCTAATCTATATAATGGGTTTCAAGCAGCGGATACTAATGTAGCGATGATGCTCAAGTTACTTTAAAATACAATTCAAGCAGCACACTGGCTGGCAGGAGTGGAACCTGATACATACAGCGGAGGACCCTCCATCAGACTGCGGGGGAGGAGGGGGGAGACCAGTCCTGATTGCAGGAATAAATATGTGCTGTTGCTGTCAGGGCCTAGCTTGAGGAGAATATATTTAAAGCATAAAATCAGCCTGTAGGTTAATAATGCAGTCTGTGAACTGCATACGTTCATCAGTGGAAGTGGGTAAATGGATTATTGTGAACCATGACTGCATGAACGCAATGGAAAGATTTAAGGTCATTGTGTCAATGGTTAGAAAACAGAAATAGTCACTTTCATTTCCTGAAATGTTTCAAGGCCCTTTCTTCCATATATTATGACATATTGGAAAAATAATGTGTTTGTTTTTCCACAAAAAGAAATAGAAAATAATTAATCATCTACCCTAAAATCTATGATTATGCTAATTTTGTTCATTTCCTGTTTTCCTGTTGGACACAAGATGTCTCTTACTTCACTGTAAAGTCTATTCTCAGTATCTGTGCACTGGTGACTTCAGGTTTCTACATCACACTTGTATAATATAAGTAAAAATTTCATACTGGACCAGGATTTTCTTTTAGAGGAGAGCAATGAAGCCAAGAGGAAAAATTTGACTCTTACAATCACTGACTGAATTCATATTCGGTGCTGAAATGTCCAAAGGTTGTCATGAAGGACACTTGATGTGTAACAGTTTAACAAAATGAACATAATCTGTAAAAGATTGATAAGACTATTATTGATCAATGATAGAAATGTCCAGTTGTGGCTTACTGATGAGAATAAACATCAACAGCTTGTTCCCACATTGGTTAGATACTGTAAATCCTGTGAAAATATCGATAGGGAAGTAAGTGTCAGTTAATAAAATCTCAGCTCAGGATTTTCTCACACATTTGTTGCATATTCTATAACACTTCTCTGGGCTTGAGGAAAATGGAGTCAAATAGTATATTCTGTATTAAGTATTCTTCATCATTCTGTACAACCCATTTAAATACCTCCAGTACATCGCAGCCCTGATGATGGTAAGGTCATGCTTATTCCTGTAGCCCAGTTTTACCCCACTTTACTCCTAAACTCTTCAGCAATGCTGCAAATAATCAAATTAAAGATAGCATAGTGCTTTAGTCATCCTCATAGGGGAGTTTTCTTTTCAGCTTCACCTGATTATTGTGTGCCTTTGATTATTTATAACCTCCGCCTTCATTAGGAAATCTAATCTGCAGGGCACCGGCAGGTCTGTGTGTCCTCTGCAGTGAAAGTGATTTTGCTGAAATGGATCTAAATGGGTCAGGCAGGCATATTGTACGCAATTATTTCCTAATTTAACAGAGAGCTGCATGCGGTTCAGGATTTACATGCATAAGATAGTTTCCTGAACATGTGAAATTTGCTTGTTCATTATAATAATCAAGAGAACATTAGGACACATAAGGAAACGATGGGTTTTCAGATTTTCTCCACTGAACACTGAACCAGGTGTGATACAATATAATGATGTGCTTTGTTAGCTTAACACATGTTTTTGTGTGGAGAAAAGGAGTCTTCTAAGGGTCTTGTAAGGGTCTTCTAAGGGTCTTTAATACAGTCACTCTCGAGTGTGGAGGACTTTTGGCACTTATGAAGTAGGTGAGAGCTCAAGGTTCAGTTTCAAACTCATTTCAGACTCATGTTTTAAAGGTCCAGTGAGTAGGATTTAGAGGCATCTAGCGGTGTAGTTGCAGATGGACGCTCCCTCGCTTCAACCTCCTCTTCCAAGTGCGAAGTACAAACTATAGTGACTTGTAATGGCAATTTTTAAGAACCTGTTACCCTTTGACTTGGTTATTGTATATTCATATATGACTCTGTTCAAGAGTCATATTATATCTATTATAATGCATGTAACCCTTTGTCATGTTTCTTCATGTCCTCTGTGTAA
>NW_023339718.1:1696441-1770548 GCF_004916995.1 Morone saxatilis
TGTTTCTTCATGTACTCTGTGTAATGTTGAGACTTCACTGTGCAGCCGAGGACATGATAAGACCAATCGTCATAACACTATCTGGTGACTGCCCCAGAACTCAGGAATGTGTAACTGTAAGAGTGATGCTCCAACAGGGATAAAACTAAATTACTTCTTGGCTCTTTCGGACTTTCACATACGAGAGTGTGTGACGGTTGCGTTGAGACCATTCATGGATGACTTGAACCACAGGCTACTGTAGAAACATGCCGGTTGAAAGACGACCGGCTGCGTATCAACACCACGGACTCCATCAAAGGCAACTAAGGTAACAAAAACATAACGATTCCTATATTCAGGTGATTATACACCAATGAACACATAGTTGTGAATATTTTATTCCATCTCTGCCAATAGATCCTCCTAGATTTTACAAACTGGACCTTTATAATATTTGGCACTTTCCCATCTATTATATTATTGTCTCTTTACACAGTTTAGTTATTAAAGATTTATAGTTATAAAGATTGTATCTCAATCCAAACTTTTATATAGTCCACAAATGTATTATGTTTGCTGTATAGAATGAAAACTCTAAATACTCAGTGAAACTTACACATTTCCTACTTCAGATAATAAGAAATAGAAAGTGAAGGTATAAACTATGAAATCTATGGCTTTCTTCTGTTTCACCATAAAGGTTAAAGTAAATTCCCCATTTCTGGACATTTCTAGTCTTCTTATGTTATAATTTCTGTGTCTGATAGCGACTCTTTATCCCTCTAAACCTCATCAGTTTATTATCTTCTAGAAATGTGGGAGTTTCAGATAAAATCAGGCATCCAGTGATACTCCTCACGCATCATAACATTTTTTAAACTCAGTAACTTTACCATCTGCGGCTCTTCTTGTTGCTACTTCCCTGTTTTCAGAAGAGACACTGAATATTACAGACAGATGCATCTGCTCTGATGATTATGTCTCCATGAAACAGGACAAGAGCTGATTCAGTCATTAATGATGGCAGAGATGTTCTGTGGCCTGTATTTTCAACAGCTGTTGCTTTGTGTTTGTTATTAGAAACATCTGCACCAAAAGCTGGGGCTGAAATATCAAATTGAAATCAATGTGTTTATTGTCGGATACTGTTATGCTTTCTGCTTTAATGAACACTTTGACCTTACATGCCTTCCTCCTCTGACTGCTTTGAACAGTTACATCTGGCCGGTAACAGGCATCTGGCAAAGAAAAGGAAAACATCAGAGCCTTATCATAAATCTTTGACAGAGGCGAGAACATAGTATGTGCGTTCATTAAGACTTCTCTTTCTTTTAAGTCAGAGGAAGAATATTAAAATTCAAAACTATAGAATATAATTTAAAAAAACAACAATACTATGTTACTTTTAATAAAGCAATGATTTTTTTATACTCTGGCATTATTAGAAGGTGAAAATGTTACTAATGTTAAGTATAATCAGACAAATATACTTTGTACAAAAAAGCACCAGCGTGTAGGATTTAGTGGCATCTAGTGGTGATGTTGAACTGAACACACATCTGTATTTTACGACCTGGGAATGAGAAGATGTGTGTACGAGAAACTCCACTTCTGTGCTATACTGTAGAAACATGGAGGTTCATATATTCAGGTGATTATACACTAATCAAAACATACCTTTGATTATTTTATTCCCAAATGGTACACACTGGACCTCTAAATTAAAAAATAAAGTATCAATGCAGAATTTTTTTGCCAGTGACACTACTAATATGTCATTAGATTATTGTTAATGATCGTTATTATAAGAGCAGGATTTTACTGTTGCTATTGAGGTGGACTGTAACTGCAAATCCTCACATTTATGAAACTGAAACCAGGAAATGTTTGTAATCTTTGCATTAAAAATTATTAAAACGTTTATCAAAATAATTGCATAATTGAATTAAATTACTGATTAATTAACTAATCGTTTCAGCTGTACTTGTTTAAACTACTGGGAAGTTTAATTTATAACACAACCTTATATTTTATGTGTTTTGTGTGCAAAAATCCTGATTTTTATAGTAGCTAAAGCTGTCTGATAACTTTAGTGAAGATAAAGAGGAGTACAAGTTAAATATGTAACAATCTCAAATCTGTACTTAAATAATTGAATAGATGTTATAAGACCTCAAAATGCAGTACTGAAAGTATTTGGGGGAATAAAGTGTTGAGAAACCACGTCAGCTGATTGCTAAGCAAATGGTTGAGTGGTGTGTCTAACACGTTTAAAGGAAACCACACATCTCCTTTGACACAACACTCTGGACACCAGCAAGTCAGCAGCAGTGGAAGGTCTGTGCTGCCGGTATGGCATAATTTAATGATCAGTAAATATCATATAAGAGTTAATTTAGATTCAAAAAATATTTTCATTGAATAATGTTTGTTGGAAAATGATGTTGAATTTGATAAAATGCTGGTCATTTTAAATGTTTTCCTTTTTTCTCCCACAGAAATCTCTAATACAGTTCTGTACTTCGAGGCAAAATGGAATACCAGTATGAGAATTTCGATTATAACTACAGCTATGACGAGAATATTACTGAACTTCAGGAGTCAATTTTTCGGCAGAATAAGACATGTGTAAAGGACACCTTGTGTATGTCGTTGCTCGTGGTCAGCGTGTTCATTTTTCTGCTGGGCTTCTGTGGAAATGCCTTGGTCATCTGGATTTCTGGCTTCAAGATGAAGAAGACGGTCAACACCACCTGGTACCTGAGCCTTGCGATCTCTGACTTCCTCTTCTGCGCCTTCCTCCCGTTCAGCATCACCTACATGGCGATGGAGCAGTGGGTCTTTGGCCAGTTCATGTGCAAATTCACCTCTGCCATTATGTTCGTCAACATGTTCAGCAGCATCTTCCTCCTGGTCATCATCAGCGTCGACCGCTTTGTGTCAGTAAGGTTTCCAGTCTGGGCCCAGAACCATCGCACTATTAAAATGGCGTCCATTGTTGTTTTCCTGGCTTGGGTTCTCGCCATCGCACTGAGTGTTCCCTCTATTATCTTTCGGGATGTTGGCACTCACATGGGTAAAACCATTTGCCTCAACAACTATGCATCACACTTACACAGTCACAAGATAGTTGCACTGAGCCGCTTCCTTGCAGGGTTTGTTGTCCCGTTCCTCATCATCATCATCTGCTACTCTGTCATCATCTTCAAACTTCGAACCAACAGGATGACCAAATCCACCAAACCCTTCAAAGTCATGACTGCCCTCGTAGCCGCTTTCTTCGTCTGCTGGCTGCCCTACCACGTGTTCATCCTGCTTGAGCTCAACCACCACAACTACGACCACGACATTTTAACTATCGGACTCAAAGTAGGCACTTCTATGGCAGCAGCGAACAGCTTCCTCAACCCAGTGTTGTATGTCTTCATGGGCAACGACTTCAAGCAGAAGTTCAGGAGCTCTGTGCTCTCAAAGATGGAGAACGCGATGGGAGAGGAAGGGCGCACTATCAGCCGATACCTGTCCAGGTCGAGCTCCATGGACGGCAGAGCTTCCACACACATCTAAAGGTGTCACATTACTCCAAAACTGTTTCACTCATTTCAACAAAAATACTTTATTCAAATGTACAATTAATTAACAGAAATATGTTGCTTGTGAATCAAGTTTATTTATATTCACAATAGAAATTATGCTTTTTGTTGCACTTTTATACTGTTGGAAGCATTAAGAAATCTGTTGTCAATTTAGACTCACCACATAATGCTGTTGCCAATACCTAAACATTTAGCTCATTCTGCACTGCACAGTGCTGGGAGAGTGTTATCAGAGCAGTATTTGTAGAAAGTTTAAATTTTGTTGTAAAATAAAAGGACTGTAATTATGTATTATATTTTCTGATAACAAACACATAAACACGTATAATCATTATATAAAGCACTGTTTGATATTATATTAAGCAAAATGAACACTGGAGAGGCTCCTTTCACAACAGCAATTTGAATGCATCTGCAATCACACATGGTGACAGCATCATCTTTCACAGATGTTTGTTGTTTGTAAATTGCAGATTTACTTGCAAGTCTTGCAGCATGCGAGAAATTAGTGAAACAAATATAACAGGAGAGGAAATTATCTTAAGTTGCAAATTGAAGCTTGTATGTTGCTCATTTGCTGTAGCATTGTAGATTGTTGTACAGGTTTCATTTGCTTTCCTTGACCTTTGAACTACAATGATAAGCACAAGGCTACACATTTGGAAATAAATAGATGATAATGAAGACCACACTGAAGGAAAAAAGCCAATTACTGGTATTTATTTTGCATGCACGTACAAACTCAACAGTTGCTCCACCCAAAATACCCTGTGGTTCTATTTACTGACACTGTATGCAACTATTTATGTATTGCGGCATTTAGGTGTGTTGTATCAGACTGGGCAAATATTGTGTGCAAATGGGTGGAGGAGACTGCTGTTGAGAGTTCATTCTCATGAATTAGAGAAATGGAGAAATAGCTGGTGTAATCCAGTCTGTATACTATGAACTGTTTTGGACAGTTTATTGTGTGAGCTGAATTTATCAGCAATTCAGTGTAGCAATGACAAGACAGTCAACCACAATACCACACACCCAGCTGTTATAACCAGTTGACAAAGAGTTTGTTGAATTGACCTGTATTTTTGTTATTTCGTGCATAAGAGCTGTACAGTGAGTGTAGTTGTAGTGCAATAAATGTTTGAATGTTTTTTATCCTTGAAATAAAGCTGTAACCCTTACAATAAGCTCTTTCGGATATTAATCTCTTAAGCATGACTTGCATTTCGAAGCTAGTTTCCTCAAATGAATGTAAGTTCAGAACAACTCCTTAAAAATACATTTGTTTTGTGAAAGCATGATCGTGTTCAGATGAAAACTGAAGTAGCCTACTGAGAACTGTCATACAAGTTAAAAACAAGTTAGATTGGACATAAGATTATTATATCTGCAGTTATTCGCAATGAGCACCAGCATTTCATTGACAGCATAATTTATGTAATTGATAGCTCACCTGCAGTAATAAATAAAAACAATATCACCCCTATCATCACTGGTTCTAGTATAGCATGACCTCCTTACACAGCATGTTTTCAGGCACACATTTGACCACACATAATAATAATAATACATATGAGCTCAGCTTGTGTTTGAACAAGCATGCAACATCTCCAGGGTTTAAATTAGCATTCCCCTGAGGATGTACTCTGCACAAAAAAGGACACGATTATTGAGTATCTGCTGTGAAGTGAACCTTTGAATGGAGTCTCTGGAAAGTAACCTCCTGCTCAAGAACAACATATGAGGGATCATAAGAAGAAGAAGAGTGCCTGGTGATTTTTTTTATGTTGAAACAGCGGAAGATAGGGGAAGAAACAGACCGCAAAGGTTACACGAGACACTGGCAGCGAGTCACTGTGAAACTAAAGCTGCATTAATCAATATTTTTATAATTACCATTGGACCATGTGTAAATCTGAAAGGGCCTCAGTCGAAGCCACAAACACACAGACAACAGACGGTTTTTACAGCAGCCATTTTGACATGAAATAGTAGGATAAACACAGGTGTTACCGATGATAATTATTAAGGTTCTGTCCTGTTTAATGTTGCAGAGCCTTTCCGGTGAGCCAACATGCACAATAACAGCAACCTAACTCTACTATTTTCATTTCTGTTTACTTGATACTTTATTATTTTTAGGATCTTAAGTTTTATGGCTTAAAGCTAGGGTAACATTGGAGAAACTCCCTCTCTTCAGGTCTGCCCCCCAACAAATTCCCCCAAAAACAAAGCAAACTATATAATAACCTGCCCTTTTAGTTCTCGCCATCGTTGAAAAGCCACACCGATGTTGACTCAGACGTTTTGTTCAGTCTTTTCTACTTATGAGTTTCTTTTCTTGCTATGTTTACAAACTGTTAGGTAGGTAAAGGTGGAACCATAATTCTTAGCTGCTCTTTCTTTGCCATTCTTGTGCTTGGTAGCTTTGGCAATATGGGCCTGTTCGGCTTGTGGAAGACTCCGGTTACACACAATTGGGTGCAGAGGGTAGGGGGCAGGTAGATAGGTTGGGCTTATTACAGGCATTTTTTTCTTTCAGAGCATTTGATTTATTGATTTCTGTCAGGATATAAAAAATAATTAAACAAAGGTAACAAAAAATGCTTCTGAAATAAATTACCTACCCTAGTTTTAACAATGGAGGAGCCTGGGTGACTGTAGTGAGATCCATCTACCACGGTGCTGGAAGTAGTGGTGCTGAGGATGCTGCAGCACTCTCTAAAATATAAACTTAAGACTTTTTTTTACTGGGATTTACACGCGTTCACTGGTATTCATGGCTGCTAAGAAGTTACAAATAATAACGATTAAACTATTAATGATCCTGGCCATTGAAATTCATGCAAAAACCATGAATGTCATGCATTTAGCATTTACTATGACATTATAAAGACTGACTTTCTCACAGCACCCACCAACCCTGACTGACTTCCAGCCTTCCTGTCATCTACTATACATTTTCCTTTATCTTCAAAAATGCACATCACCTTCTTACTATTCATCTTAATTAATTATCTGTAAAAAAAAAACAACCAACCATAGCGTCTCATTTTATGTAGTCATTTATTGGGCCTTATCACATTACATTCATTCCATAGAAAATACATTCAAATGTGACACCTATGTTCAGAAAGTGCCTGCTTGTCAATGAAAGCAAGAGCCAATAAAGTTTAAAGCATGTGTTAAAAATAGAAACAACATCTCCCGTTTGCTTGTTGCAATACAAATATCGTAGATGTGTGAGCACACACTATAAAAATATATTTATATCATACTGAAAATGGAAGTCAGTTCATGTTTTCTCTCTCAGTCACTAGTGTTTTATTTATTTATATATTCATGTATTTATTTATTCATATATTTGTTTATTTTTAAGCATATGGCATAGCACATTGAGTACCGTTATAAGACGTGCTGCTTATAAGTCTGAGCAGGATTTTTCACACTTTAGTGGAGATTTTTTTAAATTATGAAGAGTAAAATGACCAACAGCTTTAACCGTTTTTATAGCTCTTCTTACAAGAAAGCAATAAAAAAAAACAAAAAAACATTTTTTCACATTCAGTATGATTAACTGTCTTAAAATAAATCTATAACGATCACTACTGCTAAAGGTAACCTCCAATCTATAACACGTGTAATGCCTAATTCCTCAGTGATCTTTGGGGCAAGTGTTGCACAGCGAAGTGCTTTTTGGATTTCTGCATTGAGTCCAGTGTTAAGAAAACATATTCACATCCAAATTAGTCAACATGTGCACTGCACACCAGAGATAAATAAACGCTGTCGAGATAAATCCTCTTCTCTCCTTGAGTCAGTGCCTTCAAGAGGGATTGTTCATCTTCTTGAATACGAGGAGCTGAGAGTTCTTTACCTGTTCATCATTGAAAACATGATTTCCCTTACGTACAGTAAGTTGAGTAACTTGCAAAAACTTGGAAACACACAGTATTGTAGTAGTTATCAGGTAGTTATAGCCTGCATATTGCATTTTTCCCTCCGACAAAGGGCTAAACGTTTTAACGTTTTCAGTATGTATAAAATAGTATTGTTCTGTAACTTTGATAGCAGCAGAAGATTCATACATTTTAATATTTAGATTTTTCATTTCAATTGTTTCAATTGTTATTTCTCTTATGCACAAAATAAAGTCATACAACACACTTTGCAGTATTGTATAATATTTTTTAGGTCAAACGTTGTTGTCGCTGGCAACAGATCACCAAGCACAGTCAGATGAGCCTCTCTGTAGTCACAGCTATTGTACCTTCTTAATGTTAAGGCATGTGCACATGCCTACACAGCACATGTGCATAGCAAGGATCAGAAGTGCTTTTCATTCAGACAAAGAGAAAAACAAACCTCCCCAGTTAAAACTGCATCTTCTATTAATGGATGAAGCTGCTAAATTTCAACAGAAAATTAAAAAGGATGAATAAAAAAAAAAGTTAAGAGATTTTCTTCTGACTACAGCTTCAACCTATGTGACTTCACAGAAAAATAATTGAAAAAACTATTCCAGTCATGTAATCCTACAAAAAATGTCTGTTGACAGAACCGTCCAATTAAAGGAAGAAAAAAGGGGAAATGAGGAGATCACATTTATCATCTTGGCATATATTCATCTGGAACTCCAGACATCTTCCTTTTCTTCAAGGCAGCGTTTACCGTTCTGATTAGTTCATTGATGTTAGCTCTCATTTCAGGAGTATAGGGGTCATATTCAAGCTTTCGCAGCCCCGATCGCTTGAAGTTTCCATCCTTCTGGCCTTCGACGCAAAGCAGGCGATCCTCAGAAACCTTCAAACCCAGAAACTGCACCATCCCCTTCAGCTTGGAGAACAGGTCCCTCTTTAGATCCTCAAAGTGGACCACATGGACGTTCTTCCCATAATTCAGCCAGTCCAACGTGTGGGACGCCCACCAAGGGGCATAGTTCCTCACAAACTCAGGCCACTCTGCAGAAAAACAAATAAACAAGGTCTTTAACGTGCCAGTGTACTAAATAAATATTCTGCAAACGTAAACCACTCAGCTCGTTTTACTGGGCCTGTATTCATCTAACTTTTAGGAATTATACTTAATTTCTCCACTAAAATTGAAGAATAAAACACATATATCACATTTATCAAGAAATCTACACAATATTACAATGAAGTATTGGAGTAATGTTTGAGAGCAGCTCTCAAATGGTCACATATCACATGTATACAACACATCACAATGTATATGAAAACAGCAGCTATAAAGAAATGTGTTAAATAGTTTTTATTTCAAGGAGTAAAACTGACAGACTTCTAGCGTCAAGTCTCAAATTCCTCTTTTAGTCTGATAACAAAGAAAAGTGAAGTAAAATAAATAGCAAATTAAAGTGTGAATGGAGGGGAACTGAAAGTCATGACAGCCAAACATTGATGTCATTAAACTCGAGGAGTCTGTTGCAATTCATAGCAGCGAGGCATTAAGGTGTTCCTAAAATGTTTGGACATTCTTGGTTGTCACTCAAACTGCAGAGGTACTGTAGGAAAATCCTTTGCTTGCATCTTTTAGTCATTGATAATCTACTGGCCCATAAAAGCAGCGGCTGGCAGGAGCTGTGCTGCATTAGCGTGCATATTTACTGTTAAGAGAGGTGGTCGTTAAAGTTTAAAGCCTGCTGACTTTGGAGTGCTGTCTTAGAAACCAATGAGAGAGGCATTTTTAGTACCACAGTGGACAGAATATTATATACTGCATAAAAAAACAGAACCTGCTGTATAGACACACAGGAACTGCATCTGTGCTGTTTCAAAAGAAGAGTTAAAAATAAAAAGGAAGCAAAATAGTTGCAGCTTAACATCCTGCTCAGGATTTACTGAATGTTAGTAAGATTTCGTTTCTTATTAGCAGAGTTGAAAAACCCCCCAAATAAAAGGGTTTTTTGGAAAGAGCCTTCAATTTAATCCACCACTGGAAAAAACCAGAGTGTGCTTTGTAAAGTGACATGCCCTCAAAAAGTAAGTTTCTCTTGCCCCTGAGTTGACTTTATGGGGCCACACTAGAAGGCACCAGTGTCTGTAACATCATCCGAGCCCCACAGTCTCCCTCCGCAGAGGTGCGTGCATCATATCGTACATGCGGTGCCCCCAACACAATGTCACACTGACTCTCAAACCGGATCCTCTCTCTGTATTCGAAGTGGCAGCTGTCATAAAGCCTTTCTCTTCACTGATGTCACTGCATCATTTCCCCAACAACAGAAGGAATAAACATTCATTGGAAACGGCAGGCCAAATGTGCTGATGTTTTCACAAAGCGAGACAACTGCTGGGTCGGCAACTCTCCAGCCTCTGGAAAATCGATTAAACCTCAGACAAAGTCAGAGAGACGGTACGCAGACAAGACAAAACCAGTTGCCATGGTTACCGAGACCCACTTTGGTGGGCGAATGCAGGAGAATATGCATGAAATATGACAATATCTCGGCAAAGGGCATAAAAGTTTATAGATTAAGAGTTACTGGACCCAAAGGTTTCATTTCTTTAGGTTTCCTTTCTTTAGTTAGACCATGAACAATGACCTTTTATAACACCTCTTTTAATCATCGGGTAGACTCGAGAGGAATTTAACTTGACTGAATTATGCTGACACATTATTAAACAGTTGCACAATGGAAAATGTCCAAAGACATCAAGCAGCACATTCATCAAAGAGGGACAAATTAAGTCTGTAAAAGTGCACTGCCTTAATATGAAATATGAATACTGAAAATTGTAAATCGAACAGCTAATTATTACAGAAACTATATGATGATTTTGTTTATACTTCCTGGGCTAAATGCTAAGAGGAAGTTTCTCGGATACACACATCGCACAATGCACAAATGTTGTGTTCCCACGTTTCAAACGCTTTCTTAAAGGAATAGTTTAACATTTTGGGAAATTTGTCTTTGCTTTCTGGTGAAGAATTGGAAGAGATTGCTGATACCACTAAGGAACAAGCTGGTTTACCTGATGACACAGCTCATGATCTGACTAACAAGAGTAACTGTGGTTTGGTTTACTAATCGTTTCAGTTCTCCTTTTTGACAACAAACTCAATGTCTTCAAAAACCTTGTGCTCAGCCACATTGGTTTATAAGGTCAATAAAACAGACAAGGGTTTATGGCTTATTTCCTTGTAATTCTACATCATCGTTGACAATTTCCCAGTTTTTTTTTAATATTACCACATACTCTTGGTGGGTATTTTATTGATTCAGGCTGGAGGGCGTATAGGTTGTGTTCAGGGGTCCATTTGTGTTTGTTTTAGTATAAATGATTGGGCGATGACTGAAATTAAAACTAGATTTTGGCCATAAGCTCATAGATTGCTAAATTTTGCCTTGTAAATTAAAAAATATGTATATTTCATATATTAAATAATTGATATCACTTACCAAAACAACTACTCCTCCTTTTTTTTTAACATATTATGCATGATGCACTGTTACAAATATAGTGGCTCACCCTTCCCTCTCCAGTGGGCCTGGGAGGCGAATCCAATGTGGCCGCCATATTTTCTGTTAAATTCTGCCATGAGGGCTTTGTAGGGGTTTCGGATCATGAGGATACTGGAGTCGAAGGCTTCGATCTCCTTCCTGCCACTCTCATGTGTCTTAATGCAGACCGTCCTCCCACTCCGCCAGTGGTCCCGCTCCCCTTTAAATCCTGTGAAACAACAGTATATTTAATCCATGGAGGTGTATTCATAAATAAATATGTCGAGAATTGTGTCAGAAAAACGTTGAAGCATACCTTTATTGTAAAGGGAGCCATCAAAGTAATAGCTGCCGGTGTAGAAGCCAGTGGCGAGCTCTATGAGGTGGCGAGCCCAGGTGTTGCCGGCTCCAGGGAAACTGGCGAGGGCAACTAGCTGCTTAGCACGAGTGGGGAGAAAGTGCCGGTCCATGCAGCGATTATCTGACAAAACAAACCAACAAGCTAAATTACTGATTACTGTAAAAAATGTGTCATGATCTGCGACATTGCGGTTAAAGGTTGGGTGACGACAATAATCTCTGACTGCATAATATTTGACAAGTTGCTCAAATTGATCAAGCTTCAAATAGAAAATGAGTCACTCCTTATGAACGTAGTTTTGTAATAATACGTGCTGAAGAAGCATTGTTATGTTGAAACATAGGAAGTTCGTGGTAAAGACGTTGAACACCATTAAAGAGAGAGAAAAGGTCAGGGATATGGACATGGTATTCTTTTTTGTTGTCTGTGGTTTAGCTTAATTCCTCTCAAATTGCCCAATAAAGCCCACTTACTGACTGAGATTTTAAAAATAAAACAATAGGCACAGATTTCTGTTGCATAAAGTTCCCTTCCTGCTGCAACTTGTTTTGTTTTTTGTTACTTCACAGCATTAAAACCGGCTTTTTTGTTTACTGGCCTCTCTCTCTCATTTTTTGCTGATGCAAGCAACAGCTGTCTCGTGCACTGAGGAAACAATGCCCACAAAAACACATATGACAAGAGACACATTTAATTGACGACTTTGAGGCGATAATTGTGAATAATAAAACGTGTAAATGATGTATATTATTTTAGAGACGGTTGACACTTATTATTAAAGTACTTATATTGAAGACTGGACTTATATAGCTTACTTATATTTTTAGGCTTTTGACCACTCACTGGTACAATACATGTACACACTGCCATGCAAGGTGCCAACTGCTCACCGGAACGGAAACTAAGCACTCACACTTAGTCACTTAGAGTCACACTTTGGGGTTCAGTATCTTTCTCAAACCTTGACATGCAGCAAGAGGGGCAGAGTACGCGAGAAGGTATTTCCGAGAACTTTTCACACTTAAACCACCTTATTGCCATCAATGTTAAGTATTTCCTGAACGCTGGGTGTGGGTGACACTTGCTGACATGCCTCTTGTTCAACTGTGGCCTTTACATACTGCTGGTGCTGTGTTGACAGTGTTGGGGAGTGGTGCACTACATTAAACTAGCAGCTCATCTACATTTTGCAGGAGCTTACTGGTAGTATAATTATATTTATCTGCATAGTAATTCAAGAAATTAAATTACCTTTTATTTTGTGTGTAGTTAACTACTGAAACTATAAGCAATTTTGGTCCATAAAATATATATTCTTAATTTTACCATTGCTTCTCTACTGTAATTGAACCCCCTTTGACAAACCTTGCCCCCTTTTTCTTTCATCCTGACTGTGAACGCATGCTCTGCCAATGCATTCATCAGGCAGCCACCACCCCACACTTGACCTTTGTTGGGTGTTTTTTTAGTGTCCATACAGTGACAGTGTCATCATGGATAAACCTCCCAAATCTCAGCCTTACTTAAGCAAACACATGACACTGACTAACTCAACTCGACACTTGATACCGGGTCCCAAAATCATAAAACTACTCCGATACGCACATCGATACCACAGCAGTGCAACGTTACGTAACCTCTCGTTAGTTAGGTAAGTATGTGGAGGAGAAGCACTGTCAGCAGTTTGGAGATATTTGAGGAAACTTTTACAAAAACATTAGCAACATTTAATTTTTTACAGTCAGAAAGTGAGGAGCCTCTGATGAAAATTAAACATGTTTTCAAAGCCATTATTAAAGCTCTAAGGGTATTATTAAGTACTCATATCAGTACTTTGTATTGGAAAGTACCCAAATATAAATATAAAAAAGTTGTATGCCTAATTAACTCAATTGAGTGGCATTTTTGTATTATATTTAGTTATAACATTGTCAAAACTACTTTTTCTAACTTTAGTTAAGCCAAATTTGATTTCTCTCTAGGGTGGTTTTGCTGTAATTCAAATTCTTCATGTGTGAAGTAATTGGCAGCTTGTAAAGCTTTCTCAACATTATGTGCTAGCCAATTTTTTTACCTTGAACCTGCGTCTGGTACACCACAAAATACTTGTCGTTCCCACAGCTCTCAAACTCCTCCCCGTGGCAGCGGTTGAGACACATGTCCTCGTTCTCCAGCTCATGAAGGGAGAAGAGAGGAGTCGGGAAGCCGCAGTAACATCGATCTCCAGCCAGGACGGCCAGTGATTTCTCCTGAAATAACAACCGTTACACAACAAAGACACACTCACGTGCACAAACGTACAATGCATGAATACACAGATCCCCTCACCCTCTCTGTGCACATGTCCACACATTTGTCCACAGACATGTTTTGGATGACTGCGCTGAAAGGAAGTGCCAGGGTGACATTGTCTGGTCTGTGGAAACAGCCTTTGAAAATGGCGCTGCCGTCTGAAACAGACAGAAATGTTATTCACCAACAGGAAAATTAACCACAATGCACTCCAGTTTCATGGTTACTGAACACAGCTTTCGTCAGATTGGCCTCTTTTCACTGACCCCTGATGAAGAGATCCCACTGGGACTCTCCCTCAGTCTACTGAGACCCTGACCTGCCAGAGGACTCAACCAATAGCAGCATTTTCATCCCTGCAGTGTGTTGATGGCCTTTAACCTCAGGCCCTCACTCTGATCTGTTAGACCATATATCACAACAGCAGGGAAAAGCTGCTTCTTTCTATCACAGGAAGTTGATCTGAAAGATGTTTCATATTTTGGATATTTTCTAATTTGACACACTTCTTAGCTTAATTACAGAATGATTGGGCAATTATTCGTGTTCAGCCTCAAGACTTTTAAGAGTGATTAATAAAATAAAACAACCAGAAAAGAGAAAGTGGTTATAATTCATGGTTGCACTGTTTACTGCAGCATCACTGCATCAGAGGTTGAAAACTACTGTTTGGAGTCACACAAACATCCACTTCACATTTATTTCAGCCTGTCAACATGTCAGCCGCGCTGATATACATATAAAGCCGTCTTTGCTGCTTCTCTACATGTGAAGCATTAATAACGGAAGAGGGAAACGAAACACTTAAAGCTTTTTACTGTGACAGATACCATGATGAAGACAGCTTGCTTTATATATACATCATGAAATCACTGAATAAAATATGCAAATGGGACTGTGCATCTGAGTTATTTCTTTCTACCAGAACAGAACCTCACAACTCACAGGACTGTTGAGCTAGTCTACCAATGCTATGAGGCTTTAAAACAAGGTAACGCCTTTTGCAAATAAGCCCTAGTTGTGTGTGGGTCTAATGTTTTATTAATTTTTGACCTTTTTCACTGACTAAAAGTTGCATTTTTAATGTCATGTACATGTTCTCTTTAATCCCCCGTAGTATATGTTCAGTGCATAATCTCTGCGCCCTTTCTTTGTCTTCGTATGTGGCAGAGCTTTTTAGATGCAACTAAAATGTTTTTCACATTTTTCTGGCTCAAACATATCCAAACATACTTATTACAAACATCTTGAGAAGCAAATAATAGCTGATGCAACAACCAGCTGAGTGAAATGCCTTGCTTACAGATGTGCTGAATAATGAGGCAAAGGAAATAGATGCAGATAATATTTAAGCAGGATCATAGCAGTTAACGTTTACTGAAAACAATCATGTAAGGATGATACAGGTCTGTCACAAAACAGCAACCTCGACACATTTCCTGCGTTTCCTCTTTGGTGTTCTGAGCAGGGCTCACATGACGGAAATCGGGGTCAGGGGTGAAAACTCAAACATGAAGAGCATATTCAGCAGTCTGACAGATAGTCAACAGAAGGGGGAAAAGCAGAAATGAAAATAATAACAAACAAACAAGACTGCACTGGACTAGGAGGGTAAGATTAAATTAGTTTAAAAGGTCCAGCATGTCGGATTCAGTAGCATCTTGCAGAGTAGCTGCAACTCACTTGTTTATCTATCCCCTTCCAAGCATGAGGGAGAAACTAGGGTGGCTGTAAAGTGTGAAAAAAACTATCTAGAGCCAATTTAAGGTTTGTCTGTTCTGGGCTGAACAATTCAACATAGCAGACACCACAGCAGGCGACCCGCTGTGTCTGTAGATAAAAACAGCTCATTCTAAGGTAACAAAAACACAACGATTCCTATATTCAGTTGATTATACACTAATGGAAACATACCTATGAGTATTATATTCCCCTTTCTGCCAATAAATCCTCCTAAATGTTACAAACTGGACCTTTAAATATTCATCTCACATGTGTACACTAACGGTCTCCTTTTGTTTTAACAGATTCTAAGAAGTAATAGATAGATGAGAAAAAGAAAGAGCAAGTAAAATGTGAATTTCCTCACCTTATGGTCGGGGCTTTTAAAAACCTTTTAGCGAAATGTACCAAAGGAAGGAACCCACAATATCTTACAACATTTTTTTAACAAACTACCACAGCATGCAGCTGTGCAGCAGTCTTTTTCGTTTCTGATAATCCCACCCGCCCAAAAAAAACCTTCAGAAAACCCATCTGTTCAACAAGGCCTATGGTCTGTGTTAATGTCTCTTACAGTACATGTAAAGCGTCCTTGGGTCCCTTGAAAAGTGCTATTTCAATACAAGGTATTATTATTATTATTATATTATTATTATTATTATATTATATATACTTTTTATTATTTTTTATTTATTAGACCTTCCTTTAATTTCCCCCAGCAGCAGGCAGGGAGTGTTTAGGATGCAGACCACGGCTGGCTGGGCTACGTAGGTAGCACAGCTCTCCGGGGGAAAGAGGTAAACACAACAGAGCAGCCAGCTCCCAACTGAACCAAAATAAAACAAATATTTCCCCTCAAAACAGCCGGGCCCATTACATTTCTGCTTCCAAATAGCATCTTTGTGCCTCTGAGGTATACTCAGGTCTGTTTTTTAATATCGAATTCATGTTTTATTGAAATTATTGAAAGAAATTATTGAAATTTGAAACGTGACAGTGCTCTATTGTGTTTACTTGATAGCCCCTGTGCGGATTTTTTTTGTTTTTGTTGAAGAGTATCAGACTCACAGCGGCGCGCTGACTCCTGGCTCAGCTCTAGCCTATAGATGGACAGTCGGTTGGCTCCTCCACACAGGTTGCTCTTCTCTCCTTTACACTCCATATTGCATTCGCTCTCTGAAGCATTAGGCGCCTGGATCTTGTGACCACAGTAGCACTCGGCTCCGAACTCCAGACCTGCGTACATGTAACCTCTGGGGGGAAAGAGAAAGGAAGAAGGATTATCATCATTAGTAAAGGAAGACAAAGAGGTTTGAGTGAGTGCTCTAAGCCTTCATTATGTGTCTTAATCCTTCACAGGGCAATACAGATTATCACGCAGAGTAAGAGAACCAAACAAATGATGCACAGAAGATCTTGAAGTAAAGATGAGAACACATCCGAATATTACTCTGGAATAACGTGAAGATGAGAGAAATTACAGTTGCTGTTAGGCTTTAGGGCAAAACCAATTATACATATACTTGAAACTGAATCCATCACACGTCTCTTCTTCATGGAGGATTTGACTCCCAGGAGGCCTTTCGGATGCAATTAGACGTCTTACACGCCCCTCACACAGAACAAATCCCCTGGGCTGTCAATCAAAACCCAAACCTCGGTGTGCTGCTATGTGCTGTTGCCCCCTCATTTGTTTGTCTGTTTTTATTAACTGGCTGCTCTGGGAAAAGCAAGAAGCAAGAGGAGGAAGGAGGCTAAAAACAAGCATCTCTCTCTCTCTCTCTCTCTGTTCCTATTCTCCCCTCTGTGAATCAGTGATGGGTGTAATTCAATGCATTCGATAAAGCCGTCCCTGGTATTCCTCAGGGAGAAAAAAAGAGGTGAGAGAAAGATTGGTGAGGTAGCAGAGAGAGGGGGACAGGATGTAAGGAAATAGGAGACAAATGGAGGAGAGGAGCTGAGAGATGAATGCTTTGAAAACAGGAGCATTCATAAGGTAGGTAGATAGATAGGTTTCAACCTCGCACAAAACACCAGGAATCCGCTGAACACTGATTTTTTATGCCAATATAGATATTAGTAAGACAAAAATGTGGATTATAATCAGCAGATGTTTTTTATGTAAATATAAATAAATTTGAAATGAATAAATTGTCTCCTTCCAATTTAGGTACAAAAATGGTATGAGGGTGTTCTTATGACCATGCAGACACCTGAACATTACGCAAAAAGACGGGTACAAATAGGCTAACAACCTAAATTATTCTAAAAATCCTTTCACAAGATTTCTGGGACCTAGTTGAGGTTGAGCACTGATTTTGGAAGATAAAGCCTAACTTGCAGCTCTTCAGTTCATCTGAAAGGCGTTGGATGCAAGGCTGGATCCAGAGGGGAAAGCGGGTAATGAGCACAAGGTCAAAGAAGGGTCAAATGGTTTACACTCTTGAATACAGGCTTTTAAAGAGATACTTTCAGGTGCATATGGCCAAAAAATTTGCCTACACACTGACTGAAAAAGGATGCAAAAAGAGTCATTTTCAAATGTTTTCAGAAACCAATTTAAGTGGATCCTGCTTACTTATTCCACCTTGTGTTTAGCAATAATTTGAGAACGTTTGTGATCAGGCCACCACTTTTTTCCTGCTACAAAATGTACAAACATGCACGTGTCGCTTAGCGCTATGTCACAAGTTTCATTACTCTGACTGGTTGTAGATCTATCTAACTGCATCCGGAGGAATTTCGGTCAGCGCCCATTAATAACGGCCCTTGGAAATTAAAAAATAAACTGAGAGGCTGCAGCCATGCTACCATTTTGTAGCTGTTCAGGAGCTTTCAATCATATCACATGATCATCCTTAACAAATGCATCTGCCCAGGTGTCAGAGTAATAAACATACACTAAAGGTTCAGATTCTCAGTTTTGAAGGCACTTTTAGTCAAAACTAGAATACTAATAAGTGATAATATGATGTGATATGATGTAGTAAACAGCTAATAAATGGGCCGTGAGGTGAGATTGAGATTTTTTTGTTTGTTTATTTTTTTAACATATGTCAGTGTTAATATCTGTGACAAACCTGCATTGGTGAATAACCATTAACCAATATAGCTCAGTAAAACACCACAAAGTACCAGTATTTTCATTAGTGTCACTGTTTTCGATTTCCACATCAGCTCTTCTTCACCACGAGTTCTACTTTATTACAAGAAATAAAACACAGAGGAAAAAAGGAGGATATTTAATGGATGTTTCCGTTTCTCTCATACCTCTCTGCACAGTTGTCCTGGCAACGGAATACAGTCATTTTTTTGTAGTCGAAAAAGGAAACTCCTCTCAGCGCTCTTTTCTGTGTGTCATCAATGTGGCAGCCGATATACTTTGCTGAAAAGAGAAAGTCAGTTATGGATACAGAAAGACAAACACATTTTTAAAATAACATACATGTTGTATGTATGTATGTATGTATGTATGTATGTATGTATGTATACATACATGCACACACAGCACCTTTGAGTACATTTTAAAGCACTATATAAAATAAATGTATTATCATTATATACAGTATATGATGTTTCTAGTATAAGAATTTACTTAAAAATAAACAAAATGACCATAAAGTAAATACAATCCGCAACCGTATCTTCTACATATGCCTGCACAGTGTAGTAAAAGAGCACATGAGGAGTCCAAACTGGGGCAGAGTCTTTAATTATTTATGAAGACACACATCCCCTTCTAGTGGCCTGTAACTGTAGTGGCAGTCATCTCTGCATTATTTCAGAAGTGTGTGGGGGTTGGGCTTCAGTGAACCTCTGCAGAGGCAGCAACCCTTCAATAGCTTCTTCCCTCCCATTAAAACATTGCTCGCCTGTCTAACCGAGCTGCACAAGCTCCACTGTACCTTTAACAAACAAACCTCTCGCCATCTGTGCTGTGCCATTACCCCTCTGAGCCTCTGTTAATAGCTAAATGAGTCCTGGTCCCCTGCATTACTTTAATTGTTATGGTCTAAAGGCCTGCATTTGAGCAACATGTGGTGTGCTGCAGGATTCAGCTGTAATCTTTCTCCTAACTATTGTTGAGCTGGAATATAATCTGCTTTATGATGAAGGGAAACACTGATTTAAATGAAGCTGGAACCTCATTTTGAAGAGTATATTCCTGCTTAGTATGACATGGGGATAAAGGATGAAACAGCAGATGCAACTGATGTGTCCATATTATTACTATCTAGTCTGTTTTATACTTTCAATATACAAACGTTGCACAATAAGCTCCCCGTAGCCCGAAGATCACATTAACTAATGTCAACAGTGTTTCAGCTTTATTCTGTCCCCAGTCTACTGTTTTACCTTCAGTGCAATATGCTTCTGTGATTCTGCAGCGCACAGTGCACAGTGTTTATGTGCTGCAGTCTGCAACTTATGCTGCAATATTCTCTCCAAATAAAATTCAGAGCCAGTAAGAATGAGGTGCATTTGCAGCGAGAGGAGAGGAAAAGACAAAAACTCAAACATAACATGGTTCAGGAGATGGTTAAGACTGCAGAGAAATGAGTGGTGCTCGATGTATAGGAGCAAATGAATGCTTTGAAGCTACTAATTACTCTATTATCACTTTCAGCCGCAGTCCTGTGAGGTTAGTGTTTCAGAGAAGGAGGAGAGGAGGAGGAGCGAGAGACCTTCATTTGATCATCTTGAATTTACACTGTAAACATGTTTGTTTTGAATTGGAAAAAAATAGCTTGCAACTATACTAGATAAACATTGTTCTTTACTGTACACTCTAATGCACAGCAGGGTACTGCGCTTTACTGTGAATCAGAGTTTGTGTAACAGAATCACTTATTTATTTTCTCTACAGGCTCAGAGAGGTCGGCTTATGTCCTAGAGTAGAGGGAGTTAAAAATGAGGAAAGCAGCCTCATCATTTTGTCACAGCACTAACACAGACAGAGCAGCAGTCACTCGCACTTATGTTTCATATTTACGAGCAGTTTAGATTCTCCACCTGCCTGTACTGCGCTCTGGAGGGAAACCAAAAACCCACATAACCACAACGGAGTTATACTAAAATCCTCGAGTTATTTATGGTACTAGAAACAAACAAATAGCATGTGCTGGTTTCCAGTTTAGTCGTCTCCCCGCCAATTGAGTCTTACCTTGACCAGATGTTTACAACTGCTGGACTGAATGTTTCTCACTGGAGCGATAGGTGGGGTCACTCAAGCGCTATATATAACTACAAGATACTTGTCTTTTACTTGAGTGTTTCCATTTTTATGCTATTTTATATTTCTACTCCACTACACATTAGAGGGAAATATTGTGTTATGTTCCAATACATGTAAGAAGCTATATAAGATTGAACATACATGTTTTTAAAGGACCAGTGCGTAGGATTTTGTGGCATCTAGTGGTGGCAGTTGTAGATTGTAACTCCCTCCCTTAACGTTTCCCTTCCAAGTGTAAAGGAGAAACTACGGTGGCCACGTAATGCACAAAAAACTGTAGAAACATGGCGGTTCAACATGGCGGCCTCAAAGGAAGGCGACCTGTGGCTCATTCTATGCTAACAAAAACATAACACTTCTTATTTTCAGGTGATTATGCACTAATGAAAACAGTAGAGAATATTAAATTCCATTTCCACCTATAGATCTTCCTCAATGTTACACACTGGACCTTTAAAACATGATGCACTGTTATAGATTCAACTGCTCGACAGTACATTAAGTAGCTGAACTTAGCTGCACCTCGACCAGCTACAACATAAAATGCTTTCTATATGTTCCAATAATAATCCTATAATAGAATATAACAACACTGACTGGGTTTATTCATTTTATGCCTCTTTATACTTTTTTTTCACCAAATTTTAGAGAAAATATTATACTTTTTACTCCACTATTATCAGATACCCTGAGAGCTGTAGTTACTAGCTACTTTTAGAATAAAAGATTTTAGATTTTACATAAAAACACATGATTGACTTAAGATGAAACTGCCCAATAGTTAAAATTAGCTCCACCTCAACCAGCTAAATTAGTACTTACATGTTAATGCATCGGTAATAATAATGCAACAATATAATAGCATTTTACTCCTATTCTGAGGTACTTTAAATGATGGGGATACTTTTACTTAAGTAAAGCAAAGTAAAGTAAGAAAATTGACATTAACCCTTAAGTATTTTAACACTGTTAAACCTATTTGTACTTAATTAAAGAATCAGAGTACTTCTTCCACAACTGCTACTATTTTCTGTTGTGTTTCTTTATGAGGAGAGGAGTCTGGTACTTTTCACTTTCACAGGAAGGTTTAGACTGACAATCTGGCCTTTCCTTGAGTACATGTCAGAGATATCCACTGTTGACTTTGGTTTAAATAATTTATACTTTATCCAGCAGTGCACAGAGTGTTTGACAGGCTAAGAAAAGCAGAGACGAGGAAGGGACAAGTGAGCCAAGGGAGTAAATGATATCCTCTAATCAGCTAATTTGATCATGTTTCATTTGGAAAGGAATAAGTAAGCAGGATATTCATGCGGTCCAAGGTCAGCTCTGGACAGACACTTCCTGTCCCCGGACTGTGCTCTCAAATGTGTGATTAGACAGGATGTCTCATGCCAGTCAGTTTATATGTAAACCTCCTCTGACAGGATTGTGTAGTCGCACAGTTTATAAACAGACAGATAAAACTGTAAATCCTGCAGTCATGAGATCATTTAGATGTTGTGATTGTAAGTGGCCGAGCAGCAGAGAGCAAAGCTGCAGCTGAAGGATTCACTCAGAGGCTAGACAGTGGGCTTAATCATAATCATCATCTCTCTTCACTCTCAAGAGATTTCTTACATGACCAATTAGAACTAGAAATCAGTCATTAACATGGTGCAGTTTGTAATCAGAGACTACTTTGAATCAATTTCATATTAACATGAAATGTTGGAGGGACATGTGCTGCTTATATGCTTGCCAGTGGATGTGCATAACAAATCAGCCTCTAATAAAAAGCTTTCATTTTGTACAATTTGCTGAGTTATGTCACTATGGCAAAGACAATGGGAAGTCATTATAATAATTGTTTTTGGTAATATTTTACACGGAGCAGTCATTAATGTTGCAACACTGCAATTATTTTTGCAATTGTTGGAACATATTGTCATTCTTGCCTCATTCAAAATTAATTGCGCCAGTAAATTCTATTTATGCCTTTGCTAACATGCAGTACACACTGCATTGAATTATTTACTTCTTTAAACAAGAGAACTCAATGGTAAATTTCAACCACCACAAACAATAATGTGATCTTTTTGAATTTTGAGACATCAGTATATTTAAGTATGGAGTCTTGGTATAACCCACCTCTTCCATCGTCTATGTCTTTGGCGTTGCGTCCTTTAAGTGCACGGTTCCAGTTATTGGTGTAGTCTCCCCCCCTGCGTATCTCCTGGCCCTCCTGTCTGGCCTTTTTCATCCATGGAGGGCCGTACCTCCGTCCAGATCTGCGCGTCTCCTTAAAGACTCTGCTCATGATGCCAAGCCCCCGAGCGTCTGACAGCGAAGTCCGCCTGCCCATCTCCGAAGCTACCACAGAGTCCCGGCCCCCTCTGGCTCCGGGGCTGCTGTCCCCGACGAAGCCAGAGTGCAAGAGGACGAGGCTCCCGGCGGTCAGATAGAGGAGGATGAGGGAAAAGAATCGGACAGGTTTCCTGCGGAAATAACGCTGTATCTTCAGCAGAGGCTTGGCCATGCTGGCTCCCCCTGCCACTCAGACACACTCTCCCGGTGATTAAAACTCATAAAGCAGAAGAATCAACACCGGCTCTCCCTGTTCCCACCACAGAGCCCCACTGGGCCCGAACTCAAATGAAAAAAAAAAGTCTGTCAAAGTGTACTTAATCCTGTATGAAGGTCATCCAAACAATAGCATGACTTTTCCCTCATGTATGCCTCATCGGTCTCATGAGGAAGATGCTTTACACCTGTGCACTGTGCAGCCCTGCCGATCCTGCCCACGTGAGAGTCTATCTGCGTTCCCGCTGACAGTCCAGCCCTGAGAGTTGGCTCTGGGGCCACGGCATGAAAGGTGAGCGGCTCAGAGTGAAAGATGATCGCTCAACACTGCTTTCACTTCAGCCTGCAGAGATGCTACACCAGCTCAGCAGTGGCACTTTCTCCCACGCTGTGCAGAAGGAAGAGGGTTTTATTTAGTGGCTGAGCTTAGTTCTTTTCCCCTTTGTGTGGCCCGGCTATTCACCGAGACGATTCGAGAGAGAGAGGGCGTGACTCACCATCTGCAGTAAAGACACACAGAAAAAAAAAAAAAGAAGAAGTGAATACCTGAGTAAGCTTTATCGCACATGGAAAAGGAGAAATAACATGAGCAGTTTACAAAAGGATGCATCACCTACAAGGAAAAACTCACAAGAAGTACCATCAGAGACACAAAAGCTGTCCATTCAAACAAAATGACTGGTTTTTGTTATAATTCTTCTGCTGTTACATAGAAGTTACACAACAGATAAGCAAAGACATAAAAAATAGGATTAAAATCCATCCAGTATCTAGGAAACTTATCTCTGTTGTTAGTTTGTGCACCAGTCAACAGTCAGAAAAGCTTCACTGCAACAAGCTCAGAGTTCCACATCATCTTTAATAAATTAGGTTAAGCTGGAAGAGGGGATAAAATAAACACAGCTCTACACTGCGGCATTTCCACTGATGTACTGATGTGTTTGGGAACTAATGTGTGTGGGAATAGAAGGGAATTAAAAACATTATTCAAGATGATCTAAGTAATGATAATTTGTATGAATGGGTGACAGAATCAGAGCAAACAGGCTCACTTGATTTTCAAAGCATGCAGAGGTTGAAGAACTGTACTCATCAATTACATTTAGAGCTTATATTGTAAAGGGTTGTCTTTTTCTTATCATAATTCTGTTTAAGATTTTACAGTGATTAATGCCGAATCCCGACTTCGGAAGCCTCTCTCAAAGGAGTCTCTGTTCTGGGACGAGCCTGGGAGGCTACAATTGGAAGGTGTAACGCAACACTCCTTAGGGTCAGGGAATTTTCCAGAACATTCGAGGGGACACTCGCCCTTGTGGCTCTCTGTTTGCCCCGGGACAAATCCACAGAATGCTTGTCACCTGAAACCTCAATGGCACCGCAGACCCCCCTTGGCTTTCCACCCCTCTCGTCTGGGACCCTCAAGGAGAAACGGATCACATTCTGCTCATGAGCTTCAAGCTGCAGCATCTGGGCACAAAGACAATCCCCATCCTGTCTGACTTCTCAAAAGTTTGCCTTCAGTAACTTCTAAATACCTGCAAGGACGGGTTTCATTACAGATGTCTTTGTAGGCATTTTAATTATTCAGTATTTTGTTCATTTTAAGATCAAATCTCTTTTCCAGAGTCAAACTGAGTTTCAAAAATGACAAATCCTAAAGATAGACGAGGTATAAATGAAGGGTGTTGCAGCTCATGGGTCGAAGTTAACAGAAAACAAAGTTAATCATGTTAGTGGGGTTCATACTGAGGACATAAAAGACATAAAAGAGTCTAATTTGTTCAGGTTTCACAGTTTCAAATTAAGGCAAGTAATACCGTCCTAGAAATAAATCTTTTATGGTGTCTAATTGCTGGAATAGGATTAAATCTTAGAAATTACACACTATGTTTCAGAACATGCACAAATACATCTTTAATATTTTTAAGGAATTGTTTGAAATTTTAGGTTTATTTGCCTTTTTGCCAAGAGTTTGATGAGAACATTGATACCGCTCTCGTACTTGCAATTTAAATATGAAGTGAAACTAGAGCCAGCAGCCAGTTAGCTTAGCATGGTTTTGTCTTAATTTAAAAATGACCTTGAAAGCTTGCTAATTAACACGTTATATCAAGTTTGTTTAATCCGTACACAGACCGGAATGTAAATTTGTTTCACCCCAGACTACTTCTTGTCAGGCTTTATGCTAAGCTAAGCTAAAAAGCACCTGGTTCTATAGCTTTATATATAGCAGACCTACACAAGAGTGGTATGGATCTTCTCATCTAACTTGGTAGGCAATCTTTTCATTCCCATGACCAGCCTCTATTCCACAAGGATTCACATAAATGCCGTTACATTGTATAATAATTCCATATATTCATTTCTACAGCTCAACAGCTGTATAAACAATATTGAAAGGTGACTCCTACACTCTATCTGTAACCATGACAATTTTTCAGCCCTGTGTCAGTATTTTGCTCTTTGTCGATGGAGAAATGATTCATATTTCAGGACGAACGAGATGCAGCAGCTCTAAAAAAAAAAAATAAAAAAAGCTGGTCTTTGTTTCACACTGAACAATTTGTTTGCCTCAGAGAAATTCAATCATATCTAGGTTAGGTTCCCTGCAGGGCTACAAGGTCTAAAGAGAAAAATAAAACTGCATATTTCAACACGCCTCAGCCTCCTAATCCACTGAGGAGAGAAACAGTATCCTGAAAATGTTAAGAGGCCTCTTGGTGGGATTGAAGTCCTGTGAGCAATGGTGCACAAAAGAGTGTTGTTTTAGGGCTGTGGGTGCATATGTTATGCTATGGTATCTATAGCTGTAAAGCAGTGAGGCACATCTACTCTGAGAACACAGTAAACAGGTTTTATGAGGGTGGAAAGAAGGAGAATATGACATAAGGATGGAGTGCATGTGAAACCCACCCACGCATCCTCTCACATATGCAACAGGGCCACACACAGGTTAATTACTGGTGTTAATAATTCATATCCCCCTAGTTACGAAAATGAAATTGAACTCATGGCTAATTTGCAAGTTCAAATAACAGTAACAAGATTGTTGATGGAATCTAGCTGCAGTTGTATGGATCCTTCATACTGTATGAGGTAAAAAGAGACTAGACTATGATCTGCTGTAATGCTAGTGGCTTTGTGACACTGTACTCATAGGCACAAAGAAGTATTAGATCATTTTTACCTGTTGACGCAAAATAGACACGAACATTTTTTACATCTATTTCATGAGGCAGGTCCATAGAGATGAGTATCCAAAAGTAGAAAACATAAATTCCAGCACACTGTCTAAGTTGCAATTCAAACATTTATTTGCAACTTTTTGGTACTAGACCTTCATCAGGAAAATATAATGAGATAACGAGAAGCCAGTTTAAGTAGAGAGATTCTGCAAAGAATCATTCCCCATGTGCAGTAGGAAGGCATTAATGTGACAGCCTTTAAATCACATACATGGAGCTGGAAGAGTAGACTGTAGTACTATCATATCATCAGTATACACAATGTGGGCACAGCCACCATAAATAAATAAAAATCTTTATAATAAATATAATAAATATAACAAAATTCCAATGAGCAAACAATATATCCTACATTAAATAACAATAATCACATTTCTCTCCATTAGATCGACATTCATTACACCAAGCAATAGATCCCACAGGCTCAAAGTATGCACATATTGAGCAGGTAACATTCATGGATGAACCCACCAAAAAATCAACCCCAACAATCATAAAATAACTTTAGCGAATGCTACGTTAACCAACTAAACATGTCCTGTCAGTCAGCATATACAGCAAGGCTAACAGGCGTTTTATAATGTGATTGATAATTTCTCAGTGCTTAATGTCAGCACAACTCACCACACTCTGGATATTTTCTTTTCAATGCCGGTTCCACCATCCTCTTTCCCCTGAATAGTGCCATTATAAATTAATTTGCTGTGTGTGAGGTTAGATAGGCAGAAAGAGAGTGAAAGTGCCAGGTAGAATCCAAAGCAGACGACAGGAACAAAATGTTATGACTATAACTTCTAAAGTAGGACAAAAATGACTCTTAATACCAGCGGTGGCATTAGTGTTGAGGCCGTATCCCCGGCTAGTGGTGTGTGGCTGCATAAACACGCAATTAACCAGCATTGTACATTAATAAAATATAGTAATTAGTTCAACAAACTAGTATTTCTGGTGTCGACTAGCGAGGGTAGCAATGTCTAACTGACTAGATGACTAATTGCGCACATCCCTATCACATACTGTAAGTTTGTGCTATTAAGAGCCTGTGAGGACAGGTGAACTTAACACCTAACAATCAGAGGTGACACGCGCAAACAGACAGAGGAAGAGGAAATGCAACACATAAGAGGTGCCGCAGAGGTCTTTTTGCCAAATCATGGCAATTACTGGAGCGGACATGAACTCACTGACTGACCATTAATTCACATTCATATTAAATGAGCCAGCAAATATTTAATCACAGCGGATTTATGGGAGGAAACGTCAAAGTTAATCTTTGGTGAGCAGGCCGACAGCCAGCTCAGCTAGTGCTGCAGGCAAATGGCTCCACAAGTCAGTCCATAAATATTCTTCATATCTGTTCTGGGACTCATCAACCAGGGACAGGGTTGAGCAAGACAGAGCTGTGGTCAATTCTGTGACACCTCTCGAGTTCAAAAACAACACTTAACTGTCAGCAAGCATGACAACCGCTGGGTGCAACAAACAAGAAGTCACCTTGCTGTAAGAAAAACACTGTGATAGGACAGAGATGATACCGGCAGTGAAAAACAATGTGATAACGCATTGTTTTTTTGTGGTTTGGAGGAAGGAAGCTGCCAATAAATAATAAAAACGGGAAACTTTATGCAAGATGTAAAAAGACAATAGACAGATGTTACAGATGTTCATTTACATATCATAAATAAACTAGATTTGAATGAATATTTAGGAGTTTGATATATTGTCATGATAGAAGCCGATAAAATATTAAGTTTTGTTACTTGCTTACTTCTGCAGATGTAATCAATTTCGATTCCCCCATCTCTCGATTGCCAAAAAGCATTCTTTTCACTCGAATGTGGGTGAGGCTTTTTAACTGCTAGACCTCAAACTCTCCAGTTCAACTCACACCAGCTGAATTAAATTAGTTGCGATATCCTCCCACAGTTTAAAATGTGTTTTGCTTGCTGTGTTTTTACAGTGGTAAGTTAAAAAAATTACAGGAAAACAACCGCATGGTGAAATGGCTGTGAGTTTATCTTTGCTTCCACAGTAAAACCAACACTGATAGACATTAACAGTGGGCTTCTAAAGGGAAGAAACACACGTGATTGTCATAGAAACGGACGGCATTAACAGTGGCAGGAAGAAGAGGTTATCCGGTGCACTGCCACCAGCATTGGCTGGAGCCCATTTAAGTCTTCTTTCCTTGCCCTTTTGTCTAATTCCCATCCTGTAAAAGTACTGTACTTGTACTGTAACATTTCTTCAGTTCATCAGCAGCAGAAGGGTTAACAGCGTTTGCTGCAGCAGCCGTGACCCTCCCCTCACCCTGGGGCCTGTCTTTCCGCTCTCCTAGTGTGTTTGGCCTGCCAGTGCGCATTAGCCGTGTTTGTCAAATCAAATCAAAGTAAAGATCACATTCCTCCCCCGGTGATAACACTGGCCATGTTCGCGTTCAAGTTTACAGAGATTGTTCCATGCCATCCTACTTACAAAGTTGTCTCATTACAGGACCAGGAGAAAACTCACGACTACCAGAAAGCAGAATGAGGTTTTAACACATAATATGTCTTCAATACGTAAGAATGCGACTATAAAACGTGTAAAAATAAGAAAAGTTCTTTGAAGACATTTGCAGTCTGCAGTCTACGTGTGCAGTTCACATATAAAACTGAGAAAGCTAAAATATAAACCAGTTGGATGCTAAACTTTTGCTACAGATTCAAGCGGCTCGATAAGCACAGATGGCAACTCTTAGGAGGGCATGACCCCTGAAAACTGGAGTGTGAACACGACGGCTTCCAGTAACAACAGGATCACACTGCCAAAGCAGTTTTCTTTGCTTAGTTTTTGGCAAAGTTACCACAGTATGTGCTACAGTTCTGGCTTCCCGTTTTCGCTTCAGCCATTTTAATTAAACCTGTGTTTGATCTCAGTGTGTGCCCGCATTAGTGATTGGCTTAAAGCCCAATACACTTAATTACTGGTGGCCACTCAAAAGGAAGCTCATCAGCAGAGATGTCTGAAAAAATCTCTGTACAGTGATTATATGAAGCTACAAAAGCAGCGAGACACCAAGAAGACGGCTGTGAACCATGTGCTACAGACAACATCCACCTCTGCTTCAGTGTTGACGCTTAAAAGCGCCACTTCACATGCCTTGTGATAAAGTTTCTACAAATAGTCTTCCATTATACGTGTTATCATTTACTGTATGTTATTTATCAGGAGGCTAATTCTAACTGTAATCTGCCAGTAACACTTCAAATGGTGGAACACAAATGCGATAAAAGCAAACAAATCTTTTGCTGTAACGATTGCAGACAAGCTGCAGATTGGTGGCAAATACGATATGTAGTGCCCCCACTCTCCTTTCTTTAACCTCTGATTAATGGCCTGCTGAGAGGTTAATGATACAAGATCTTAATTAAAAAAGTTATTTATTTCAGATGAGTTTTGTGGTTTCATTTTATGTGATCTCTCAAGCTTAACAAACAACAGACTGTCAAGCTCGATTTTATCTGCCTAAGTTGAAACTGGACAAAGAAGAAAGAGAAAATAGTCCCACACAAAGCACACAAACATATTTTTCTGCAACCAAATGGTCATATTGTAAAAGTTCAAGTGTAAATTGCACTGTTTAAGATCTGCATTCAACTCTTCATATATTTAGGCAGTACTCAGGTTTAATGTATTCAATCTAGAAAAGGTCAACACACACCGACAGCGTTCAACACATCGTTTTCCACGGAAGCTCACAGAACTGCACAGTCAGGATTCTCCATCACCTGTCAACTTGTCAGGAAAGCTCATTATCACATTCACTCCCCAGACACCATACCCGGAGAAAAGTGGACCTCAACCAATACATCAGTATGGTCGATAGTATTGGTTGATTATTATCTTATCACATATGTATTAGTGTTAGTGTATATGTTGGCTAATAAGTATAAAGAAACTCCAGAACAGACACTGCAAACTGTGTCAAATGAGCACTGACTGGGTTTTGTTCACTCTAAACCTGACTTCCCTTGACATATGAACAGAACAAATGACCCTTGTGCTGTGTACAGTCTGGTCTTGCTCTATTTGAAAACTGTCCTAAAATAACTTCTGTTATGATTTGGTGCTATACAAATAAAATTAAATTTAATTATACTGGGTTTGCATTTCTTTTTTTTGTTTGTGTGCAAATTCTGAAAAAGGCTTACTGAAGAGATTGATATAAACTGAGTATTGCTGTCATGATATGATTGCAGCCCTGCTGGTTACACCCTCCCAAAGCCTTGTGGTAATTAGAAATACCAGTGTATTTGGCATTGCAGAGGCTGAACCGACCAATCGCTGCAAGAGTTTTTAAGCACACCCTATGAAGCTTAAAAATTAAGCCCAGGATGGCAGGGAAAAAGCTCATTGTAATCCTGATAATACTCAATGGTCCATTAAGCTCAGTTGTGACCTTTTACTCTGAAAGAGAAGAGGTAAATTAAAGGGTCTAAAAATAATGCAATCCTCTTCTTTGTGGCGTTAAGCTGCAGCATTGTAATCGAGTGACTGATGATCAGGAACATTTCCACCAGTATTCGGTGATAAGGAACTGACAAAGTCAAAAAGGGAAATGGGAATGAAGCAATAATCGTTCCATTGTGATTGTGGACACAAAGCAGCAGAGTTCAATTAGGCATGGGCACAAAGACAAAGACGGAACAAATCGTTTGCACAAAATCTGGATTCGTACTAATTCTCCGACTTGTAGACTTACTTGGTCATGCAGTGTGGAGTCTATAAATCTAAAGGAACGACACAAAGAGAGAAATTAAAGGAGAGAGAACTTATACTATTTTGAGGAGAGGAAAAACAGCTTTGATGCCAAAAAAAAGACAGTTCTGGCACTAATGATGTGTCACAAAGCTCCAAACGGAGAGAAATATCCCAGATTCATGAGTTTTCAGACCCACCCTCAGTGGCTGACACTCCCGGATCCCAGTTGGCCACATAGATGGACATTTGAGAAACAATCCCTTGAATTGGTCCCCTCTAATGGCTTCATAAAAGAAGTAATTATTCTGCAGCGGGGAGGTGCTTGTCAATGGGAGATCAAATGATGTCTTCCACTATCCAACCTTAACAAAGCTCTTCATTCAGGGCCTTACAGAATATCTGCAGTTTTTTCAAAGAGGAAAAGAGCTTTTTTCCCCCCTTTCTTCTCCTACCTTCACTAAGCTATCTGCTTTAATTAAAAGTGAATTCTCCCACCTCAGTTCTGCAGTGAATCTCAGTCCTCTCTGCTTGAATAGCTTTAAGAGGGGATTGCAGAGGGTTTCAGCAAATGTTTAGTTGGTGAGCAGGAGGAGGAGGAGGAGGGATGGGGGGGAAATAGGAAATGCCTCTGTATGGGACTTGAGGCAATTTTCAACAGCACATCATTAAGTTAAACTGTGAAAGCACAACGCAGGCTAACACATCTTAACAACATGTAGCTGAGAAATACAGTTATTTATTAACTGAGAACAAGGCACTTTCTTTTTCCATGTTGGACAGAGAGAAAACCTACATTTTACTAAAGAGAACAGCACCAAAGAGTGGGTGTTTGGCTCAGTTATATTTGGAACCTCTTACTATTAAAATTTATATTAATGTGACTCAGTATTTACTATCTGTGAGCTCGAGCAACTGTTCGGTAAAAAGAAGAGGCCAGAAAAACACAACTTCAATCTGTGATCTCAAAGTGAGACCTGATAATGTCAGTCCAAACATACAGGACCACGGAGGGTACTTTAGCAGTCACCTTTACGTACTTATTGTAAAATAATTTATTGCATTGATTCAATCCGTACACAAACAATACAATATAATTGTAACAATTGAGGTGTTTGTGCAGTAGGTGTATTTTTGAGTGAGCCATGCTAGGTGTTTCCCCACCCCTCAAGTCTTTATGCTAAGCTAAGCTAACCACATCCTGACTACAGCTCTGTACTCACATGTCTGTACCATCGCAGAGACATGAGATTAATATTGATTTTATCATACAGATATCTGTAGTGGCTGTGCTTGTATTTTTGCATTACTCATAGAAGACTGGACTCTGAATGCCCTTCTAGTTTGCACATGCAGCAGATATGGAGCAACTTTATCATTATGAAGTTATGTTTCTGGCCAGCTAGTGAATATAAGTCCAATATTACCTCTCTTTTAGCTCCAATTTGGTCTCCACCAACTCCTGAGTGAAATGTCTGGCTCTTCTATCTGCTGAATGCTCTATTATGTTCACCAGCCAGTTGCTGTGTCTGTCTTTCCTGTCTAGTTTGGTAGTGAGCAGGTAGTGTAGTGTAGAGTGGAACAAAGCTGCCAGTTGAAGCTGTAAAGCAGTAATGAGAGCAGCGAGAGTGAACCAAATGTATTTGTGGAGCATGAAACCAAAACAAAGAGCTGAAAGATGTTGAAAAGGTGATAGTTTTCTGTAGGTTAATCACTTCTAGCAACACTGTTAACATTGCACTTAGTCATCTGATCCATTGTTGATATAAAGTATTGATTAGAGCAGCTTTAAATGCAGATACCATACAAAATGTCTTCCTCTCTCATACAGTAGTATCCTATTCTAGTATAGCAACCATACAAACTGAGAGTTGTTCAGGGGAACTTATTCACAGAGGAAGATGTACTTCTGTCATCCAGCTTCCTTTGGTCTCTTGGAGTAAGAACAGGAAAACAAGCCGAGTGCTCGGTGGCACAGTGAGAGGACACACAGATCCTCTACTGAAGGACACACATTCAAGCTGCTTTGTCAAGAAGCACCCACTCTACTGAAGTGTCCTTAAGCAAGAAGCTGAATCCCCCAGCACTGTTGTTCTGAAGCTAACCCTTCACTCTAACCTCCTGAGATGGGAGACAAATAAAAAGAGCATTTTATTTTATCTGTTTTTAAAGCAATATAATGAATTACGGTTCAGTCTGAAATTATTTTGCCAAAGGCACCGAGCATAACGTTGCATTACAGTGTGCGTCAGAAGCTCTGAAGACAGTCAGGATGGTGTCAGGTTGAGGCTGGTTGCGTTTGGAGTGACAAGTATTAACAAAATCTCACTTCCCCTTTGCTAAAGTTCTCCGTTTCCTTTGAAAAAAACACGTGTGATCTCACAAAGTAATGCTTGATAATAGCTTGATAGAACAAAAAAACATTGCACACGCTTTTTCCCTATTGCCTTTTTCAGCTCAACAAATTTAACATTTTGAGCAAGATTTTGAGCCACGTATATCCTTGAGAGCTAGATATGTCTGCATTCAAAGCTGGATAAAGAGAGGATTAGAGAGGCTACTTAAGACATCTGGAATAAAGGGGTGATTCTGCCCACAGCACCACATGCTGAGATCACTTCAGACATAACAAGATCCTGAAACTGCAGGTTGCTTACTCAACATGAAGCACTGTTAAATGTAGGCATTCAGTTCAAGTTTTGTATCCTCCAGAAATACAGAACGGTAATAAAATGTATTCATTGATACCGTCACTGTATATGTGTGTGAAAAAATATTTTCATGGCCTTCAAAGAGACAAATTGTCCTAGTGGCCCAGTGGCCGCGCCTGTCATATGACTGCAATTTTGGATTGAATGCTGATTTCAATACAGAATAATCCACCATGAGACACTTCTACAGTTTTATAAATGCTTACTTCATGCAAACGTGAAATGGTTCTTTTTTAGTTCAGTGATGCTTGGGGATAATCTTAAAACTACAGTTTAATAACAAACATTTAGAGCCTATTTCCTAACCAGACTGCAATAAGAGTTGACAGTTATATGAGGAGAAATCAACCACAAAAACAGCAAGAGTTTAAATTTTTCTCCAACATACTGTAGCCTCAACAGAACAGAACAGAGTATATCACAGCCAGAACATGTGTTTTGAGTCATAAAAATATATTCTCTTGCTCTTAGATTGCCATCTATATTGCTTTCACCACCTACACATATAATCTCACAGCACAATCGAAAGCATTTAACGCCCATGCTTTTGGAGTTGTTTGGAAAGTTAATTCTAACTGTAAAGATGAGACAAGTTTGGGGTAAAGTAAGTACACCAGACAGCTGATGAATTACACTGAACATCATCACATATGATACTTCCTGACTTTATTTCCCTTTAATAAAAAGAGACTGAAAGGATACTGTCACTCTGGGTGTTGTTGTACACAAGCTATTCAGTTGTTTTTGATGAGCTGCTCAATGTGCACAATCACGCAGGGCAGCGGGCTGGGTGCATTCAGCTGAGGAACATGAAGTGTGTATGTGGGAGGGTGCTCTGTAAGCATGCCTTGCAAAATGTGTACTGAACCATGGGCCTCATCAGCATCACGCAAATCTGCCTGTAAAGGTCGAGCAGCACCACAGGCCTGCTGTCAACATTTCCTGTCCAATTAAATATGAACATCATTAGAAGCCTTGTTGCTCATATGTCCTATTTTTAGTCAACTGTTGTTGTTGTTGTTGTTGATGATGATGTTGATGAAGTTATGTCCTCATTGTTGGTCCCATCAGCTCTATATGAAATGACAATTCTATGATTGAGTAAATTAACATGTTAACGTCTGTACTCCTCTTTTTCCAACTTTCCAACTCCAAACAATGGATACTAGGAAAATGGACCTCTATAATAATGTACTAATCAAATTCACATGTAGATTAAGCCTAAAAAAATAGGTGAATTTAATGTACCTTTAACCCAAAAAGTAAAAATTTTATCAGTACTGCTTGATTTTCTTGGGGGAATTAAAAAAACATTAAAAAACATGTCTACAAATGAGGTTATAAATATATGATATAATGTATTGAGTTTACAATATGTCTGTATACACAAAAGATATATGTTTATTATGTGTATGTTTTTCTTCAATTTAAACAAAACATATTCCTTCTCTAACCTATTTGTTAGCCATGTAAGACAACAAAATGTGATTAAGTATCACACTGTGAATGCTATTGTTGATAATGTTCTCATTGCAGGGTTCTCTGTTCTCTAATACTTTCTACTGTAACAGCATTGTGCTCCAGAATCTGACCGTACAGTGTTACAACTACTGTCATCAGTTACCACATGAACCTAAAATCTGAAGGAAATTGAGAAACGGTCTTTTCTGCAATGATGGAAAGGTTGCATGTACATGTTCACACTGGGGAGCACTGTAATATGCAATTAAATGTGCCTACATGTACAGTATGTGTGTGTGTGTAGACTCTGAAATGGGCAAAGTATCTGGGGATTCAGGCTTTTTGACAGCTGCCTGCTTTGGGCTCACAGGAATGAGCGGGCCTCGGAGCTGCAGCCTCTCCTAAGATGAATAAAATATGACAAGCATGCAGTAGTGTTTCACTGTTGCTCTGATGCAACGTAGACAACATCTCTATAAGCAAAGGAAGAAAAGCACAGGGCTGTGTGTTTGTGTTTACGACTGTGTGTGTGAGATACAGAAACTCTCTGAAATATCAGCGCCAGATGACAGTGAGGGCCTCAATTATTTTTGTAAAAGTAAAATACTCGAACTTCAGTGCAATATGGAAGTGGCTGCATTTACAGTACATCTCAATTTTCTCACTTCCCTCTAGTGGGCTCTTGCAATGCAGGTCATTTCGGTTTTACGTGTCCAGGTTTTGACTTTCTGCCTCTAAAACTTAAAGGGACTCTTTCTTCAGAAGAAGTAGAAAGTAGTTCCAAGGAAAACTTCTCAGTGAGCTCTGTGGATTTTCCTGAGTAACTGGGACATTATTTATGGAAAGACACTGCTGACTTTTTCAATACTGTGAGTGCCACAAAAAGAAATTCTATTAGAGTGGAAGCAGAAATCTCAGAGGCAGATATCTTGAAATCTCAGTTACAGTAATGGTGAGTGGAAAAATACTTGTTTTGTGAATTGGATGAACTGTTTAAGCTTCAGTTAGCACAGAATTCACAAAACTCAAGATTTTTACATAGAGTTCATTTGATCTGATTCTGATCTTTGGTAGAGTTATTGTCACAATTAGCAGGAACCCTCCAGCTATAACAGGCTGTATGCACATGACACCCCTCACATGAGATCACTGAGCATCACAGAAAAGCCACAATGTTACAAGTCATACATAAATGGTGGAGTCCAACATTTGCTCCTCCAAAGTAAGAGGCAAATTTGACAGAAGCTTAATCATCCAATTTTTTTACAGATCCACAACAGAATGAAAACCATGCCATCTATTGAAGAGGCACAATGTAGTGGTGCTTGAGCCCATCTGATAGTGCTGTGGTGGTGCGTCAGACACAAAAAAAAGGTTGGGAACCACTACATTGGAGAGTCTAACACAATAATGCAGCCTGTGTTTTGGCCTCGATGGTTCAGCCAGACCTTGTTTAAGCTGCAGTGGTTGACTGAGGAGAGGGTTGAACCGGGAGTCAGTGAAGCGCTGGAGCTCGAGCTGAGTCATCCCACCCTGAAGCAACCTGGGAAAGACATCTGCACAGTCACAGAAAGAGAGCGGAGGTGATGAGGGTTGACAAGGCGTGGCAATGGGCTCGTGGCTGACCAGGCGTGCTTCATTTACTGCATGTGATAGTTCCAAACATCACGGCCAAACCCGGGCAGCTCTACTGACAGATGGAGAATATTAGAGCCACGGAGGAGCTTGTGTGTGCTCTGCTTACCGCCAGATTCAGAAAAGTAGCTGATAAGGGGATAGACTTAGGCGCTCATCCAGCTTGCCGCTGGAAATTAATGGAACAACATGTAAGGCTGAGGGTAAAAATAATAAGCCGAGGCTTGGTTACTGTTGCACTCCTTTCAGATGAATTCCCAGTAGATGCAATTACTGCACGCAAAACTATCATGAGAATTTGCTACTATTTACCCTTTAATGACATATTCCCAACAGAAAATAAGCAAAAGTAGTTTTTGGTTTAAAAGCATCCTGTTATTCCATGATAATCACAGCAGTAGTGGGGTGGTTTAGGGAGGAACACAGGGATGCACATCTTGATTTGGCTAAGTAGTTCATTTCACAGCAACCTGACAAATTTCTCTAGCAAGTGTGAGAGCCCAATTAGGGCCCAGCATGCTGAAAGGAGATCTGACGCTGTTGCTGACACTGACTGCACAGGCTGACAGACCCAGAGGGGACTCCACTCCTTCCGATTCTTCATCACACCGGGGCTCCTACTGCTGTATTGCAGTATTGTTAGAACAGGGCTTATCAAAATCTAATGACATCCCCTTTTAAGAAAAAGCCTGTCTAATTCTTTACAGCACAGTCTGAGTGTGGATGGATGTGTTTTCACAGATCCACTAACACTGCCCGAAGTTATGTTCTCAAAGCTGAGAAAACACCACAAGGCTGCTCGCTAATGTGCTTATAATATCTACTTTATGACCTAATAGAGCTTAAAAGGGACTTTTTTTATATGGTTGCTGTTGTTAAATTGTGCTTTCTTGAAATCAGTGGAAACAAATGATAATTTGTCATTCTGTCTTCTTTGACCTATTAGGACATAAATAACTTTAATGAGGGAACTCATTTATGCTTTTGTTACAGCTCCAAAGATAACTGCCTCGCAGATTAACACAGAGGCAGCACTCAGACCATTTTGTCCTCCAGTTCCCTAAAAGTGGAGTTGGTAAACTAGATTTCTCTATTTAAAGGCTCGGCTGTTGCCAGGTTGGAGCTCTGTTGGTGCAGCAGGTTCAGAGAACAGAGCCCAGCACTTTAACTGCAACAAAGGCCTTTTTGTAAAGCAGGGATCAGGTTGAAGAAAGGACAAGGGGGTCTGCTACTCAAGGTGAGCTATTACAGTGGTGATGTGCTAATCTCAACCACTGGCACCATCTCAAGGTCGGCCATGGACCACAGAGAATGTGGCTTTTATATTCACAGTTTTCTCCTCATCTTCTGCTCCTCATCTTTTTTTTTTTCTGCTAACACACCAATCCCCGCCTCTCTTCATTCTCTCACACACACGGACAAACACACACACAATGTCAGGCCTTCTGCCTCCCCTGAGTGGTTAGGGTTGGACGTTCACACCGTTGTGAGTCAGTCTGACGGTGCGGAGGGCAAACAGAGACTTTGGGTCAGACTGAGGGGAGCCAGAGTTGATGCCAAATGTGAGACCCTGAGTGACCTCCTTATGAACGGCAAATATTGTGTTAATCCATGTTTGGGGACCAAGTCTTGGAAGACAAGAATGTTTTTTTCTACACTGAATTAGTGTACTGTAAATTGTATAACTTTAAAAATAAACATGCTGCTGCAGCAATTATGTATTCAATGTGTGGATTGATTCAAGACATAGGTTCTCAAACTGGGGGGGGAACATATGGAACATATCTAAATTAATCTTATTACTGAAGAAACAATAACCACGGTCTTATGCAAGCAAAGCTATCGAGATTCAGGGTGGTGAGATTTATCTAGAACGCAAAGCACACTGACATAAAAAGTACAGGATATTTTGACAGGAGAACAAAAGACAAATGTTGCTCTTTGAGGAAGCTTGTCAGTCTTCGTCAATTCTTATCTTGCTCTCATGTTTACTATCAGTGTAGTGTGAAGAGCCGTGTGTCTTTTGCGTAGAAAAACTCACAATGTAATTTGTATTTTTCATTTGCACGATAATTTAATGAATGAGTGAATGAATGAATGATCTCTGGTAAATAGTCTCCACGTCTCCAAGGAAAACACAATTGCATTTGCATCCCAGCATGTTAAGAGATGGACAAGATACAGAAGAACAGGACTTTGCAGTCTAACAGACACACACACAGACACACACCATCTCATATTAGCCTGGGTTGGATTAAACAACATCCTTCTCCTCAGCAGGGTGCATGTCTCTGTCTGAAAGAAAAGCCTGAACAGCAGGTCCTGAGTTCCAAAATAAAATTGGCTATTTAGCTTTTCTTCAGTCATTGCTAACTGCATGTGAGCAAACTGAATTATTCTTTAAATGACCAGTATGTACGATCGGCTGGGATTATTGATTTTCTCTGTCAGTTTGTCTCTCTTTAGTTTGGTTTAGTAATAGAGTTTGAGTCATGTAACATATCTGAACTGAACTACAGTTAATATCTATAAACAAAACCCACAGACTAGAGGTAAAGTTTAGGGTTTCAGGTTTTCCCAGCTTTTGTCTGATGTCTACCACCCAGTATTTCCTCACCACCTGTCTAGGCAGTGATTATCTGTCTATATGGATACATCTTAGGGAAGAGGTCCGGTGTTGTGAATAATCCTCTTATAAGCTGAAAATCTGGCGAAGATGTGAATGCTGCGAGGCTGACCCATTCCTTGGATCTGTGTAACTGGAACACAGTTTTAAAGATTATACTCTCTCTAAAATCATCTTTTCCTTCGAGGAAAAGGAAAATAAGCTATTTCAAAATACAATAAAGAGAGGTATACACCTTTGTGTTTTCAATCCACACCAAAAATGTAGAATTTAAAGCCACTGAGTGTGAAACTGCTATTCTGTTCTTGAACTATAACAGCCTGAAACTTTCAGCATGTCTCTGGCAGAGTATTTAATGCCTAAGCTATTTCTGTAGGAGCTCTAATGAGGATCTTGACATCCTTTCTTGATGGTGAGCGAGTACGCCACCCAACCTACACACAGCTCGCACTGCACCACTGTTATTTCACTGTAATGGTTAGCACAAGCATGCCAACTGTAATTTCTGTCAGTTCCTCTGGCGATCTTCAAAGCCTGCGGCCAATGGATATGATCCATGGCACGTCCCTGAGAGGTCGCCAAGAGGATGAAGAGATAAGCTCTGAAGGAATTCAAAGCCTTCTCGCTGTGCTGCCGGCCACCCCGTCGCTACACAAAGGACTTCATATCAGAGCCACTTTCAAGTTCTCCTCTGCAGCCAAAGCCGAGCTTGCATGTGAAAAACTCCTCTAAAATTTGACATCAAATTCAGAACAGAAAAAGTATTTCTTTCAGAGTTCAATCTTTGCTGTGTAATCATAAAAGGCAGATGCGCCACTAGAATTCCAGAGGGGCTCCTGGTGATGCAAAATGCTGCGACTTTGACCCTGATTATTCACTATATCAACAGCACCCTCTCATTCTCGAGTGTACAAATATGAATATCAGTTGTTGCCATAGTTCTCTGACGTCTGTTCACTTCTGCCTTAGGGAGGACCAAGCTCACGGGACAGCACAGCCACTGTTAGCAGCAGTAAAATCTATGTGATTTTATTTTTTAAATGAGCGTCCACAGATTTCTGCCATGTGTAAAAAGGGAGTTTCCATTCATGTTATTTAACATGAATGGAAACTCCCTTTTTACTAGAAGGTGGAAAAATTTAATTAAAATTAAAATTAGGAGTAGGGGAGCTTTAATATTGTATTTTACAGTGACGTCCATGGTATTGATCCGCTCTGCTTGGTCTAGATTTAGGAGCTATGAACTGAGGGCTTGCATTGCCATAACAAGAGGTCTGTCATGCTCTATGCTTTACTGTCATGCCAAGTGCTGAAACGGCAGAAGCATGCGCAATTAGTGCCGTTCATGAATTGATTTTAACAGCATTGTGATCAATCTTAACTACCATTATGTTCTTCTTCTTCTACTTTGACACTTCCCACTGAGTAGTTGGTTCAATACAATGATCTACAGTACACAAAGGTCATTAGAAACAATGACTGTGACAGGAGGCTGATGATAATTTAAGTAAGAAGGTTGGGAGTTCTTGCAAGTGTAAAGTAAGTATAGGTTTGAATAACTGAGGATAAATTAATTATTATGTTTAGAATCGATTGATCTGCATATTATGTTGTTGTTTGTTTGTTTTTTCTGTAGGAACAGAGGAACTCTTGGTCTAAAACAGTAATAAATAAATGAGCTCAGAGTACAAAAAAGTGAGGTTCTGTACATGCTAGAGTTTTACTAAAGACACAAATGAGGGGAGAAAATGCAGACTGTTTTCTCAGTCCGACTTGCAGCTCAGGTTAAAAATTAGCAGGAGTGCTCTAATGAAAGTCCAGCGATTTTACACTGTGGGGAAAATGATTCAGTCTGTGAGCCACCAACCATGCACCTGGTTAGAGACTAATGCAGCTTTACTGCCCACTGAACTTGATAATGTACTGAGCAGAGAGCAGGAACACCTCAACATCTGTCACACAGCAGCATACACACACTACACGTGCATGATAGGGTTTTACTGTGTACTATATAGCTCAGATAGGGTAGATTAGGGCACTACTTTGCTCAGGTATTTTTATCACCTGAGGCTCAGTCTAATGAAAACATATGGCCTGAAATAGACAAAGCCTACTGCAACCTTTCCTTTAACAAGAGGCAGCTAATTTATTTGTATTTAAAACAGCAAAAATACTAAAACACATTGTAGGTTTTGGTCGACTTCAGGGATGTTAACCAGCAGTGTCCATAGCAGTGCCGCTTGACAGTGAGTCCACACAGACTTCAGTAACACCACAGATAACCAACCTTTATAGGACTGATTCCGAGCTGCCACATTAAAGACTTCCTTTTGGGTTTTTTCAAAATCAAATGCAATATTTGACTTCATCTTACCTTTAAACTCGAGTCTAGAGAAAGCTTCAGCAGATGGTTTGATGGTGCAGTTCACAGGACGAAACTCAGCTGAGGATGATCATCATCATGTTTCATCTCCACGATCATTCAGCCAAACATGAACAGCAGCATGCTCGCTTTTTTCCCCTTTTTTTCTCACTGTGCTCTCATCCGCAGATAACTATCGTTAGTTTATTAATCTCATTAGCTCACGTAGCCTCTCAGTGCTGCTCAATAATCTACTGTACGGACACCGCAGATAAACCGCTACGCACTTCTAGCTTTCGGTGGGAGAAGGAGGGAATAATGCCAGTGGCCCTGTAGGCTCACCAGTCTGCATCAGCCCCGCTCAGACAGTCCCCTCTTCGCTTCACTCGCTCCAGTCAGCTGTTCGGGTGAAAGCGTGGATGTGGTGGCGGCGGTGGGTCGACCTGTCGTTTCTGTCGCCTGCCCGACGTAAAGGAAAGGCTGTTTGACGCTGCGGAGAGGCAGCGCCGCACCGTGCGCCCTGCGCTCCCACACGGACCAACAGCACTGCCTGCTGTACTTAAAGAGATACAGCAGAGCACACAGAGGCGCAGTGGCCGCCGCACTCTGCGCTCTGCTTGCTGGGCCACACAGGACACCTCTGGCTGCTGATAGGCCGATTTTAGTTTGATTTGAGGGCTTCAATCAGTAATTAAATCCAAATGGTTAGTTTTGCGCATGCATGCATTTTGCCTGGGTTGGTTGCTGCCATGCAGGACCGTTGCCTCCACAGATCTGTTTTAACCACAGATGATCATTAAATGTTTCTAAAGCAATGAGATACCCTCGAAAAAGGTTGAAAAGGAAAGTTGAACCAAGTAATAACTGCTGGAACATGCTGACTGCAGCAATGGAAAGTGGTAATAAAAGCAGATATATGGCAGAAATTATAGTAATGTTAGTAATTATAGCAGTTGGCTCAGAGTAGTTTAGAGTGCAGCTGGACCCTGGTTTATTGTCTGTATGGAAAAGACATTGTCATACAGTAGACTTGTATAAACTAGCCCATCACCAAAGAGGTGATAGAAGAGAATATTGCCATCCACTCTTGTTGTTTATAGTTGGAATTGTATGTATGTTTTATAATTGATATCTTTATGGTTCTTCATGCACTAAAAACCACTGGTTCAGGGGAACCAAGACTGAGTCCTTGCCACACGGGCCAGCCTTCACTCCCCACATGCATCAATTAGCCTTGGCCGCACATGACCCTGTCGCCTGTTCACTGCTTTTCCTTCCTTGGACCACTTTTGATAGGTACTGACCTCTGCAGACCGGGACAACCCCACAAGAGCTGCAGTTTTGGAGATGCTCTGACCCAGTCGTCTAGTCATCACAATTTGGCCCTTGTTTTTCCTGCTTCTAACACATCAACTTGAGGGCAAAATGTTCACTTGCTGTCTAATATATCACACCCACTGACAGGTGCCATGATAACCAGATAATCAGTGTTATTCACTTCACCAGTCAGTGCTTATAACGTTATGGCTGTTCAGTGTATGTGCCAGAAATATGTGACTGTGTGTGTGTGTGTGTGTGTATGTGTGTGTGTGTGAATAGTATCCAAAGCTTTCCATGGCTGCATGGTTCCAAGAGCTGTGAGAGAGTTGCATATATGGACAATAACTCACCCTTCCCTGCCTCTCTGTGAGCCAGACACACACTGACACACACTGTCACATTTTGATTAACACAGAGTGTTTTTGCCTACTCTGCATTCTGATTTCAACCCTGATCTCCGTTTCTGCTTCCACCCCTCTCAAACCCACCTCCAGATGTTCAGCTGCTGTGTGTGAGTCCCTGCTGCACGCAGCATGAGATCGGGATGATCATCCATTCTATTTAACTGCAAATCTCCATGTGTGTAAACTGTGAGCTTCAATCAGTTTTATCGTTCTGTCCCTGACAGTCACGGCTGTTAAATCAATGGCTTAGAGCAACAGCATTACAGAGATCTTTAAAGGACATGTACACAAATAGACATTCACATGCGAACAGAGTGCATAAGAACACAGACAGATAGTAAACAGAGTTTAGAGTCTGCAATCCACCTGGCGGTGTATTGTGGGTTTGTCTCACTGTGAGGGTAGTCAAAGCCTACTTAGTCCCTTCAGCTCCAGAACCTGCAGTCTGAATAAGCCACTCAGTTATTACAAGCTTAACACTGGTCTGTCCCCACGGGATGCTGACACAACAGAGATGACTCCGCATATTTCAGCAGCATCAATTCATGGGTTGGTTGCTGTCTGTGCTGTCGCCCGTAGCGCTGTCACCTACAATTACTCTCCTCTACATGGTGACTCAGCGACGGACTCCAACTTAGAGGGGCACTCTTGAAATCACCAGTGTGCAGCAGTGATATTACTCATGCTGAATCAGGCAGACAGGACGGGACAGTGGCCAAACAACAGAATCCTAAAACTCTCAGGCTCATTTTTGAAATAGGCAAATGGTTTTGTGGGTTGGATCAGATAGACTGCTGCAGAGCGTTGCAGATGCATGCAAAACACCTTTCCTGTTTTTTTTTTAAACGTTTTTCTCAAGGGTATACACACATGCATGCATTGTTAGAGGTCAGATGTGGGGGGTTAATCATGTGGTGCAAGAGATAAATCTCCAGGCCAGCCTGCACAGTGTCATGTCAAACCCTCATACATCTGCATCACAAGCCAGCAGCCGCTGTATTGTGCATTGTGTGTTGGCCTGTGTGAGACCACCACTGGTTTATCTACTCTTCAGATGCAGAAGACAGAAGTAAACAGACAATAATGGGCTCATTGTGTAAAATCTGCTCTCTCATGGGGATATGTAGGCGGCAGTATGAAAGGGGAATGGAGAGAATGTTCCTTCATTTTCAGATTGTGACCAGTTAAACCATTCTTGTGATGGTCCTGTTTCATGTCCCGATCTGACAAATGGGTGTTGTGAGCAGAGATAGCACACAATCCAGAAAATAACTGTGAAATCATTCTGTTGGATGTCTCCCTCTTTCAGAAGAATGTCCGAACATACAGTGCAGGACTACTTATCTAAAGCACAAAGCATCAAAAACAACCTGACAAAAAGAGGTTTCACCCAGGAGACCAATCTGGCTTTTGTGCTGTAAACAGAGTCTCATGGGAAGTCTACAGTTTGGGGAAAAAACGTAAGTATTGTCAGTTTTTAGGCATCTTATACACTCATTTGTCACATGTCTTCACGATGTGACAGGAGTGAAAAGAAAGCCATTAAAACTCTTACATGCTGCATAAAGAATGGAGGATATTCCCTTTAGGTTAGCTGTCAACATCACATGCACAGACCTCATACTGATGTCAACATGTGCCTCATCGTCACTGATGAGGTTCAGTTTCAGGTTTCTCAATAGAAACTATCACATAACAAAAGTCGAAACACCCACAGCTTTCAAAAGCACTTGTCAGAGAGCCCTTTTGCCTGTTTTGATGCGCTAAGACTATTAATTGTCACATGAGATCAGGAACAGGTAGAGTGCACGTCAGTGTCGCCTCAGGCACATCCGGAGCAACGAAACAACAGCTCTGTAACTCTATCTCATCATTCTGGGAGCAAAGTTGACATCAGTTCTGCATTTAAACATCCTTTTGTGGAGGTGTTTAAATTTCACATGCATGCAACAGAGCTGCAGAGGCATAAGATAGTGAAGAGGAGACTGAACTGTACTCTCTGATCTACCTTTCTCGTGTAATTGATTCGCCTATAAAATATCAGAAAATATTTTAAAAATCAGAATTTACAAAGGGATGCAGTTTTGTCCAACTATGGTTGAAAACCCAAAGATTTACAATGATGTAAAACAGAAAAGCCGCTAGAAGTCATATTTGAGAAGCTGGAAGCAGCAGTTGTTTGACATTTTAGCTTGAACAAGAGTGTACTACCGCCATGCTGGAAGCTCAGTTAGGCTGTACTAATCCACAGTTGAGCTTTAAGCTAAATGCTAACAGCAGCATGCTAACATGCTCACAATGATAATGCTACCATGCAGAGATAGGGACTCAAGTTTGGGACTTGGACTCGAGTTGCACTTAAATCACACACACAGTGACCTGAGACTTGACTTGAGACTCTACTCGGACTCAAGATTTGGCACTCGTGAACAATGTGTTTTATTTATTTAGTGCATCAATATTAAGGAAATGTCAGACAACACTGTTAATCAACTAATTGTTTCAGCTCTACACCACTTTAAGCCTCCATTCATAAGCACATTTCTATTTATGTATTGCAGTGGCAGTCTTATCTGCACAACTGTTATCAGTATTTATAGTTTAGTATAGTTACACACTAACTGCACACACATTTTCCTCTCCAGGTATAGTATCTGCAGCATATACATGTATGTTAATTATTTCTTCTAAAGCAACAAATGTTGTTGTTTTAGTGTCATCAGTCTACAAAGATCATCCACACTGTCAGCCTGTATCAATACAACTGGAACACAAACAAACACAATTGATTTGGTTTTCCTTTCCTCTCATTTTCAACTAGGATACTGCTGATTGTGTTAGTTTCTCATGTCAATCAGCTGATAATCACACGTCATGTTTATCGATCCGCATAGTGATTTATTATCTGCCTGGCGGCCATACACCCATGGGAGTGTCAGTGATTCCCAATGAAACCTCCCCAGTCTGACACGTTTAAAAAAAGACATCATCACTCGGCTACATTTTCTGTTTTCTGCGCTGTGGTAATCATCTCTCGCTGATGAGAAACCTTACAATTCCTTTCTGGGATTGTTCTCATTGATTTTACACAAGAATAACAAGATCAATAAGTGTAGCTCCTGTGCACCCTGTTTGACCTTTAAACCAATAAACACTTGTTTCCACTTCCACAGGCAGCTTTTTGGCAACAATTGCAATTACATAAGCTTATTACATAATGTTTTTCAGTTTCAAGGACATTTATGAACATTTTTCTTGTTTAGCACTTGAAGAACCTGAAGCTCTTACTGCTGAAATGAACAACATGCTGAATTCCTCTTAACAATGTACACACACACACACACACACACACACACACAACGCTCATCCACATAGCTTGAAAAACTTATTTCTCACTTTCTTACTTTGTGAAACTAAAAATACAATCTATTTTTCTTCCACTTCCTTCTGACACGAAGATGTATGGCTGCAGTTTTCCATTGTTCTTACCTTGTTGTTGCCCCTTTGAGAATAAGACAGAGCACAAAACCATAAAATTCTGCTCAAACTTCGAGATTGTTTTCCTTATGACCAAGAAGAGACATTATAATTGCAAAATACTTCTACTCATCAGCCGAGGGATTAAAAAGAGATGCTGCTGCTGCGTCTGCTAAAGTCTTCTTATGACTGTTGCCTGCTCGAGTAGGCTTCATTACCATCGCCAGTTTGAGCAACTAGTCTAAAGAGATGTCTCAGAGGTTTCACATATACCCATCCTCCGGCTTCCTGTCTCCATCATATATAGCACTATGGTTTGGCTGCACCCGCAAGAAGCTAAATACAGCTCAAGTCAGTAAATATTTGTCAGGTAGGGAAGTGAGAGGCCGTTGGCATCATGATTTTATCTATCTGCACGACTGCATCACTGTCACTCTATATTCGGTTCCTGATAGTGACAGTCTGGATAAACCGTAATGCTTTGATGAACTGGAAGTCATACATCAAGTACAAGTGACAGACAGCGACACTGACTTATTTTCTGTCAAACTGTGCCCTTCAGAGAAGCTGTGTGGGCCAGGACTGGACTGATAAGCTATCCTTGGCTCCATTTACACAAACAAAAGTCCCTGTGTTTGTTGCATAGAGATTTTATCTTAATCATGACTCTCTGGTTGTAAGTATGTTCTGTTCAGACGGATGTGCACTGTCACTGTTTGTAGGATGTCTGTTTTCTGTTAACATTATGAAATATTGTGAAGCTTAGCATTAGAGCTTCTTTCACACAGCACGTGGCAGCAGCATGATACTACTGTAAATCAGCCTGGACACCAACTGGAGAGACTGACCACAGCAGTGTAGATAGTCCACTGGAGCTTTCTGTGCTACCTGTGTTGTAGCTAAGCTAACGGTTCAGATAGGCTCTCCGGTATGTGTGTGTCTGTGTCAGTGTCTTGGATTAACATAAACATTGAAGTCCCTGCTGGTTGTACCGACACATTCAGAATCATTACCGCTTAACCGGCTGTTAAAATATAGATATTTATGTATTTAAATAATTTAATTAACATCATAAATGTCCCATGACGAGTCGACTAATGGCTTGAACTAACAACCACTAGTCAGCTAGGAAAATCTATAGCTGTTGGGAAATATACATATCGCCAAATGTATATGATATTTTCTAATAGTGGATTGGATTAAGTGTTCCTTCATGGGTTTAGAAAAGCTACTTCTTAATCTAAATGAACTATTTAAAACCATATGATGATTTTACATAATATGACGCACCACTGTAGAACTAACTACCCAACGTATATATAAATAAATTATAAAAATATATAAAAAATTAGCACATTCTTAAACGTAAAATAGACATACACATTGTTGCAGCAGTGATATTAATCCAAAAACATCATATATAATTGTAAAACATTGACATTTCACTGACGAATGGGGATGAATTGTTCTTAGGTACACATAATACAGTAGACGAGGCTGTAAAAGAAAGGTTCTGGCTGGTCTGATTCTTATAAAGGCAGGGAGGAAGGAGCAGGTGTAGCAGGGTTTACTGAGGCAGGAGTTCTCTATTAAACCTAGTGATGGATGCTGGCATTAATAATTCAGCAGTCTCTCCAAAAACTACCAAAAAATAGATCTTACATTATTTAAAGGGAACACTGAATTAATTAGAAATATGAATTAATGATGAGATTATCCTGAGCATTCAACTTAATCCCTGGCAGTAGCACTCCAGCAATCAACGGACAAATCAGTTTTTACTGTAGATTTTACACACACACACACACACACACACACAAAATGTTCTTCTTGCAAGACTGAGGCTGTAAAATCAGCCACATGCTGCAATTGCTATTCAGGCAGCGTCTCAATGTCGTTGCCGCAGAGCAGGGTAGTATTACCGGAGACCTACATCCTTCAGTCACCATAAAAAAATAATGATTCTTTCACTGAGTTTCATTTGATCCTTTTGCTGCTTGTCTTATCTCATTAGACACATCTGACACAGTTTGGGATGTTTTGGTTTGTAGTCTTGTTTCCTTGACTGTGCTATCAGTGTCACACGCACTGCTCCAGCTTAAATCCAATCACACTCTGGAGAAATACACATTCTTATTTGTTGTTGTTTGTCACTGATTTATAAGTGGTGTGAACCTGATCTATATTCAGTACAGATGTGTTATTAAAGGATCTGTATTAGAAGCAGGGTATGCAGATGTGAATAACAGCAGCCATCCCGTCTAAGCTACTTTCACCAACCAGTATAAAAAAGATTATTCTATTCTAAGACCAAAAGCATAACAATTGGGGAAGAACTGGAGACACTGACTAATGTCAATGACTCAGCTGCGACACATGCTTTCAAGTCTTTGTTTCGTCCTTATATCTGCCAAACTGTCTGAAAACTCCACCTCTTCTATTATGTCTGCACTGACTCCTTTCTTGTATTATTAATGACTGCAGTGTGAATGACGAGCGACAACAAAGACAAAGAAGACAAAAAGGATGGTAGTGTGTGTGTTTTAACTGAAAGAGAGATAGCAGGGGGATATTCCATTCAGTTTATCTCTTTTAGAAAAAAACAGCTAGAAAACTGGAACATTAGAGGAAGTTTTAAGGACAGACTGTGGCAAATATTGCAACAACTACTTGATAAATGAGATGAATATGTTTGGATTCCCACGCTTTTAGGAATTCATTTGAGGCTGTTTGATGTCACTGGAGGAAATCCAGAGTTAAACTATTTCTAAATGACCTCTGGGGATGACAACTAAAAAGAAACTGCCTCAAATACCAATTCAAATATCTCACTGTCTGACTTTAAATGTGAGATTAATTGGAGATAGGGTACTTTACATAAATCCACTTCCTGAATTTAAAAATACCGTCTTTAAGTAACCTTGCTCCTAACTTTAAGTAACCTTCTTCCTAAGTGAAGTTGAGCAATAGTGTCAACACCACAGTGAAGAATATTACAGAACACTGCTGCAACATTATCCCTGGCTGAGAAAAATAATGAGGCTAGAAAATTATAATTACTCTATGTGTTGTGAAAACTAATCGCGATGATGCTCTCCGATCCAAAACCAATTTATTGACTTTAACACATTTGCCAATCCCTAACCTACAGTGCATTAACCTACTTTACTTTTTTTTTTCCTGCACTCATTGAAAGGTTTGTTTGTTTTTAAACGCCCTGTAATAAGAACTTATTCTGGTAATTGGGGTTTGTGTCTCTTTAGGAAATTGCAGGGTGTCAAATTGTTTAGCCAGGCCCAGAACACCAGCCCTTTACTTGTAATTATACATCACTGAAAATCATTCCCACATACAGACATGTCCAAACTCATGGCAATGTCCACATACAATGATCTAACTACCAACTTTGTCGCCTGCATTTTTTAAAATGCGTTTACTGACTAGCATAAGTAAGCATTTTCGTTCTGAGAGCTCACATTCTAGTTTCTTCGTGTATCTGTTGTTTATTGAGACTGAATGAAAAATAATAATATAGATTTCGAGGTAGCTGTCAAATGGCAGCTCAGTTGTGTCACCATTATCCATTCCGAGCATGCCCAGGAGAGTTGACCCACTTCATGGTGCAATTCATCTCAGTGACACCCTTCTTCACTTCTGTCTTTTCCTGCCACTGTCACCAGAAATAAATTTAGATGACCTCAAAAAGGAAGAAAGTTAATTTCTGTGTTTGTTTCATGTTGACACACAACACAGTAAAAATAAATAATCAATAAATCAATAGGATACAGGAATCAACACTGTTGTTTGTTTGACACAGTCAACGGGTGGCACATCCCTGGCTCGTGCCCTATAGTCTAACTGATTTTTTAATTTTTTTTTGTCTGCACATATCTGCTCTGTAAATCACAAACATCTGAAAACCAAAAGGAGTCATTTTAATCAAATCTTGCACAAAACAGTAACATCACCCTTCGATCAGAGCAGATGGACACACTAAGGCAGACAGCAGTCTGCTACACAAGATACAGATACAGGCACAGACTTTGAACAACAACCCCATTCCTGACAAAATGTCCTTCTTATCTAACTTACAAACATGAACAACGTGCCCTATCTTGTGCCTCAGCTTGTTAAACGAGCAACCAAACAAATATTCACAGTGAAAAAGTTTACTGCGAATGTCAGGCTGAATAGCTAACTAGCTGCTCAGCTGCAGCACAGTAAAGAGCATGTAAAACGTACCTGCAAATGACGGTTCGGTTAGATGCTGGTCTTTACTCTTGAATATTCAAATACAGACACCAAAGCCCCTCCAGCTGAGCAACATTAAAGGTCCAGTGTGTAACCTTCAGGAGGATCTATTGGCAGAAATGTAATATAATATGCATAACTATGTTTTTGTTAATATATAATCACAATCTGTGTTTAATAAACGTACACAAGCAGGACAACTTGGCATACAGAGCAGGCTGCGTCCCCTCCCCTTGAGCTTTCAACTTTCCCCGGGTGTATCCTTTGTTTTTTTGGCCTTGACGAATTGATATTCCACTCCACTTTGACTTCCTCCTGGCTACATCCCAACTGTTTCCACAGTCTCTCACCAAGAATTCTGTGTCTCTCACGTGTCTTTGTTGCATCAAAACAATGAATGCTGCACACTTTTAGACTTTTGTGTGAATAATGAAAAAAAAGAGACTGAGTTTGAGTTCAAACCTTCTTACCTCGCCTATCAACCATAAACACACAAGTGATTTTGTTGAAGCATACTGAGTCCTTTACTTGTCAGTCATACGGATTGAAGGACATATGGAAATCAAAAAATCAACTGGACTTCTTTTCTTTAGGTGTCCTCCAGGGATCAACGCTTGGACCTTCACTGCTTTTACTTTTTAAAAGCACTTATACTAATCTTAGTCATCCAGTAAAAACATATTTATGCCTCAGAGGGGAAAGAAAACACTGTAATATCCATTATTTGATTGATACAAATGTTAGTAAGGCAGGTGCTTCATTGTGTGGTACATTGGAAGGAAAATAAATCACAAGAGAGAGGTTAACAATACCGTGCAAACAAAGGGGCCATACTTGGGGAGTGTAAAAAGAACATGACAGATTGGACTAGGATAGTGTTTTACAAAAATCCATTTAAATTGAATAAAGGCACACATAGCACCATCTTCAAGTTGAAAGAGGTGCAAATGTAGAAAGGCATGCAGGAGATTAATCAACCTCAGGGCCAAATTCAATTCCCTGCCAGCTTTATGAAAGCAGACTAGAGATATTGAAATTCCTGTACAGCCTCATTAGGTTAGCATGACAGAAGCCGTTTCTTCCTGCATTCAAAGACACAACAAAAAAGAACATTTATTGTGGTGATACACAGAAAAAATATCAGGCATTTTGGGAGATATAACACAAACTTCTCTTATATATGCCCACCCCTACATAATCTATTCCAGCCTCGTCCAAAATCCAATGAAATTCTTCACGGGAAGTTTCTTTGAAAGAGCAGCAGCACTGCTGCTTTTTTTATGCCATCCTCCAGGATGCACAAGGCAGGACCCCCTGATTGTAGAGAATTCATTATTTGGAAAGCTATCAGTTCTGAGTCCAGGCGTATTCAGGGAGATCTGCACAGACCCCACATGACTCCAAACTCAGTCACATTCAGCCTCTAGCTCAATCATAAGACTTTTTAAGGACATATTATATCTATTGTGTGTGTGTATGTATATAAATAAGCCAATTCACTAACCCGAAAGGGATATCGCAAAACAATGTTCATATTAAATATTTCATATCTAAAATACATGTTCACAATTCAGTGAAATATTGCTGATCTAGTTAGTGTGCAGGTATAATGTGGTGACTGTTTAGACTCAGCAGAAAACGTTGGATAGTGACAATAAATGAGCAATAAAAAAGCGATATGAACGCACCATCTTCTCTGTTGCTTGAAAAGAAACTGGACTCTCCATAAACATATGACAGCAGTTTTTTGGGAGAAAGGCCAACTAATGCCTTGAGCTGTGGCCTCATTACCAGCAGGAGGTGAGCTCTATTTAGGAGCAGACTGGTTATGTATGCACATCCCAAACAGTCTGAAAGAAAGCTCCAAAAAATCCTCATTAAACAAAGGCAACTGGTGCAGCAGGGGCACACTGTAGCATCCGAGCCTCAAAAGCTCTTATCTGCATATGAATAGTTGGCAAGATATACTCATTAGCATTTTAATGAGTTCAAATGGAAAACATAAATAAACAAATATGCTTATTCAGACATACTGGACAAATCCTGTATGCATAAATAAAAAGACTGCCACGTTAAACCTTTGAATAGGCTGAGCATATGACAGAGGCTGAATTTATTTCAAAGCTAGTGGGATTTAAGTTACCAGCAGTTTACATCCTTATCCTCTGCAATGTATACAAACCTTTGAACCTTTGTTTTACATGTTCTTTCTATGCTGATTGTGTTGCCTGCACTGCCTGCAGACTGTGCAGCTAAATGCACATCAAATAAACCACAAAAGAGAGCAAGTCGTTAATGAGCATTGCAGTAGAGAGATTTGTTCTGAGATTTGTTTCTGTGGAGTGAAAACGTGCATTGAAGTCAAGGAAACTAGATAATAGTGTAAAAATGCATCTGAGAAATTAAATAATACAATACTGCACAAAAACAGAGCAGTGTGTTGACCAGTGAATCCAGGAACAGATATGATTGTGTACTTCATGTTTGTGAATTGATGTTTTTTAATGGAAGAAAAATAATAGCTGATGCTAAATGAGCTCATGTCAACTGACACCAAGATCGACTGTCGTAGATATCTGATTTGTGGCGCTGATTTGACTTGACTTGAAAAAGTTACCACTGAAAAAGTGGTAAGATTACAAAAGGATTTACAATTCTATGCAGTGCTGTACTTTATGAGAGCTAAGGTATAAAATACATGTCTTTAAAGCTTTTTTCAGCACTGAACAGACATTTGTGCAATACAACAATGAAGAACAATAGCATTCAAGCTTCATTAAATACATTTAGGTCTAGTGCATTCATTGATACATATGTTAACTTTGTGGGGTTTTCGGTTAATAACAAAAATGCTTGCTAGCTTGAGATGTTTACCCAACAGAACTGATAACCATCAGGACACATGACCTTTCAAACTCTGGTGAATGAACCACACACAAATTTACATTGCTGTCACTTCAGCTATAATGTTCTCAAGAGACACATGTTTTTTTAGCTATACATATACGTGTGATATCCTCCTCACAAGCATATGTGACCTCAATTAGCTTAAAGAAAGCATGTAGCAGCTGCTGTGGATTCCTCAGATGAAGCACCGAGTGCTGCAGTCGTATCATCAAGATGGAGCCGTTCTGTATGGGGGTGCAGCGGTTAATGATGAGGTTAAAACTCCCCTCTTTGGATGTAGCACTTCATATTATTCCCAGCTTCACACCCAGGACCAGCAGCAGTATTTAATCAACCTTGATCTCTGCTTCTTTTACTTTATCATCTTCGCACACACACGCTTATGCCCACTCATTCAAATTAAAACAGATGGCATCCTCTTCTCTTCACACGGTACACTGCAAGTAAAAATCATGAACAAGAGAACAAGAGCACTGATAGAGGAACAACAGGGGAGAGGGAGTAAAAGAAACCTTAAATTCTCACAAGGGAGAGAATATTGTGCCATTTTAAGTTTCTTCACAGGCAGCGTGCCAGTTTTTGCGCCTCTTTTTCTAGCACAGTTATTACACACTCATGAGGCTGTATGTGTGTGCACACAGACAAGAGCTGAAACAGATCCAGCACGATTCTAAGCAGTTGGTTTAACTCTTTGCCTGGCACAGATTAACGTCTTCACACCCCACAACAGGAGTTAGATAGTGACCCATCTCCCCCTTCATTGTCAATTCAGACCCACAAACACTTCCCCTCTGCCATATATAACCATTAATTTACTGCCCCTTGGGCTACACTGTCTATGGCTATCGATCAAACAGCGCTCTGAGCGCTAATTTAGTGCCCATGATACATTCTGTCATGAGGGAAGCAGGAAGGGGGTATTGATTAACGTACAGTTCTGCTAAGGGCGATGCTGCAGCACCACTCAACGACAAGGGTCTAATTAACTTCCAAACCTTTTAGATCACTGCATTCAGATTTGTCCTGGCTCTGCTCTCTTTTACACTTTCTGCAGCTTTCTCCAAGCGGGTGTTACTGGTAGAGTTCCCAGTGCCGTCGTTGAAAATATATGTTCTGATGTTGCTGGCAAGCAGTTTAAATGAAAGCATCAACCCAATTCTAAACTCTCATATGTATACACCCCCTTATATACACAGTGGCATACTCACTGCAGTGAGGCTCAAGTGTGCATTTACAGTGAAACAGTTCCATGTGACACAGATTTAAAATATAAAGGAAACCACAGGTAACTATTGACTATTTAACCATTCAGAGGCACATTGAGGCCAACTCCATTTCTAGCATGTACGGCAGCCTATTTGGCTGTTTTCTCCATTGGAAGGCCACCCTAGACCCCAGGGGTCAGAGGAGGAACACTGTGTCTGTCAGATGATCCCACCAAGATCACCTTAAGACAGCTGCTGAGGGTTCTAACCAACCTCAAGCATCCAGTAAGTCTTTGCCCCCTGAAAACACCTAAAACACCTGAAGCACCCAGTGAGCCTTGGCTGTAATGTAGCAGCTCTGAGCTGAAGTGAAAAGGCTTTTGATGAATAGGAGGAAACTGTTTGGCAGCAGGTGGCAGAGAGTGAAAGTAAGTCTCTAGGTAAGTGGTTTTCTTCTTCAACTTGACATTGAATTGGGTTTTTTTCTCTCTGAAACTAAACTGAGTTGAATTTATTTGAACTTTGAACTGCTTTTGACTGAATTACTTACATGGATTTGAATTGATCAGAATTTAATCAAACTGAATTAATTTAAATTAAATTAAAGGACCACGCTCTGGTGAGAATCCTGTTCTTGTTGCTGCACAATGACTCAGGCACAGGTATGCACATATGGAGAAGAAACAAGAAAATAATAGGATAAGTGAGAAAAGAAGAGTACAGAGGAGAGAAGTAGTAACTCCTGCCTCAGTTTCCCCTTGCTGAAATATTTTGTGAAGAAACCATTGAACGATCTGCCATAAAATAATTGATTTAATGTATATGTTGCAGTACAGCAGATAAAGCAGTTTTGGTATTGCTGAGTGGAAAAAGTGAAGCAGTTCAGTCATGCAAATATTTCCTCAAGCCCCTCCATTGCATCTTTTTTTTTTTTTTGCTGCTCTGCTGCCACCCAGTGACTCTTTGAGGTAGTAATCCAGACGACAGTAACAAGTTATTCACTGATGCCAGAGCAAAAATGAAGGCTTTTTATTTAACAAAATGTTAGACACTACAAATCCCAACACAGTAGAAAAATGATAAAAATAGTAAGAAACATACATTGATATGAAAAATCAACAATAAATTTGGTAAAGAGATTTGTTGAATCTTGAAACACAAACATGAAACATGAAAAGACACGTTTTTAGTGTTGAAATAAAAGAAAAAACTGTCTCACTCTACAAATTTAGTTCTTTTGTATAAAGTCGGATGCTCACTGTTACAGTGTAAATGTGAGAACACCGACAGTGGAATAGCATGAAACAGCATTCAGATTTTAAATGTGCTTGTGATATTTTAAGAGGATATTTGAGATGAGGGAGGGGTAGTCTTGTTTCATACAGCAAAGACTCCGCAAACTGCAGCAGCTGACGTCACTGATCAATAAGGCTGAGAGGATAAACTGAAACTAATCAGCGAAATCAGCAAGCAGGTTGATATGTCAGCACGTCATGGTACACGGTTTCCCAGCTCCTGTTATTCAAATAACCCAGACTTCGTACATTTCTAAGCAAAAAGTAATTTAATTAATGGCCCATTACAATTTGTATTTGAGTTCATATTAAAACAGCAAATACTAAAAAGGGTAAACAGGGACCTATTGTGTTTTAAATCGTCCTGGTACATCTGATACAATTCATGACAAAGTAAAATAATGTAGCTTACAACAACATATACAGTATGAAATATCTTAAATAAATGTTTTGGTTGTCTAATTAAACATAGATTATCTAAAAAATTTAAAAAAAAAGAACATGAAAGGCACTTGAGGCAGGTAACATTGATACAGAAAAAAGGACAAAGATTAATTATGTTCCTCAACCTACAGGTTATGAAAACAAATACACAACTGGAGTGATATAATTGTTGAGAAATATCTTAATTAATTGTTTCTTGCATCATTTTAAAATCATATTCAGTTTCAGTGTTTATTGTGCGTGCTATGTGTCAGTACTTAAGATAAAAGGCACTCCTAAATAAGGGTTAGTTTAATAAGGTACCAGGCCAATAATGCACTTTTAGTAGGGCACATTTTAGACAATCTGAGTGTATAAAAGTGTGACTTTCCCCGTTTACACATATGTCCTCTGGTCGTTTCCAGTTGAGGTAGATTGTCTACACAACATATTAACTCAAAGCTTACAGTTCCAACACTGTCTGAGCCCTTTTCACCCTGTGTTAGATAGCATTTAGACTTTACAGGATCTGGTTCAAACTAACTCCTCCTGCTCTCAGAGAGGTCAACCATTAAAACATCACTTAACACTACAGTACAATCTCAAAGTTAAAGCTTGAGTAAAATAAATTATGTTTCCACCATGGTAAACTTTTTGGCCTCCTTTTCGGTTAAGAAGCGCAAGATAAAACAGTCAGTGATTAACTGCAGGTTTTGGGTCAATAGAATATGGGATTCTGAATGGAGAGTTTCCAGATTACCAGATAAATGTTGCCCTCCCGCAGATTATCTGCCTTAATTAGCCAAATTCCACTTCAAAGACGTAGATCAAAAGCACCTCTTATAATCTCTAAAACTGAGTTGCCTGCTCCAAAAAAAAGTCAAATGCATTACTACGAAATAATATAAACTCATTCTTCAGCCTGTAAAGGTCAAAAACTCCAAGCGCTGATTTACGTTCATTTTTTCAGTTCAGGACACTTGGGTATAACATTAACTTGCTGCCCTCATCGCATCACTCACTAACTCACTATTGTACATGAGGGAAGTGAACATTAGCGAATGTTAAAAAACGGCACAATGCATTATGGGTTGGCCCACAAAGATAACACTGGTTGTGGACAAATAGGACTGCATGTTCCTGCAGCATTTAGAGGTTTCTGTGAAGTGTTTGATTAAAAGGATTTAGTCTACAGATGTATTAAACAAAAAAGTTAATAAGCTCCCGATTGCCTCTGCCATAGATGAGTAATAAACTCTTACACCACACAAACTCACTGACGTCTATCACACATTGCAAGAGAAAACGTCACTGCATACACCAGACATTTTCACTGATTAATCAACCAAAATGGGGGAATCATTAGAAATCTTTGGTTGGGATTGGCACCTGCATAGTAAAGACAGGACACTCTTACCTAAATTATATTAAATTAAATTAATTGACCTTTAGTTGGAGGACAAAATCTCAGATTTTCATTACACACTTTGCACAAAGTGAAGGGTGTTTTCATGTGATTACTTTTTTAAAGTACTATACATGTAGGTTTAAGATACGGCACTCCAGTCCATCCTATGGTAGAGCAAATATGATAGAATTATAATCAATGATACAGACGTAAAGACTATAAATACAGTTCTACATCACAAAAACAGCACCCTTATTCAACACCGTATGACAAGGTTTGGTTTGTAACGATTACTAGACATGGCTTTGGCTATATTCCTGGTCATGCCACTGAAGTGATCAAGGTTTCAGACGCTGGGTTTAGGTTTTGTTTCTCTGGCAGGGAATCCTCAGCATCCAGGTCTATTGTGGAGGTCATTGCTGTTTTAAGTCTCTGAGGGTTGAAGAAGACAACATTTTAGAAACAGCTCAGGCACATATACAAAGAGAAAAATGGTACAATTGGTAAAATTGACTACTCGGTAATACCCAGTGGCAAAGTGTTGGTGTGTGGGTCCACCACTTTGGTCCAGACTTAAATATCTCATCAACTATTAGATGATTGGTATGCCATTCAATTCTGGTACAAGAAAGCTGTGAGAATAATCTCACACCATGGATTAGCATAAATCTTTTTATAGGCATTCATGGTTTCCACACTACGTATTTGAATGACATTCGTGATCCCCTGACTTTTCTTCTAGCACCACCATGAGGTTGACATTTTTGTTTTTTAGTGAAATGTCTGGCCAACTATTGGATGGACTGTCCTAAAATCTGGTACACATTTAGGTCCCCTTCAGGATGAATTTACTTTATACTTGCACAACTGCACAACATGACATTCAGCCTCTTCAGCTATATATATAATATTTCTTTTTCTATGTGTGTAGCATGAAAGGACTGCAAACATTTTGTTATAAAACCTTGTGTAAATACATTTCCTTGATTCCTTGAAATACTTCAATACATGATTTTGTGCTAATTAACAAATGCTGCATGCTAACAATCAAAACTATGATGGTAAACTTTATACCTGCTAAACATCAGTATGATTTTAGCATGTTAGCATGCCGACGTTAGCATTTACTGTTATTCAAAGCACTGAGCCGTTAGCGTGGCTTCAAACTTTTAGTCTTGTTTAAGCTAAGAGGGTGACAGGTTGGGTACGTTAGGGAAGAAAACAAATAAGAACATTTCTCAGCACAGGGAATCGAGGTGCAATGGGGTAAAATCAAATCTGTGGGGCGAGGGGCAGGGAGTCACAGCTGTGCAGAGGAGCACTCAAATGCTAAAACAGTTCATAAAAATCACCGTCTTCTATTGCCTGATTTCCACAGTTACTCGTCTAAATATGTGTCTTGTACTCACCTGAAGAAATGAGCCTTTGTTGTTATAAATCTCTTGAATTGCTCCAAGTGGGATCCATACTATGGAGACCAGTGAGACGCCCCAGCCCAGCCATTCAGCCCATAATGGATATTTGTACTTCCCATAGTGAGCTGGAGTGTACTGGGCAATGCTGGAGATCAGTATAACCTATGAAGGGAAGGAGGGAAAGGATAGCGTTAAAACTACATTAAACAACCATCATTATTCAAATTATTGTACTAAGCAATAATAGAAACTGTGGTGATTTTATTTAGGGTAAACCTCACCAGCACCAACACAGGACAGAGCAGCAGCCAACAGAGACGAAAGTAGATGTTAGGGGTTTTTCCTTGCATCCTCTCAATCATTAAAGAGATTCTTGGGACACCTGATAGAAAAAAAAAAGACAGGACAACCAGGATTAGAAGGGTTACTTTAAAAATGTTACCCATACAATAACTACTTGTTACAAAAATGTAATCAGTAACCTAATAATAATAATTAATGATACCTCAACATAAAAAATATGCAAATAAAGACACAAAAACAGAAATATGTAGAAGATTACTTTTACTATTCTATAACACAACAGAATGAGGATTTTTAATATCAAAAAATATTTTTAGAGAAAAGATTGCTTTTCATGAAGCCTGTGGACCATTTTCACAGCTGGAAGGAAGAACTTGTACTGTATTGTGTTGTTGTTCCCATTTTTTTGCTTTAAAGACAAAATAATGGTGAAATTTCCACGCAGGGAAGCAAGGGAAGCATTTCTTCAATAGAGACCATGATAACGAATTGGTAATATTAGCTATGTTTCACTAGAGACCAGAGCGGCCCAGACCACAACATGTCATAGCCCCCAGTTACATGACAAGCTCTTAACTCTCTACGCTCACAATCATATTCTGAGATCCTCAAGCCTGCCCTTGTTAGCTGTTCCTAGGTCACGGCTGGTGACTAAGGGCGACAGGGCATTTTGTCATGGCCCCTAGGCTCTGGAACTGCCTGCCCGAGGAGATTAGGCCCGCCGGCACATTACCTTTGTTGTTTGTTTGTTTCTATCCTCATTTATTTGGCCAAGTACTTGAAATGTATTTTATGTATTGGTATTCCTGCTACTAAAGTTTACTAAATGCAACTGTAATCGAATTACATCTTTTTTTTTCTCTAACTGTAACAGATGCAGTTACCTTTTTTTTATGGTTATCTTATTACGTAACTCCATTATATGTAATCCATTACTACCCGAGCCTGCCACTAATACAGATTTCCTTATGTCGTGGATATGCTAGGTTTAGTGTAATAATTGACCCGCCACAGAAAATCCTGGTGGCTGAAGCATTTACCATAAACATCTTATGAACTTTAAGCAATCTTACCAAAGATCCAGCAGACAGCTACAACTTCAAAAAAAGCCAAAAACACAAGAGAAACCACAGCGGTGTAGTGATCCATCAGCTGAAACACATAGATACCTCCCTGTGCAGGAAGGAGAAGAGAGAGAGGGGAAGAGAAAACCCCAAATTGCTAAATAATAACACATCCTCCAGTAAGTTTCACTGAGTCAAAAGTCTTGCTGTTACATAATGTACCTTTGTAACATGAGGAAGCCCGAGGATAAAGCAAACCATGCACACTGCCAGAGTCAGCAGCTCCTCTCTCTTCAGGAAGCGCAGAACTGTGGGGCCGAACTCATCTTTTATGAACGTTATGGCGACCTCCACTGTAGCAAACTGTGGCACAAAGAAAACACGGACTGTGTTTATAACAGTAATCCAATTTGCAGAATAAACAGTGGTTCCCTCTTGATTTATTATGACTTTGAGACATTTTTGTATGTTTTGTTTGTGGTATGAGGCTGTGCAAAGAGCTGCATAATCATAACTGCAAAGCTGTTAAAACACATATTGGTTGTCAGACAACGCCCACATGGAAACAGCATATTTAGCCATATTATGATATGAATGACAGTCTTGTTAGTTATGATTAGCAAACGTTAGCATGCTAAAAGCTAAACTAAGACAGTGAACACATTAAACATTATACCATTATCAGGACATTAGCATATTATGTTTGCATTTAGCTCAAAGCACCACTGTGCAGAAGTAGGCTACAGGCTAACAGAAGTGTTAGCATGCCTGTGGACTGTTAGCAAAAAGGAAGTGAATGAGTTCAGTCCCTTAAACTCACCTCCATTATACAACAACTTACTTGTACCTTGGCCATTTTAAATACATTAGAGACAGGAAGAGGTGAGAAAATGTTTGAGTAATTATCACCTCAGACGTTTTTTTAATGAAATGAAAGGGATGTAAAGTAGTTTAATGTACCTGTAAAAATACAGGGAAAAACATTAAAGTCACAGTAATTGTACATTTATACTAGCTAGAGTCAGTTAGGGTTAGCTGCACTTTATTTATTTTGACCTCATGAATTGCATGTGTAATCATTTCCATGTCCACGGCCAAAAGATGGACACAGTTAGGTAAACAGTTACAGAGACACAGTCAGCTTGAATGGGCACTCAAGAAATCTTTTAGTTGAGCAATGAAACATCCGCTCTGCCCTATTTCAAATGTGCAGTGCCCCAGTGCCGTGCTTCCCTCCTCCGTCACACTGTGTTTATGGGAGTGTTAGAGATGTTTACCTGGCTGTCCAGGCCCAGACACAGCAGCATAAAGAAGAACAGAGGGGCCCACAGCTGAAAGACGGGCATTGTGGAGAGGACTTCAGGGTACACAACAAACACCAAACCAGGACCTGAAACATAATACAGTGAATGTGTCGTTAGTTCTATAAGATGCAAATGTATACAAATTCAGCTGCCAAAAATTACACTTAAACAAATGAGATATTGTGTGTTTATTAGTGAGCTTTAGAGTAGAGGGTAGAGCCAGGATAGCCGTCCCCCCTAGTTTTCATGCTAAGCTAACAGGCTGTGGGTTTTAGCTCAATATTTCCAAAAAAACTAAACCTGCTACATCAACAGAAGCTGTAGTTTAAATGGTTAAGCTTACACCTATATCCATTATTGGACACTCAGGAGAATTTCCTTTGTGTATAGTCTTTACAACCCAGCTTCAAATAATTTATTACAGAATACCCATAAACTCAATTAACCTGTTTCTACTGCGTTTGACATTTAAATGTAATACAGTGGTATTGTTGTATTGTGATTGTATTGCTCAAAATAAGGCAGAAAATACACTATTGACAGTATATAATTAGTGAATAGAGCTTTTGTGTCAAAGCCAATTCGGAAATGTCTTAAAATTGCATTATTTCTATTGGCCAGCAGGGGGCAGCTCCATGGGCTGCAAAAAAGAGGCCCAATAGCATTGAGCCTTATGGGGAAATGAAACTACTTTTCACTTGATTTGCTAGCTCAGTAAACACTTTTGTAATGAATGCAGTGCACTCACTGGCTGCATAAGACTCCACCAACCAATGGGAATTTTTGGTCGCGTGATTTCACTACAGCACACAAGCAGACAATAAAGTTGTGCTCATGTTGCTGCTACGTATGGCTATAATTTACAACAGCTACTTAAAAGGGTACTCCAGCTATTTAGTATTGCCCTGAAATACACAAGAGACATATAATAGTCTCTGGTATGGGCTGAGCCCCCAAAAAACTGGATTCTACAATCCTCATGTCTTTCATTAGATCCGGCCAGCCTCCTTAAGGACCACTGCTCGTAAACCCTACAGTTTGTAATGACGTTTTATACTTTCAGTGCTTGCCTTTTAAACTTCAGGAAGTTTCTCCAGAGCCACACAAGACAGCAGTTTTTATTCCTAGTAGTACTCCTCATGGTGAGTAAGTTGAACTTGGTGGATAAAATCAGTACCTCATTAGGAAATTCTACATTTCCACTATTTATCCCTGAGTGACCTGGACATCTCAGATATTCAATGCAAATGGCACATCTTGAAATCTGTGTCTTGTTTTTCCATGGAAAGAAGGAAAAAAAGGCTCCCAGGAGGATGAAAACAAAAACAAAGTTCTTACAGCTGACCGCAGAGGTTGGGATATATTTGTTTGTCCATCTGTAGCACTCTGACGTCATTTAATACATCACATCATGTCCCTGATTCTTTCTTCTTGTTTAGGCCCTTAAAATAAAACAGAGCAATGAGAGTGTGGTGTGGACTTTCCAGGCTTGATGCTTACCATCTGTAGCTATGTTGTCCACTGGGAGGTTGTGTACATGAGCCATGTAGCCAATAGCCGAGAAGATCACAAAGCCAGCCAGGATGCTTGTGAATGAGTTGGTAAATGATACAATTAAAACATCCCTGGGAAAGGAGGAGGACAAAATAATATAGTTAGTATAATAAGTTCAAGAAACTCAGGGAAACAAGGGTACTAGACTGCATTCTTGTGCCAGCAGGGGGCAGCTCCATGGGCTGCAAAAATGAAATAATACGCCAATATCTTCCGACAATATCGGCCTAATCAAGACAGCTGTTTTCAGTTTTTCTATTCAAAAATTGGTAATGAAAGTAACTGTAACTGTAAACTGTCTGCGGCAGGGAAATAATGTAGGACAGTTGAGGGTTTCTGATCTATTTTCTGCATCCCACAGAGAAGCTGAGGCCTCCATTGATGCATATCTGTATTGTACACCCCAGTCTCTTCTTGTTCTGAATGAAACTAGTGATTCTTAATTTCCTATCAAGCATTCTCTGTTTCTCCCTGGTCGGCTATGTTGATGGTGGTGAGTCCAGCAGACAGTTCTCTGCGGGATGGGAGTAACCTTTCCAGAGAGCAGCTGAAGCGTACGACCACAGTAAACACAGCAAATTTAGAAAGAGAAGACCAAAAATTGGAGCTTCTTCCATAAACAGTTTGTCCACTATGTTCCTCTGCTGTTACGGAAGCTGCTCTTACAACACAGATGACTGAGAGCACAGATGACTGAGAGCACTGTTACAGCACTTTGTCATGTGTATAGTGGATGATCTTGGAGTCATTTGTGGTAAAGATTAAATTATTTTTTTTTTTTTTTTAGGCAAGTGAATCAGTTATATTTTTGGATATGATTTTTCTCTTATGTGTAGACTGAGGGAAAACTGATAAGATATTATTCCCATTTTTTGTTCATCTTATTACTGAATGATTATTAATGCTATCAGCATGTTTGGGTTGTGCAGTTTCATATCAGTGAGTCCCATAAATATTCACAATACAAACAGAAAAACATTATAATTCACTACTACATCTACATTATTTTATTAGGGCACATTTTGCTGGACAGTCACACACAGCACAGCTTTTCCAAACAGAGAACATCACATCTTTACCTGAGGATGTTGTTGTTGAACTTGTTGTAACTAGCCATCGAAACCATGGAGCCAAATGCTATTCCAATGGAGTTAAACACCTGGGCAGCTGCATTAACCCAAACCTGTGATAGAGAGGAAGGAGAGCACAAGGACTGACTTCAGTACAGCTTCATTTAATTTAGTTTTAAAGTGTAGGAGAAATTCTTCCAAAGATTGACGGTTGCTAGTTCTCTGAAGAATGACAGGCCGGTGTGATGAATCAAGTCACTTTATTACATGCAGCATGGATGTTCTCTCCAGACTTTCGGAATGATCTATTTTATATACCTTCCAGTATCTCCAAGATCACCTCCTAACCGTACTACTTGTAAATCCCATTCCAATGCCTTAGACCTTCCTTAACACAATAGTCCTTTGATCTAACAGTTTGATTTATTAACATATTCTTAGCATATTTCCCCCTACCATAAAATTCACTAACCCCCTAAACCAGACTTAATACATTTATTACCCCATCTAAAACATTAATCTCCCACAAAAGGCTGCCAGAAACCTATTTTCTCAATCAGTTTTTACGCTAAATAACTCCAAGAACTAAAACAGTTTTCACTAAACTTTGAATAGTCTTGGTTCATTGACATCAGAGATTTCTGTATTTGTGTTTTTATCTGAATTCTTCTCACAGGATCTAGCAATATTTGAATGTGACGATCAAATCTGATTAGAACTACACCCAAGCAGTTTTTGAGTGTGTTAATGTTCTTGTTTAATGTACAGGATCACTGATGTTCACATTTACAGCACTAAACAGTAGTTTTTGAGTTGGGCTATTCTCACCTCAGTAAGTATTCAGCTTACTTGTTTTGCTAGTGAGAGGTATAAAAAAAGACCCATCTGTAGTTGGAGCAGAGTTTCCTGGGAGAGTTGAAGCACTTGCTCTGGATTTTATTTAACATCAGAGGGAAACTATCACTCAGGTTTAGCTTTCTGTCCTTAAATTTTATCCTGGCAGCTCTTCCTAAAATGTTCAAAGCCAAATGTTTCACTTTCTAGGGGTGTCCTGAGTTCAACCTAAGCGGTTTATTGAGTTCATTGTTGCAATGACCTCTTCCCTTTCCCTTTTGCAGTTCTGGCTTTTGTTTAAGCTTAGGCAAACACATGATAAAAGTCTGTTCTCTATAATGAGAGGCTTCAATCTAAGAATTTGCATTCACTTCCGTACTCTCTGACATATGAAAAGGTAAATATAAGGTTGATACCATTTAGCAAACTCTACTGTATAATAATTACCAACATGTAACCAAGCAGGAACCTCAGTCATTTGCCAGTGGCTGGCAAATGAAGCCAAACGTACGTGCTAAAAGCTGCAATTCCTCGAACGGCCACTTGAGGCTGGCTACAGAAGTGAGTAATTTTCCATAAGGCCCCATATTAAAATGCTCAACTTTACAGCATATGTGAACATATTTCAGCCCGCCTCAGCTCCACTCGTGCTCTATGGGTACGGATTAGGGCGGAGTCGGGACTGCCAAAATGCCATCGGCCATGGCCGACTGCACTCTGAACTTCACAGCGGTGATGTCATGGAGACTACGTCCATTTTTAATTATACAGTTTATGCATCTAACCAGACTCTTATGTAGTAGCCTACTTTTTGATGGTGCTCGTTCATTAATAGAGTCTCACCTTCACTTCAAACAGTTTGCTCCAGACAGGCGTCACAAAGTAGAGGATACCATTCTTGGCTCCAGGCAGCTGCACATTATTAATGAGCAGGGCAAACAGGATGAAGTACGGAAACACAGCGGTGAAATACACAACCTATGACACAAACAGTGAAAAACAGAAACAGAACAGTTGATCTACTGTGGCAGGTTTTTAGTGACACCAGTGAGGATGATTTGTGGTTTGCTAAAATATCTCAGCCAAGCCCAAACAAGGTTATTTTTTATCAAAATTGACAGTTAATGAATTACTTTAGAGTATATTACTTCTCTGTCTCATTTTATCATGTCCTGAGTCTGAGTTGGCTGAGCAAACATATTTGTTTTGCATCTGAAGCTTGTCTTGTGTGTTTTGGACTAACATATTTCCATCTGCTTCCTGAGTGTGTAACAAAAAAAGTATCCCACGATCTTATTATTTTAAATGCCACTTTGAGAAAATGTGAGACTATACTGTATTCCTTCTGCATTCCTGAATTACAAATATTCAAATATCAGAGGACACAACATCTTCAAACAATGAACAGTGAAATTTAACAATGGGACCAACACATCTTGCCATTATTCTGACCTTGCCAGTAGATTTGACTCCTTTGAATATGCATAAATACACGATGACCCAGGAAATGAAGAGATAACCAAAGAGTTCCCAGCGAAGGCCACCGGCTTCTTCAATGCCACTGGTTTTCTCCAGAAGCCTGTGACTGAAAAAAGAGAAGTGTAAAAATACAAATGAGTGATTGTCATTAATGTAAAAGCCCCTTAGAAAGCCCCTGTATTTCTATATAACATCAGATATCCATGACTAAATTAGCAACAGTTTAAAGTTTCAGCTAATCTGCTCCATCAGGAATGTGTGGGTGAGGTTTGATCAGTCAGTTTTGATTTAAATCTTGCTAAATGTACAGACTTTTCCATGTGATATACCCAAAACATTTGCAGAAAATGATGTATTCATGTGGAACCATTAAGTTAAGAAAAACACCACATGATTGAAAGTTGAAAACAAACTATTCTCACTCAAAGAACTGTTGGCTGGCTGACTGGAGGTGTGTGTTGTTGCCGGGGAAACCGCTCGAACAGTTTCCGACGGCATTCCAGGTGTTGTTGCAGGACGTCCAGGGGAGGACCGCCTTGAATGAGTTGAACAGGTAGAAAAGTGCCCAACTCATGAGCACATTGTAGTACGTGGAGAACACGAAGGAGATAACAACTGTGGCCAGACCAACACCTGCAGATTGACACGTAGGGGAAGAGGACACGAAGTGAGAGACGACCCTGCAGACATTAACCCATCTGTGGGGAAGAAGTTTACTTTTTTTTTAAAAAATGTTAAACTTTAAATCACTCATTCTCATCTTATTCTTTGCAGGGAAGGGTAAATTATTTGAGCCTGGGATTATAATTATGGGTATAACCTATGTCTCGCATAAAGATACACAACAGAGAAGAGCCAGTATCATCTAAACTCTGGTCAGTGGTGGCCAAGGTAAAGTCAAGCAAAACTCGGCAACACATAAAAGGCATTCCCGGAGCAATGGATTAGAAATTCCATTGTGTCATTTGGCCTGTGAATATAACAGGCTCTTGACCAACTGAACAAAGGTGAGATCAAAGTCCTCCAACAGATTAAACAGATAAATTATTCAGTCTTTTAACACCTGTGGTTCTAAACTGGGTTATCATATTTCAGGTTGGGGTGTATATGCCTGTGTAGACCATACGTGTTTTTCTAGTTTTTTCACCTGTTGCTGAGCAATGACTCAGCAAAAGAGCTTAACCTCTACAGCAGGTTAGAGGTTCATTATTTTGCTCAAGGTCACTTCAGTGGAGTGGACAGGGAGAATCAAACCTAAAAAATTTTTTAAATAAGGGAAAGTATCCTCAATATGTTTTCCCTGAAAAGAATTGAATTTGAAGTTTGCTTTGTCTGTATAAACTGTCATTTCTGGAAAAACAGCACTACTTTTTGCTCTATCTGACACAACAAAAAGAACTTACATATTGCTATCAGAATATAAACTAAAGCAACAGTTCAACATTTTAGGAAATACGCTTATCCACTGAGAGTTAAATGAGTAGATTGATACCCGATCTCATTTATACAGTAAATATGTTAGCTAAGCACAAAGACTGGAAACAGATGCTCTGTCCAAAAGGTAACAAAATCCACCTACCAGCATGTTAAAAGCTCACTAATCGACATGTTGTTTGTTTCATCTGTGCACAAAGGGAAATGTAAAAAAAGACACCTTTTATTAGGGTTTATGTGCTAAACTATTTCTATTCTATTTACGAACCAAATTTCCTGGGGTTGGTTGCACCAACTGGTCTTAGCCTGGTCCTTACAAAGTAGGCAAGCTAGCTGTTTCCTTTGTTTCCAGTCTTTATGCTAAGCTAAGCTAACTGGCTGTTGGCTCCAGCTACATATTTACCATACTAGTGTAAGAGGGACAGGGATGGACCTGGATACCTTTTCATGGGATGGCAACAGGGTGGCATGGAGACTTTAAGGGAATTATATGCTGATTTTATCGCCATAATCACACATTTTTGTTGGAAAGGAAGGAAATCTAAACTAAATCTAAAATGTGGTCATACAGATCATTAAATAACTTAACGTTTTTTTCATAATTAAACTAAATGAATGTGTTAATTGTGACAGAATTTGACTTTGACTTAGGTGGCAGCTGGGGTGGCCCGGCACATTTTACCACCCCTGTACTTTGATTCCTGGAGAGGGGCCTCAATCTTCTCACCTGACTCTTGGCAAGAAAGCGAATTAGCTAACTTCCAAAGATGTCAAACTATTCCTTTTTCTATTACTATTCCCAATCCTTTGCATCATGTTATCACTGGTGTCTTTGTGATTTTTATCATTTCAACAAAACCACATGGCTCCCTGTTTTTCAGCAGTATATAAAAACTTTGCTTCCTGAAAACATTTTTGTACTCGACTGGAATGCCATGCTCCAATGGATCGTGTGTCATTATCTGGTAAAGTGGAAGGACAGATGGCTGAAAAACAGCTCTGTGTCATCATAATGACAGAACCAAAGGAAACCCTCTCTGAGCTCAAGGATCAGCTAGAACCACTGTATATGATCCACACTAAGCGCTCCTTTCTTTGTGATTGCCTGTTTGCCTGTCTCCCTCTACACATCTAGCTCACATGGTTGACTGCTTCACCGGTACACTGGACACACTCCGATGGGGAAGTGATGCGTCGTTTTGAACTGTCAAAAACATTACAGTCTGCTGAACTCAAAAACAAGGCAGACCAGTCAAAGATTGAGGGAATCGGTTAGAGCTATCCTCTTCTATCTCTTCTTTATTAGTTCATCCCCCTGTCATACCTCACCTGTCCACTAGACGCCTTCACTGAGACAAATAAGACAATCAACAAGTCCTTCATTTAACAATTAAAAGTATACATTTCTATGCTGTGATTAAGCATGCTGCAGTAAATTTAACATGAGCATATTTGTTGATTTGGGATAGATATTTGTGGGAATCTAAATCATGGATCACAGGTACATCACAGCAAACTGCACTGAGTTGCACAGGGAAATCATTTAAAAGAACATACAGAGAAAAACTACCTGCTTTTGGACCTTGTTTAGCACAGAGCATTAACCAGGAAGAAATGAGCGATAAATCAAGTGAAGGACCCATACGTTTTGACCGGGTAGATAATCTCTGTCTTTAAGGAGATAAGAAAACTATGGAGAAAAATCTTAAGTTAGAACAGAACAGGCAGCATTTTCATTTCACACCCATAAGTAATTATTGTTGCTGGCTGGGCTCTTGTTTGATTTGGACAGTTTGATGAGCTGCCAGTGCTCTCTCAGTCCACACAGTCCGCAGTTCATTCATACGTCTGTAATTTAAAATTACAGAAAAAACTTTCTGGTTTGTCTAATGTTTTTAATAAGCACTTCAAGCTTTTAACCAAACAACTTGTTCTACTGAGCCACATGATTTGTCCGATGTTTGCAATTTGTTTTAAGAATCAAAGCAGACTGTGAGAGCACATTCAGCACGTCAATCATCTTTGACTTAATTATCAATCAAATAAATCAAATTTAAGGATATTCACGTCATGGTTCAGCTGATTTCATGATTTCTTTCTGGATGATATAAATTTTATGTTCATTAAATTTTGGAGAATGTATAATTAAAATGATTAAGATAAAGAAGTCAAATGAGAAAGTGATTGAAATGTCCGCTTAACAAGTTCTCATCCATCAACATGTGAAAACAATCCATTTATCAGACAGAAAAGGGCAGATTTCATTTAAAAAAGGCAACAAAAAGCACTTCAATGTGCAGCACAGACAGTCTTCCAAACTGAATATTGTTTTGATAAAAATAAAAAATAGTTTAAGCTGGTTTTGGATCCAGATCTGCATCAAATATACTGAGTCAGACAAACAACGTGTCATTAGAAAACTGTATAAAATGCATTATTATGTTATTATTAATTACTGATTCCCCCTCAACTGGAGAGGAGGGTTTCACGGCTGGAGGACATTAGGGGGGAGGAGGACTGATTTGCTTGGCTGGACCTCTTTTTCAGTATGTCACTATGACGATACATCACCACAGGTTTTTACGAGTAAAACAGGATCAGATTTTATTGTCTTCCTCCCTCACAGAAGAATCCACTGTACTCTGTACTTAAATACAATGTACATACAGTATTGTATACAGTATTTGATTTGTCCTTACGCACACATGTCAGGTTTCCTGTTCTTTGTTCTGACAACCACGTGTCAAGGAAGAGCAAATACATGCTGTTTTTTTTTGTAACAGTAACTAGAGATAACTTTCACGTTGTGTTTATTTCCGAAAATGTGCAATTTATCATTAAGCAAAATTGCTTCATTTCTACTGAATCACTCCCTAACAGACTATTATTGACAGCTAATGTAGCTACTGCAATTATCTATTCTGTTTTAATCTTGTATTGTCACTTTTTTTTTTACAAATGTTAAATACATAAAAATGTGTCATCCTCTCATTAAACGACTTGGATGAGTTGATAGGACCACATTGTTTATACCAATAGTCCTCTCCAGGAAGAGTCTAGTTCAAAATATGTGGAGCTCTTTGTTTACTGTATTGATCAACTGGGATTTCTGGAACGATAGTTAATAATTAACTTTTTTTTGGAGAGGTTATTTGTTCATTGAGGTAGTAGTAGTGATTATAGTAACATATTTATGGTAACTATACAAATACAGTAATAACTCTTATTCCCTGACATATATCCATTGCTCTTTCCTGCTTAAATGAGTAATGACAGAAAGGTCTACTTTCTCTTGCGGAAGTATTTCTGTGTACTCAAATCGTCCTTTTTCTTGTTAAAATAAATAGTTGCACAGACATTCTTATCTTATCTGAGTATACAAGAGGTTGATGTACCGGTTAGTTTTGTTCTCAGACACTTTGTATTTGAAAAAAATACTATATATATAATTTTAGAAATGAGCAAAACAGTGCACAGCTCGTGGACATGTGGCAAACTTTGGATACATACTCCATTAATTAAAAAAAAAACAATGTCCAGACAAAAAAACATGGCAAGTATCGTCCCCAAGAACGTGAAAGGGAAGAATGACTCATCAGATGTTCGTCCTCGTCACACCAGAGGAGCCTTTGGCCAGGAAAAAGTCACTCACCTTTAAACAAGGGACAGATTTTGGCGAAAGCATGCACGGGCCCTAAACGAGAGTACTGCCCAATAGCAAACTCCATGTAGAGCAGGGGAATGCCACACAGGATCACCATGGTGAGATAAGGGATCATGAAGGCACCTGAATCAGAAGAAGAACAAAGAAGAAAGATGGGTGAAGGATACTATTGACCTCCTCCTCCTAAGAATGTCAATAGTCATAGTGCCTCTGGAGACAATTAAAGTGCTGTGTCATTGCTTAGATAAGTCATACCTGCTGTACAATAGGTTTCTGGTTTGTTATAAAAGGCTTTATTATTGGTTAATGCTGTATTAGTGCTTAACAAGTCACTAATAACTTACAAACCAAACAAAATCTGGGGGATGGGGGCATGTTCTGAGCTCACATGATAAATATGGCTTAGTGTACACACCACACCTAAAAAAGAACTCACGTTCACTTATCCGGTGCTGAAGCTCAACAGCTCAGCTGTTGCTATGGTGAATCTTGCTGAGTCATTCTGAGCTACAACACAGATGATGTTGTAACATGACAGAGGGGAAAAAAGGATTGACTTGTATAATACCTCTATATAATGATGAATTATTATGATCATTAACCTACAGATGTCTTTGCTGATTAAAAACTGCTCCAATAGAATAGTGAGTGAGAACTATTTTGACCTTTTCAAACAAAACAAAATAATAAAAAAAAAAAAAAAAAAAAAAAAAAAAACGGATTTGTCTATGCAGTATCTGTTGTAATAACCCTGGTTATGACTGAGGCTATTGTTCTATTTATGTAAATCATGTATCAGTCACACTGCACGTGACTGCTTATAAATGCTCATCCCCAAAAAACTTTATACATTTTAAACAGGGCAGTCACAATAATTTGTGTGTCTTTATCAACCTAATGATATATTTTGTAAATATTATTGGTACACATCATTATTCAGGTACTGTGTACAATATACACCCAGTGGTTACTTTATTAAGTACACCTGTACAATATATAGCAATTCAATACAACATCTCAGCCATACATTCTACCTTTATGACATTTGTAAAATTCTGTTTTTGTAAACACTGTCATCAGTAACTAGGCACTCTATGATAATACATGTATAACATGTATAATTGAGTTAACGCCTCTAAAACAGGGTGGAAAAAGTAGATTTTACACGCCTGGGTATCAGAAAAGTTGTTTTTAGTGGCTATTTTGGTGGCCACAACCTATGCAAAGTAGAAGTCTGTTTCACTGTAAATACATTTGTATACAATCTCCATCCAATTCCCCAATTCAGCCCTGCTGCGGGTTG
>NW_023339718.1:1770648-1774205 GCF_004916995.1 Morone saxatilis
AGGTAGGGAAACCTCCAGACATTGCCCAGTCCCACCGCGTAGCCCACCGATGCCAGGATGAAATCCAGCCGCCCACTCCATGTGGGTCTCTGCGCCTCTGCTTCCGCACTCCTCTCTGCGATCGCTTTGAAATCTGAGGGTCTCAGAGCATAATCTCTCTCATCAGATGGCATCTTTGAATTGTCGGCCCCGACCTCCATCGTAGTTTATTAGCGATAAGTGACAATCTGTGTCACACATCCGACAAATAACAAATCCGGTTAAATTTAGACTGAACCAATTGCATCGATTCCGTTTCGAATAAACTCCGGCGAGTTATCCTCAGGTATAACTCTCCCCAGATGATATAATCAGACCGACACTAAACCACCTGAACGTCTGTTACTTAACAATGATGAGTTGTTTTTAAAGAGAGCCATTGAGGCAGAAGGATATCCTAATAGCTCAGTGATCGCCGGTAACATGCAACATGCAGAGCCCACCACGTCTGTTCCCAATGCCGCTAACTCAGTCTTGTGTTATGTGACATAAGTGCAGATGTCTTCCTCCATTCTCAGTCCGGTTGCTGCTGCCAAACCAGCCTCACACTGTTAGGTACGCCTCTTTTCAAAATAAAAGCCCAGTTGAACTTCACAATGCGAACAGATGTGTAACGCTGGAGAAAACAAAAATGTTGCATGAGCGCATTGTCAACACAAAACCATATGCGGAAGATAGCTACCAGGTCACTATAACAGACCATATGGCTTTTAGACTTTAATAATTGATTATTATAATTGATAAGTGAATAATTTATTAGGCTCTTACTGATAGGTTGGACGCTGCCGCATATAGTTTTGTTTTATGGCCTACAATGACAAGACAAATTTAATTTTATTAATTAACTTTTCTTCCTGTTGGTGTATGGATTATAATGTTACAGTGTTTTATCATGATGTTTTCCTTACGATGTGGACAGTAAAGCCAAAAACTGACCAGCAGGTGTCTCTCTGTGTGAACCTGCTTATCAATAGGTGTATACCATACTGTCAAAAGTTTGTACTCTCAATAAATAGAAATGTTGGTATGTTTACAGCTATACAGAAAAGGACAGATACAGCTATAGACTGGTGTTCATGCAGAGAATAATCTACAGAAACAGTGGCCATCATTAGCTATTGTGCAGTAAATCCAGGTTGTATAGATTCCAGCTCTTAATGGACTGTAGACTCCATCAGCTGCAATCAGTGTGGAGCCACTTAATAACTGATATGCTCCAGTAATAGGAACCTACCAGTTGGTATGCTTTCTCAAGCAGATTGACTACATTTGTAGCCAATATATTATTATTTTGCACAATTATGTGTGTAGCAACATTTAAAACTCAGCGGGAATATATATATAGGCAGTGGTGGAATGTAAGTAAATACATTACTCAAGTAGGCTGGTGCTTAATATATTGTAAATAGTGTAATATTTATTCCACTACATTTGTTATAATCCATTATTATGGATTAAACTACCCAGCACTATATGAAGTAATGAGACAATGAGTCCCTCCTTTACCAGCTGCAACAGTGAAGTAATGAACACATTAATGCAATAATGATTATAATCCACTAACATTATAATATTGTTCTTTGATACTTTAAATATATTAAATGAGTATTTTTATACTGTGGTGTATGTGCTAATCTCCCACAAGGTGGCAGTATTATCTAGGGGAATGAGGGGAAATGGACAGGCATTAGGCAAGACGCCTCAGCAAAGACTGGGGTCCTTTACCACTGCTCACCATGGATGCAGTAACTAGAGTTATTTACTAGGTTTGTAGTCAAATTTGAACCTATATGCACATTGTTTATATGCCGTTGATCATGTCAGTGAAAAAAGCAAGCTAACTTTTTTTAGTTTGTCTTTCTTCAGATTCTTTTTTTTGCCCTTCACACAGAATGAAAATCTGCCCTGAAAGAGGACAGCAGTTCACTTCTGTGTGTTCAAGTTCTATGAACTCAGGTGATGTGTGGAGGCCCCTGGAGGGGGCTGCTATGGCACTGGCTGCACATGTAACACCTCTAAAACACTTTGTGCCTTTGAATAACACATTTCCTGTACCAAATTATTTTACAGTTCTATTTCTGAGTTAATGATTTCCCCACACCAAAAAAAAATAAAAATCACCCACACTTGTCACGCTCCAGATGAGCATGCATGATGCAGTCCGAGCTTTACAGGCTCACACTTTGGTCTGCTTGGTCTGCTCTCAAACTTTCACAAAATTTTCGGATTTACATGCCTTTTATAAATCTGTTTTATGTTCACTTTTTAATAAATTAAACATACTGGTTGAATATTTGTGTCAGTTTTTCTTTTGCTGAATTTTAAAATGACATCTGGTCATCAGGCTAACAGCCAAACAAACATAATTGTGCAAAATGGGAGGGCGGCCTCCCCTGGGGGGGCCCAAACTGTTTCAGGGGAGGCTCGGTGAGTGGAAGGGGAAAAATATCCCATTAGTAGTTCTAGTTGCGGTGAATTTTATTGTTTTTTACCTCGTCTCCAGTCATAGACACACAGACCTTATGTATCTATTTGTGTAGTCTGAGGTCAAACAGCATTATAAAGCTATATGTGCTCAACTGTTCCAAAAATCAGTGAATAAGATGCCACAAATATCCTCTTATTTAACTTTCTGAGACATTGATTGCAGTGGACAGTCACGTGATAAACTGTGCCACAGTGCCCCCTGGTGGTTCTGAGAAGAACTGTGTGGAGTTTTATAATGTACCATGGATACAGATAGATGTCTCCAGAATCACAAACAGGCCACCATCAATCTAATCTAATCTATAAGATTTTTCCCCCCTTATTAAACTTTTTTTCTTCTCTGGTACAGCAAATGTGGTTTATCACATACATTATCAATACACTTCATAATGAATATTTATTTTTTTCACATAACAGTGTAGGCTAATGCATTTAAAATGTCAGGCCAATATATGAAAAGAAGAAAAAACAGCCTGTACAACATACAGGACATGTACCTCATTACCTAAACGTATCCAGTAAATAGGTCGTGTCTGTGCATAGACACGTATCTACCACACCGCTTAGTGAGTGACTGAGGTCAACAGCTGTTATTAGTTTGATCTGCTGTTTTTTGTCATATAGGCTGAATGCATATTCTCTTCAGGCAAACCATGAGGGCTGCGTTGAAAGACAAAAACCTGTGTTTGCACTTGAGATTTTTTCCCCAGTCCTATCAGAAAGATTACATCTCTAAAACGATACATCAGACAGAAGGTGACATCAGTGTCCTTTAACATACATTAGAGCAAACCAGCGGACGACAGATGAGCTATATAAGGCTCTTTCAACTTTGGATAAAAAAGTACTGAAAATGTGAATAAGTGACAAACACATTTGGTGCTGATGATGCTAATTTCCTGCACCATCAGCCACATTTGATCCTCAATGTCACGTTTTTTGTTTTATCTTCACCAGCTTTGTTAATCATTTGCTTTGCTGCAATAATACATTTGATGTTGATGGTTATTTTAAGACTATAAAACAGTTAT
>NW_023339718.1:1774305-1777135 GCF_004916995.1 Morone saxatilis
ATAACTGTTTTATAGTCTTAAAATGACCATCAACATCAAATGTATTATTGCAGCAAAGCAAATGATTAACAAAGCTGGTTAAGATAAAACAAAAAACGTGACATTGAGGATCAAAATGTCAACAATCATCAAAAAGCAACATCAGCACCAAATGTGTTTGTCACTTATTCACATTTTCACTACTTTTTTTATCCAAAGTTGAAAGAGCCTCATATAGCTCATCTGTCGTCTGCTGGTTTGCCTTAATGTAGGTTAAAGGACACTGAGGGTGGATGTCCCTTTTTGTCTGTGCAGATTGCTGTGATGATTTTTCTTCCTGATAGGACTTAAAAAAAAACCTAAACTCAGGTTTAGTTTTTAATCCTCATGCTTTGCATTTCGAAAATATGCATTCCAGTAATACATATGACAAGCAATAGGGGTTGACCTCAGCTACCTACTCAAAAAAACAATGACAGAAATATGCACAGACACAACCTATTTACTGAACCTGTTTAGGTCATAAGGTTTAACATCGCATGTTGTTTTGTCTTGTTCTTCTGATTTATTCCCCTGATATTTTACATGTATTACCAAAAAATAGTATTTGACAAAAGGATTACAGTTTAAACTCAAGTAATATATTTAAGTAAAGGAACGCTTTATGAAACAGCATGCATGCATCCCACTTCTGATCATCGAAATCCCACCAGATCACAATCAACAAAATGTCAACTGGAAGCATTAGATATCAAAGACAAAATCATTCTGTTGTAGCGAAACTTACCGTTTTGCACCGTGCATTAAGCTAACACAAACAACATTTAGTGACTTCCTGTTGTTAGATTTTCTGTGACATGTGCAGATTGATTTGCAGGTGTAATGTAAAGAGGCCTGTTTTACACCAGACGGTCCTGTCTTGCACCTGTACGCCTCGCCTAACCTAATGTTAACAACCACTACAGTTTGATTCTTAATGAAAACAGTGACGGCTGCATGTCCAGTCTTGCGTCTTTTGAGCCAGAGAGGAGGAGGAGGAGGAGGAGGATGTAATCAGTGGAAACAGGTGCACAGGAGTGTTTATGTTGAATTAAAACATGGCACTCCCTGATGTCAGTCTTCTTATTGTGATTCCTCTGTTTTGGTCATAAAGGAAGGGTGTAATGGACTGTGTGGTGTGCATAGGAAGAGAGGTCAGAACCACTCTGCCTTGTGGCCACCAGCGTGTGTGTAAGCACTGCGCCTCCAGGGTTGTCCATCAGTTTAGCAACAGACCGCTCTGCCGACAGGAGATCAGAGCTCCCTCAGTGGGGATGGAGGGGGAGTGTGCCTCTGGAGGTGCTAAGCTCCAAGACACCAGCTAGGATTCACCAAATAAAAGCTACCGAGTGACTCCAACAAAATAAAACTCTATGAGAAGATCATTCCGTTGTAAAGAAACCTGTTGTTTTGCACCTTGCACTCAGGTAACAAAAACTACATTTACTGACTTCCTCTTGTTAGATTTTCTGTAACAAATGCAGATTGTCTTGCAGGTTAAATTTAAATGACTCTAACACAATATTCATAAAATGTCTGTGCTTATTAACGTATACAGTTATTTAACAATATATATTACAATAATAGTGCTTCACATATTAGATAAAAATAAGTATACAAACCTACATACACGCATATATATCCATACATAAATATAAACAATAAACAAAGTTAAAGGGCAAACACAGAGCTTTTATAAAACAGCTAACCTTCAGAAATCATTTTTTAACAATCCCTTAAAACAAATCACAGATTCAGCTCATCTAATGGGACAGCAAGAGCCTGTTCCAGAGTTTACGAGCTTCGACCGAAAAAGCACGGCTGACCTTGGATTTAAAATATGTATAGGGGACAGATAAAAGGTTTTGATCAGATGAGACTCAATAAGAGCAGTGAAAAACACTTGTATGCATGATTGTTTTGTCGACTGTTCTTCAAGGTCAAGCATGAACTGCCAAAACATGAGCCTGTTTTCAGATAAGAGCATGTTATTAATGAACTCTGGGAATGATCTGAGACTTAAAAAAATAAAAACAATACTAGCACATGGCAGAAATCCTGAATCTTTACAGACAGAAGCAAAGATCAATGTGCACACTAAAGATAGACCACAGATGAAACTACATCTGCAGCCACTAATCACTGCAGTATTAATATTGTTGCAAATGTTATGTATATATGTCTTCAGAAGGCTCTGCAAATGTGAAAGTACAAGCTAGTTTCGCTATTACTTGTTTACAATTAGAATGGTTTTATAATCTTTAAATGACCGTCAAAAATCAAAGTATTATTGCAGCAAAGCAAATGATTAACAAAGCTGGCTGAGATAGAATAAAAAACAACAAGACACTGAGGATTAACTGTGGTGTTGTAGTTGAAAATAAAAACCAACCTGAATCTTATCTTTGCAAACAGAAGCAAAGATCCACATGCAGACTACAAGTAGACCACAGATGAAACTAAATCACACTAATCATTGCTCAATTTCACCAGGGAGCCTTAACAAAGATTTAAAATTACTTACTTAGATTCCATCAGCAAAAGTACTGTCCCCTGACCTAACATGGAATACAGGTGGTTTTCTTATTGGTTGCAAATAGTATGTTGCCATGTCTTTTAGAGCGAGTTTTTCAAATCGTGAAAAGTACAGACAATCGACTAGTTTCGTTATTACTTCGGTTTACGAGTTATAACTGTTTATAGTCTTAACAATAACCATCAACATCAAAATGTTATTATTGCCAGCGCAAAGGCAACATGATTAACAAAGCTTTGGTTGAAGATAAAACAAAAAAACGTGACATTGCAGGAT
>NW_023339718.1:1777235-1788253 GCF_004916995.1 Morone saxatilis
ATTTTAAGACTATAAAACAGTTATAACTGTAAACAAGTAATAACGAAACTAGTCGATTGTTGTACTTTCACATTTGAAAACTCCTCTAAAGACATGGCACATACTATTTGCAACAATAAGAACCACTGTATTCATGTTAGGTCAGTGGACAGTACTTTTGCTGATTGATTAAGTAGTATTTTAATCTTTGTTAAGGCTCTTGGTGAAACTTGAGCAATGATTAGTGTGATTTAGTTTCATCTGTGGTCTACTTGTAGTCTGCATGTGGATCTTTGCTTCTTTTTGCAAAGATTCAGGATTTCTGCCATGTGTTGGTATTTATTTTTCAAAATTACAAATAATGTTTTGCAACGTTTCCATTTCCAACATCCACAATCATGCTTTTATCCGAAAACATGCTCTTATTCTGACAATTGACCATTCATTCTTGACCCTCTGTAGAGCAGCTGACAAAACAAGACCTACTTACTCCACACATAGGAGTAAGTAGACCCCAAATGCAGATTGTTTTGTCAGTTATTAAATGTTGTTAAGGACGATATATTGATTTTATAAGCTGATGTTGTAGGAATGTTTGTGTCACACAAAATAAGTCAATAGAAAACTGAATAAAGTGATAAACATAATACAATTTATTTTTACAGCCATATTTTTGACAAATAATATAAAAACATATATCTTTGAATATCTTTACAAAAATAAAGATTGATTTAATATTTACAGCATTAAGGAGGTAAAATAAACTGTACAATGGAAAGATGTAAATTACATTTTAAATTATGCCCTGAGTGCAATAAATATATCTTTTAAGTTATTGATTGTCTTCACCAAAAGAATTTACGTTTTCCTTCTTCAACAGTAATAATACAAATCCAGTTTCCTCATTTTTTAAACAGTAAGGTTTCACACACGCTCAATATCTTCACATCAACATCGTAGTACATCTTATCTTACACAAGCTGTACAACATTTACATATTAAGGAAGAGACAGTTTAATAAGTATCCTGGCTGGGCTTCAACCGGTGACACCGTGACCACGTGGTAAACCTCTCCAACCACTGGTCCACCAGGATTTACTCGTAGTGTTCTCTTTGTTACCGTCACTCAGTAGCTTTTATCTGGTGATTCCTGCATGGATTCTTCTAAACTTAGCTCAGACAAGCCCAGAGACAGACATCCCCATCCCCACCTATGGAGCTGTGATCTCGTGCCGGCACAGCGGGCAGCTGCCAAACTCAAGGATGACTCTGGAGATGCAGTTGTTACACAGACACCGGTGACCACAAGGCAGAGTGATTCTGGCCTCTCTTCCCATGCACACCACACAGTTCGTAACACTGTCTTCATCTATGATTAAAACAGAGAAATCACAATTACAAGACTGACATCAGAGCGAGCCATACAAACACTCCTACACCTGATCTCACTGATTTTTACATAGTCATCCTCAAAGGCTCAAAATGAAATCAGATAATAATAAGTTGGAGGAACTCGTTTTCACCTGCTGGATCCATGTCAAGACAGTACATGCTGTCATCACTGTATCCATCAGGAATCAAACTGTAGTGGTTGTCAACGTTGGGTGCGGGGAGGTCATCAGGTGCAGGACAGGACCGTCTAGTTTGAAGCAGTCCTCGTTTCTCTGAGCCTGAAGCAAAGAGTAGAGGCATTTAATAATTTCATCTATTTAAAATTATTAGTGCATGTGAAATGTCCTGCCCTCAAATTACTGTAAGAACACACATCATTGTTATTTACAAGTAAACTGACCCAATAGTAAAACAGAGCACGTCTGTCCGTAGATGTCTACCATCGCCCACAGCGGGTGTCTGAGATCCACTCCTGTAAATATCTTGCGCTCCCCGAAGCTTTCGTTAGCAACGTATATGTTGCCTCCATTAGAAACCCAGAACTCCAGCTCTGAACCTGCACGGCAGTAGGATTCAAGCACAGGAGCAGCCCAGTGCCCATGTGTGTCAGTGAGGTTGGGGATGGCCATGGTGGGCAGAGGCAGAGATTTGTCTGAAGGTGGGATGTTGGTGAAGCCCAAACGCAGAGCTCCATGCCAGTTACACAAATCCTTCTGCACCCTCAGACGAATCCTCTCCTGGATCTTCACTGGGCGGCTGCTGAACACCAGGCCGTTCTTGAAAGTGGACTCCTTCCTCTCTGCGAGCCGATGCCCGTGACTCAGGCAGACCTGATCTCCCACAGCCTGACTGTGGAAGGTCAGAGGGCCGAGGCAGCACAGACCGCACCGGTGTCTCCTCTCTGCAAAGGAACAAAAACACAGTTATGAATCTTGCAATATGCAATCTCGCAAGCCATGTTTACATACAGTGAATTTTTCTTCAGTCCAATCATGTAGATTACATCTGCACAATAATGTGCACATGTCACAGACAACAACAACAACAAGCTGGGAGGTTTTGCCTCTACCACTTGAATGCAGTGTAGTAAACAGTAGCTTGTACTGAAGTTGTATGCAGAAATTGTGCTGAATTTTGTACAAGAAGAAGTGGGCAATAACCTGGAGAAACTTCTTATCATTAAATGATGGATAACTAGGGAGCTTAAGGTGTTAAAAAAGTAGCATCATTTGACAAAACAATCTAATTTCTTATCTATATACCTACTGTATATCTTGATCCTCAAGGTCACATTATGACCAAGTGTTTATATATATTTTGTGTCTATATTTGAACCGGATGCAAGTTAATCTCTTTCTTTACTATAGCAATAAAGTTGACTGATAGAGATTTTATAACTGCAGATAAAATTGTAAACAAGTAATACAGAAAGTAGCCAACACTTGCGCTTTCACTTTTGAGCATTCGTAAAAAGCTACAGTAAGCGATAAGACACCAGCCGGCCCGTGAACACAGGGGCTTTTTCTTGCAGGTGTGACTCACAGACTGTAGCAATACTATTATTACTACAATATTACCCAACTGCTTACTGTATACAAAGCTTTTTCTCATCACTGGGAAGCTGAACTTTTCTTGTAAAGCATATACTTTTTACTTATCTCTCCTTCATTTTATTTTTCACAGCACATAAATCCTTAAGTCCTCGTTTTAAAATTGTAAATGAATTAGTATTTACTTATTTTTAGTATTCGTATTTAGTTAAGTAACAATATCAAAACTAATACTTTATATCAGTTTTGGCAAATTGACAAACTGTGGTTATCAGAGGACCTTATTGACATTTAAAGCAGTAATGTAAATACCATAGCAAGCTCTCTGTAAAGGCTAAAGACCAAGAATAAATATCTCACCAAAGTTCCCGTTGTCATTGTCCCTCACCATCTTGAAGAGCTAGACAGCAATTTTCTTCGTGTCTTGAGAGATGATGTGCTCACTGCAGTATCTTGGTTCAATTGTCATGAAGTGTGTCAGTCTTGGCTGCCTTTAAAACATGGTGCACATGTGGCTTGAAAACAAACACTCCCTACATCACATGGACAGTGAAATGGGAGGGCCTGAGGGAGGAACCAAACTTTGGAAATTTACCTGAAGTTAAAGCCAAAAAGGACAAGGTGCCAACATTGTTAGTGTGAATCCTGTTTATTTATGTGAAACAATAAAACCACAACGTGAGGTCCTGCCCCTTGTGATTCTGGCTCCTATGTAGCACAGTATCACTTTCATTATTTGTCATCATCTTGTGATTGTGTTTTATGCTGAAAGACAGCATTCAAATGCATGATTATGTCAGTTTTTGTGCACAAAATAACATTTAAAAAATATTATCTAATATATTTAAGTCAGTCTTATGTAGGAAATGCACAGATTGCTGATCTTTCTCACAACTTCCAATTGTAATTTATGTGGCATTGCCTATATTTGATAATCAGTTGTAGTGTCTGCCTCCATGTAACCTTTTAAAGTGTGTGTAACTACCTTATGTATCAGCTCACTGCTCTTGATTTGTTACTGTAAAATGAGAGTCATCTTTTCCCTCTGAAGTTGAACAATGACACTGCGTGCACAGTGCAAACTTTATTCTTCTAAGCTGAATTGAATCTAATATTTGAATGTTCTGACCCCAATAGAGTCATTTTATCAGAGCCACAGTACAATGGGCTCTTTAGGAAATGTGATGCAATAGACCTGGAAAAGTCCCCTGACTAAACACATCACATGTAAAATACAACCAAAACAGTGGAAACCACTTCCCTGACCGGCTCTGTGGATTTGGGGGAACTTCATACATATTTATGGTATGAGAACATGCAGAGATTCATACCTTAAAATGTCCAGTTGTTGCTGTATCATACACCAGTGTCTACAGAGCTTTGTCGCCCTCTAAAGGACACACGGTTGGTTGGCTGTCCTGATCATGTGACGGGATGAGGTAATTACTGGAAATAAAAAGTGACATCATCAGCCTTGGAAAGTTACTAGCTACTAGCTCTTCTCCTACTATGACCAAAAACCACGTGTTTGTTCATGAAATTCCCCACATCCGGTCTCCTGATTGATCCTGCAGACCACACCTAAAACTCACCCAGAGTTAGGAATGTAGGAAACATACTGTAAAGCATGTTTCCACATGATTACATATGACTACATTTCTACTCTTTTCATACAAGAAAGACGTGCTCATCCTGTAGTGTAATGAAAAATGTCAGTTTGAAAATTAAGTTTGAAAATTAAAAAAACTGCAAAAACTACAAAAACTCAAATATATATACTCCTATTTAAATAGCAGCAAATCAATTAATATTACCATCTGCATGACTACATTTCCCTTAAGTTCATTATAAGGTATCATAAGACAATTACAACTGTATATAAAATGTAATTTAGCTCAATAAAACCTCTCTTCACGTGCAGTGCTAGTCGATTTGTATATCAAATTCTTATTTTATTACTAAATTATACTGAAATAAATTCAAATATTCATTGAAATCTCAGATATGTGGTCCAATAGCAACTGTATATGCGATTTGTTAAGGAGAAGAGAGGAATGTTTAACCAGGAAGTAATAATTGTTGCAACATACAACGAAACTCAGACCAAGTCAGACCAACACATGTCATAAATGAGTGCAATGTTATCAGAGGCAATTACTATAATGAGTTAGAGATTTCCCTGAACTACATCTGATTTCTTGGAATACTCCTGTGTTTTTTTACTACAAAACCTTACAATACATTAACATGATTTATAACACTTATATTACATACTTGAAACTGGAAGATTAAGATTAGAGAATCAACAACATATTTGCATTTTCTGAATCTATTTCTAGAGCAGAACTGTAATGTGGGTTAAAGAAGATCTGTTCATGAACTGCACCAGATATGCTATAGTTTGACTGACATGAACCGGTGCATACGTTTAGATTTTGTTTAGTCAGGGTTATGCTTATGTACAACACAACAATATATTGTTTTGTTGTTACATTTCTCCAGTCTTGGAGCAGAAGACAGAGCCGCCCTTCTCCTCCTCCTCCGTGCACTTCAGGCTCAGCTGCCTCTGCTCCACCACACTTGGTCAGACATGGCAGGCCATCAAAAAATCAACTTGTTCCCACTCCACCTGTTCAAAACACTATTAATCTGCTGCCTTCCAATAAAAGGCTTGGCTTTCAGAGAGGAGCCAATAGGAAGGCAATAAAGCTGAGAGACCCAGGCCAATCCCAGGCTGCATTCTAATGTGGCCTATCTTTATCAAGGTGCCACTCCATTTTCAGATACTGCTTATTTATGATTTCTGAGGGGAGAGCCAGCAGGAGGCACATTAGAAGAACACTAAAAATCAGTGTCCAGAGGGCTCGCCTGAGACTTCAGATATGGGATTATCACAGACCACACTGTGGCTGAGAAGAGGTGTATCTGCTGCTACACTGTTTCTGATGTGGTAGCAACTTTGGCAAACACCAGGGACTTTGTTAAAATTGCTATTAGCACTCTTAATTACTTGAATATCTGGGGACGGTGGCTGGGATCCCAGATTCAGGCATTGCCTGTGGGTGAGAGAACTCCTTGTGGGCCCATCAGAGGTCTTTTCCTGCCTGGATCTTGTTGGATGTGTTACTGAGACCTGGAGGCAGAGTTACAGTACTCCCCATGGATCCAAACATCCAGGGGTCTTTCCTGTTCAACAACAGCCTGAACCAGTTCCCCTCGGACCTCAAGGCACCAGTGTGCCAGTACTCAGTGCCCAACTCTTTCTACAAGCTCAACCCGGGCCTCAACAGCCAGCTGCAGGCAGGGACCCCTCACGGCATCAGCGATATCCTGAGCCGCTCCATGATGGGGATGGGCTCCACGGGCACCACCACCCTGCTGTCCGGATACTCCACCGTGGGGGCGTTCGGCCCCTCCGTCACCGGCACGTCCATGTACTATAACCGAGACTACAACTCCAACCTGGGCGGCTTCTCCAAGCCCAGCGCCGAGTGCCCCATGAAGGGTCGCAGTGTGAGCTGCTGGGCGGAGAGCGGCTGTGACTGGAGAGGAGGGAGGCAGCAGTGCACCAACAGTGAGTCAAAATACTGCAGACTGGACTCAACATCCAGACCATCAACACATTACAACATCCCTGCATCTGTCTCTGAGGACTCAACAGTTAGGGATGCCAGAACGTCCTTTTGTCTCTACTTAAAGAGAGAAATTCAATCTAATGAGAATAGATACAGAAATATACAGTAACTTCAAAAAAGTCAACTCAACTATACATCAGGTTAAATGTTAGATTCTAAAAAACTGAGTAATGCTGAGTTTATACAAAATATTATTCAACATATTTTAAATCTTCATCATCCTAAAAGTGTACATTTCCATTTTAGGAGACTTGTCTAAGGGGTATAATGTAAAACAAAATACAAAAATGTTCAAACAAATATTAATAAAATGTCACTTTAATATATGTGAATGATGCTGCTCATTCAATTGTTTTTATTAATGGTTATATCAAACTTCTACTATAATGATTTATATTCAAAATACTGAGTAACAAATTAAACAAATCACTTTATCATCTTTTTTTCTGATTATGCAGAGACAAATATTGTCCCACCTATTTTCATAAAGTATTTCACTGGGTAAATCTAATTCCTGTGTGCTATTTTCAGGTAATGGTCCTCTGGGGGAGATGTCAGGCAGGAAGAAACACACCAGGCCAACATTTAGTGGACATCAGATATTCGCTCTGGAGAAAACATTCGAGCAGACCAAGTACTTGGCCGGGCCTGAGAGAGCAAGACTGGCTTATTCTCTGGGCATGACTGAATCACAAGTGAAGGTAAAGATAACAGCAAATTTACACTAAAGCTGTTGCAACTGACTTACAACTTATAAGGTGACTTTAAATGTATTACTCTAATTGTTTTATGTGCACTAACTTCTAACCAGTGGTGTATTGCAGGGTATACGCAGCTATATGGAGTATATTTTTCAGTCACTATTGGGTATACCCACTTCTAAATCCCCTCTGATGCACATAATGCCAGTTGATTTTTTTTCCTAGGATGGTGAAGGCATGACATTATTGTTCAGTTTTCACGAGTGGATGGAATAAGAAATACTTTACTCAAAAAACATAATTGTGTAGTTGTCTCTGCCTTTGGGCCAGTACTGTTTGCAAAATCTGCACCTCTTCTGTGGCTTATGTTGTCACACTGGATTAATGTCCATAATGATCCATACTGCCTGAAGTCAAGCAGCAGAAGTTAACAGACAATGTGTAAATACTACTGGCTCATTTTTTGCTGAGCTAAATAAGCAAGAGTAGTCTTACATGCCACTGTTTATGACACAGGATGTTTATCCTTTAATCCTTAAATATGTGAGTACACTCACTTCTCCAGGCATCACTACGCTTAACTTTGGAAAGGTGCCGTAGAAATAAAGTTTACTGACTTATTTACTTACTTACAAGTGTAGCTATTGTGACATTGTGGCTTTATTACAAAATGAGGTCAGGAGGACCAACAACAGCTTTTAACACACACATATCTACTTACCACCACCCAGAATGCGGTCAGGGATGACTTTCATAACTTAATATAACCCATGTTTCATAATATCTGTAAACAAGATGCACCTGTCAAGAAAATTCATCCATCACGCCCAAAGACAGTAACCCCCCCTCCCGGTTCTGTTCAGGTGTGGTTTCAGAACCGACGCACCAAGTGGAGGAAGAAGAGCGCCTCAGAGCCGAGCTCCACGCAGACCAGCCACACGGGGCAGGGCGGGGAGGCCTCAGAAAACGAGGTGGAGGACGAGGAGTATAACAAGCCTCTGGACCCCGACTCCGACGACGACAAGATCCGACTGCTGCTGCGCAAACACCGCAGGGCTTTCTCCGTCCTGCGCCTCGGGCCGCACCAAGTCTGACAGACTTAATGCGCGCACACACACACACACACACACACAAGCGCGCTTCTCAGCAGGCCTGCATGCTGTAATAAAAGTTATTAGTTTTGAATACAAAGTTTAATGAATGAGCATGTTCAGAAGAGGTCATTTGTGGTCATCCAACAAACAGGTTCAACAGACAAACAGGCTGTTAAAAATTAAGCTAAAAAGACGTTTACTTTTATAAGTTACTGTAAGAAATGATCTCTGGTCTGTTTAATGTTACACTGGTATGTGGGGGGGAGAGGGGGGGTTATGTCAGACACATTGTTTTGTAAAAACACAAGAAAATGACATAAAAAAACTGCATGATGCTATTGATTATACTAATAAATGAAAAAGAAAGGAGCCTGGTGTTGTGTTCTCCTTTTGAACAGTTTGTCATTATTTTGTGCTCATATGAATTTCAAAATGAAACCACAGAAAATGCCATGCCACATGGTAAAACAGCTTTATTAATCTATCAATAAACACCAAATACTTCATCAAAAGTTGGACAGACTCACTGTAGAAGTTAAATGTTTTGAGGGAAATTACACATTCTGGATTTAAGTGCACATGCTTATAAACTCTAAAATACATGGCAGGAATACATTTTTAATTACATGAAATCAGTGCAGAGAAAGAAGTGCACAGCGTGTTAGGGAAACCAATATAACTTGTAATTCTGCTAAATGCTTTAATTGAATGTTGACTCAGTTGCTTAAAATAACTCCCAGTTAGCACTTTGTTTTTCATATTCTATACTTGGAATAGTCAGGCAGACAATGTTAAAACATTTTTAAAAAAAAACACCTAAGATGGTGCACAATAAATAACCGTGAATGGCAAACTGTCTTGTCTGCTTTTAAATAAAAGCTCAGACATATTTATTTGGCTGCAGCTCTGTCGGTGTAATTGCTGCCAAGTGACAGTTAAAACGAAACTGCAAGCAAACAAGCACAAAGAGAAGTGCAAAGGTCAAAGGACCACTCTTGTGTGATTTACTAGTGTGGTTGGGCCTAATTGAAGACAATGACCCCCACAACCCACTTCAATAGGAAATCAATACCAACAGACCAGCTTATTCACCATTTAGGCTTGGTGAGTTCAGACTCCATATGGTTCAGGCAGCTGACATCAGGCCGGATGACGCTATTGAAGAAGAAGCCGAGGAATGCTGCAGAGGCAGTGTTAGATGCAAATATTTACAAATGATCAAGCATTATAAAATCATTGGGATTTATGAATTTTTAGGAAGCAATAAACACTTCAGTCTCCCTCCAAGCTGCTGCTGGATTTATCAGTCAAACCATTGAATCAACACAAACATGAAATGCAATACAAGGTTAGAATCAGTCTCTTGATTTGTTGACCCTTGAAGACTTTCAATCTGAACAAAATGTCCTAACTTGCCAGCCCATTCCAGCTTTAGAGGGCAGGCTCAATACCTCCTCTGTTTTAGGTGTCATTTTTCTTCTTCTGTCACAAAATAAGTGCCCCTCACCCCACGGCTGAATCCTATAACTATGGAAACTGCATGCATAACACAGACGTACAGTAATATACGCCTTAGGTTAAGTTAGTGCAGCATTGATGTCCAGTTTGCATGATGCTGGTCTACATTTCTTCAATGCGACCTACACAAAAGTCAGTGTGACTTTGCATTTTTTAATGTCAATATGACTGAAAGAAAAAAGATTAATGCTAATGATCATTGTATTTATTTACAGTAGATTACTCCTGTCAAGATTCACTTCTGTTTTCCTAGTAACAGCTAAAGCCTGAAAAACAGCAGCAGCAGGTTTATCAGCTTCACATGGGAAATAATGTGTTTATGATAACAAAAGGATTTCCTCAAAAAGGTGTGACTTAAATTAACTGTTAAGTGATAACTTTGGTTGCTCCCAAAAGTCAAAGCTTTCGGTTTCAAAATCCCTGACATGTTGCAACATAGACTCGTGTCGGTGAAGCCAATCAATACCAATACAACATATTTATGGAGGGTAATATTTTATTTACAAAAGTGAAATATCACAATGATGTAGTGTTTGACCAGAGTTAATCTAAAGGAAATACTGGCCCTATAATGAACTCCACTCCCACGACTGGTCAACAGTGAACTGCTAAAAGCTTATTACTTACAAACTGTTCTCAAGCTACACAGAAATCACAGATTCTTAACTTAATCTTGTTATGGCGAGGTTTCGGACTCGCTGCACAAACACAACTGACAGTCCAAATTTGATAATAATATCTGTGAATTTATGCATGGAGAGTATTTTTGCATGAATAAAGGGAGTGTACCGGTCCACCAAGCTGTGTAAGACAAAAAAAATTAAACATTAAAATACGTGTCAGCTGGGATTGGCTCCAGGCCCCATCCTGTGACTCTGATGATAATCGGATATAACTACTGTATGGATGGTTACAAACCACAAACATATTTAAAATTATTTCAATTAGTCATTATTAAAGCCAGATAAAAAAAAGAAGAAATCTAACCAATAATTCACACATCAAGAATATTAAACAGCACTGGTGCTACAGTATGAAACTATGAATTAACAAAACACAATAAGATAAAAATCAAAACAAATCCAAAAGCAAACAGTGCCTTCTGTGTTGTGTGTGGGTGCACACACGAGTATATATATATATATATAT
>NW_023339718.1:1788353-1792865 GCF_004916995.1 Morone saxatilis
TTGTCAGCGGTTCATCAAAAAGCGTGCCTTAGTTTCGTCACATATTAATATCCGAAGTAAGGCCATTGGCGAAAAATTCCAAGAGCTCGATTCAAAAGCCACACCAAGAACACCTCCCTTCTAGAAGAAGGCCAAGCACTCCCATGTGAAATCAACTGTTATGAATGAAAGTCAAAATGTAGCCGAGTTACGATGTCCCGGATAACTTGCCTGCTGTGTCTGCAAACTGTCAAACATGAAACGAAAAAGCCGAGCTACCGTTGTAGCATCTTTTACGCTCCGCTTCATGTGTGGATCGGCATCATTCTTGCAGCCTCATGCGAAAAAGACGTCACATCCTTAAAATAAGAAAAATAAACCACAAAACAAAAATCATGGCCGTGAAACAATGCCAAATAACCTGTCCGGGGCAGGAGCATCGTCTGCCAGCGACATGCCAATGGTAATTAATGAAAGCGGGCCAGCCAATGCACTCTATGTGTAGCACAGTGACAAAGTGGAGAGGATCAAAGACCATAACCAGTGAAAGGTGCTGATCGCCTCTGGTCCACTACCATGGACACAGAAGGCGCCGTGCCGAGCAACTTCATCCTTAGTTATATCCACTCATGGCCAGCCTGGGTTAATGGCTTCTGGGGAGCGGAGCAAGATTGACTGTGATCGCTCTCACACACTTGGAATCCCCAGAACATATACATCTCCACAAGCACGGTACATATACTGAAAAACACACTCACTGGCACATACTCCTTACCATTCAGAACATCCCGATGCAATGGTCATATTGCTCAGGAGAAGAACAAGAAAACCGCTACAAGAAACACAAGAACACACCAGAGTTACTCACAAGGGCTGGTTTGTTTGCCCCCCACACATATATGCTATATTAACCTGTTTGTACTCCGAAGAATTCAGTGATCGTCGGCGACCGGAGCTGACACAATTATTGCTTTAGAACCGTCACAATTTTGAGTAGAACAAGAAAGACACCATCTAGTTTTATAGTGTGTTTTTCTAACAAGGATAAGGCAGCTTTTCATGGAAATGCTGGAGGGAGAAACCAGAACACACAAAAAAGACAGAACCAATAACCAAGTTATGTAAATATTTACCGATGGTAAAAATTCCAGTAAATGACAGCAAGACCTAAGTGGCCCAGCCCTTGTAAGAAATAATGAAAGATGCAGAAAAAAGTGGTTATAATGAGTCAGACATTCTGTGTTTCTAAATGCCACAATAACCAGTTCAAGGGTATTAAAATGAACCAATGTTACGCAAACACAATAAACAAGGGCCAGGATCGCGTTTGTGTATTCTAATACCTTCTTGGTAAAAGTGTTCTTAATAATCTATTGTTGCATGTTATCCGGCTAAAACGCACTATTTGGTTGTTACATGGACGGCCCACTGAAACACTGAGCAAGTGCAGAGTCAAGAGTAGCAAGCAGTGGAGAATGTAGTTCAAACCAGAAGCTTTACTACAGCAAGTGACAACACCAACAGCGTATATTCTATATGGATTGTAAAAAGAGGTTTCATTCAATCCGCAACCATAACCTAATGCCAGGCTATATAGGATGACTATAGCATATCTTTTCATATTCCCAAATGGCGCCACACCCAAGCTAAGTTCACCCATTACTTTGGATCTATAGACAATCCCCCTCGTAATGCCCCCTCTGAGTACCCAGTATGGAACGATACTCTATACTGTCCATTTCGCCTCAGTCCTCACCGATACAACAGTATCCATGTAATCACACAATCTGTGGAATGTCTACCACCTGCACAGAACAGTCTCATCATGTACGGAAGTCATAAAGCGCACTATTAAAACAAGTTAGCTCACAACACCAACTCCATAATCTACGCATTTAATTAGCTACCAGCGGTACAGCCGAAAACGACGGTCACCATCTGGAATAAGTAAGCCTGGTCTTTTGTCCGTGTTTCTTACAGAAAATCTAAGGAGCTCGATTAGTGAACATAACATGAATTTTGAATGGTAAATTACCCTGTTAGAAAAAAACATTGTTAACAGAATTTATAGTATAACAAAATAAATAATATACTATATATATATATAGGTGATATATATATAATAATATATTATGCTATAGATATCAATAATGCGTATAATATATATATATATATATAAGATAACATGAAGGTCGACAGGTGAGTATTCTTAAAAAAAATAAAAAAAATAAAAAAGGATAATTCATCATTATTTTGATGATCTTGTTATAAACTCTCTAGCCATGAGACTGTAAATATTGTTTGCAATGGTGTTTGAAAGGTCCACTTAGCCTTACCTGAAAATAAATAACCCATTGAGAAGCTGCAGTCCCGTGCATATATACAGTACGTATATGCCTTCTACCAGAGAAAATATTCTGCACTCTGGGTGGAAGCGTAAACATGTAACATGAAAAAGAGTTTCAGCTTCAGTGAGCACTGACTGACCGTGTGGATGAATTCTTGGGCAGTGTGTGACATGAGGATACGATCACACCAGGCAGGGCAGCGAGTGTTCATGTACTGGGTCGGTTTAGTGTACTCTTCACTGTAGGGGTAGCTGAGAGAGAGGAGGACAGTGCATTGAAGGGATAACAGATGGGGGTTTATATCCAGTATGTTTGCAGCAGGCAGCTCAGTTAGAAGTCTTACCTGGGTGGAAACGTGATGTCCTCTTCCCTAATAACATCCTGAAAGGCTGCTGCTTCTTTGTCATATTTCAAAAGCTGAGGGATAGAGGCCGGTGCTGATTACAGGAAATCTCAACACATTAAACACGAGCATGACGTGAGTGACAACTTAAACATGGGTGAAAACCCTGTCAAAGTTATCAGTTTTCTTTACCTCATTGCTTTTGTATTTACTTTACTGTCATTCAGAGGACTTTACTTCCGCTGATAGAGATCTAATCTAAAATCTGTGAAGACTCAGATTGTTGCTAAGCAGCCAGTTGAAGCACAGAGTTTCTCTCAGGCATGTGCAGCTGATGGGATCAGTGTGGGTAAAGGTTGAGCATGTGTACTCACTGCTCTGCCGTTATCCTCCCTGAAAACCGCCTGGTGCAGGTAGGTGAACAGCTTCTCCTCAATGTGGAGCAGCACCTGCAGGTGAACGAGGCCAGGTACAGTGAAAGCAGCACTAAAATAAAGCATTAGTCGCCGTCTTATCCGAACTGATTTTAATCACCTGGTGGTCGTTGTCTTTTTCTTCACAGATGATTTTCTCCACTTCGTTGCTGCAGTCCTTCTTCACCGTCTGCACATCTGCCGAGGTGGACAGATGCTGCTCGCAGAAACACAAGTGCAGGAAAGGGTGTGTGTTAAAATGGCACATCACATCCCGATCACCTGAGCTTTAGGAGAAATTAAAGTTGTTACACACCTGGACCAGACTGAGTGTGTCCAAACGGAAGTTGAAATCTCCAAACAGGAAGAAAGGCAGAGGAGTGTAGCAGCTGTCTGATATCCTGAAAGGAAATAGCACATAAATCACACACAAATGTTTGGGTCTTGTTCCTCAATAAAACCTCACTTTTTCTCTATTAAACCTCACTTTTTCTCTATAAAACCTCACCTTTTCTTTATTAATCCTTTCCTTTGAGTGTTTACAAATTCATATAAATAGGATAATATTTTCAAGATAGTCTATTGTTCCATTCAAAGGTCAGAGCTTATGTACATTCCTGAAATATCCTGTTTACAAGACAGGAAAGGCTTGATGATAGCAGATATTAACCAAGACGAGGAGCCTTACTTTGTCGTTTTTTGGTTTTTACTTAGTGTGTATTTGCTTTCACCTTGTACATTTCACAGTCATATTTTCAATAGTTGTGTGCAGCTGGAAATCTGACCTGTTGATGACATATCTGAGAGCGTTTTTGCGGTTGGCTGAGTAAATGGAAGGACTGGAGTTGCAGGCAATGAGGTTGGAGGCATCATGGAACAGGTGGACATTGACCAGGTCCAGACCTCTGTAAAGAACCCACACACACACATGCAAAATATGGTTATATGTGGCAGGTGGAGATTAGAAACAGGAAACAATCTGATAACACCAAAGACTGACATGTTACAGGCGAGTGCGTGCGTGTGTGCCAACACGGGTGTCACTCGTGTTAATGCTGAGTCTACAAACAAGCACATTTGTCTTTTGAGCTGAGCGTTCACTCCTTTTCTTTGGCTGTCACTGGAAAACAATTAATGTGCATCCAACCAATGAGCTGTGTTGACTCACAGCGTGAAGTTGTGGCACACAGATTGTGGGATCCTTTTGTTATTACCCCCAGGTAACACAGCAGAGCAAATAGTGACTAATGTTCTCAGAAAACACAGGCTGTAGCAGGTTCGTTTCAGGACTATATTTAGCTCAATTTCAAATAAGTGGACTCTAAACATAGCAAAGAATATACATTTATAATCTAATAAAATAAAAATGTGTTCAGTCCTGTAACATTCAGTATATGGTACCAACAGCTGATCATATTTAATAGGACAG
>NW_023339718.1:1792889-1798932 GCF_004916995.1 Morone saxatilis
GAGTTTTTGTTAAAAACATCAGCTGCTTGATGCTTAACTTTTTTGTTTAACCTGCATTAACTGATTTTGTCCTCCCTGTGGGCTGTGGAAAAAAGCTGCACACACAACATGGCATATTATGACCAAGTTAAGTTGATATAGTGTTAGCTAACTGACGCTTATTTACGCATCCAGCAGATATAAAGCAACATTAGCTTTCAATTGGAGTTGTTTAAAGTGAACCAAAACAGTACAATTGCGGGTAATGGAACCAAAACAACAAGCTAAAAGACGCTTAAACGCTGTGTGGAGCTGAGTTGAACTGCAGAATCTGGTGATAATTATCTGTGAATCTGTCACTAAGAGTGACCCCTGTGTCACATACAAGCATTGATCCACTGTTAATACAAAAATATAAATAAAATGGCACTTTAAATAAACAAACAAAAAAAAGGTTTTATTGAAAAACTAATTCATATGTCTCAAAGTAAGGTGTCAACGAAAGTATCATTTTTATTAGCATCAAAAGTCAAGTATTGTATCAGCACTAGTATTGGAACATTTACCAGTCCTCCTCCTGAGGTGGTGTGAGAATTGGAAGCAGAAATAAAAACAGACTGCTCTCTGTTTGACGACAGATAAACGATTTCCTTTCTTTCTTGTTCCCGGAGATCTTTCACAACTACTAACCCTATCACACCAGACCTTCTTTGTATTCATGTATCAAGGGTACATAACAGACAGAAGACAGTGAAAGTGAGTCCAACTCTGACTTTGGGTTTTTTTATAATTCGAGGTGAGTTTAGTGCACAGTACGTACTGGTTGTGTATGATCCAGCGGGTCCTCATGAAGCCCTTTCTGGACCACTTGAACTGCAACAGAGACAAATTAGAGTGAGTCACTAAAAAGCAGTGAGCCGTGTCTTTGAAGGGCCAAACTGATAATCATTGATTCTTTCACATAATTTGTCTCATCTCCCTGTCAGAGCGGGCAGACAGCCCCTTCAGCCCCAGTAGACTCATTTGTCCCAACACCTCCCTTCGGCCCTTGTGTACCCCTCCCCACACCTGCACACACACATACACACACACACACACACACATAAATGTAAGCATACACAAATGCACACTCATGCATACATACATACATACACACACACTCACATCAGGCCAGAAATTCTTTGGGAATTTTTCTTTCTCCACTGTGGTGACCCCATCCAGAGAGCCCACGTTCTTGTTCTGTCCTGACACTGCTTTGAAATCCTTAACTGCGAGAGTGAGAGAGGGAGAGAGGGGGAGAGGGGTGACATGTAAAATAGTGGGAAAACATGCAAACAGCAATCAATAAACTGGTGTTAACCTCATCAGAGCGGCATACGTGATGAGGGGATCTATAAGCGAGCCATTAGACTGCGTTTGGTGAACAACAATCGGTTTGGGCCACACAGCGAGTGGCAGCTGCAGGATGTTTATGGTTCTTCCATAAGCTTTTCTGAGGAGCTTTTTCACGCCTAACGTGACTGGACTATGCAGCAGGAAAATAACAGCTCCACTTTAAATTCAGGTTCTTTGCAAATATCTGGCCAGGAGGGGTGGCCATCAAACTGTCGTTATACACAGTGAAACGTCCTGATATTAAAAAATGACAAGAATCTGGCCAATCATGTGCAACATTGCTCTTATGAGCCATTGCCAAAACAGTACAGGATGCAAGGGGAGTGGTTTATGTTGAGATCTAAAATCATCTCATTTCTTCAAGGAAAAAAAAGCTATTGGAATCCATCACCAGCTGACAAACAATAAAATGATAAAAATCAATGCAAATGCCATGCATAAGGAGTAAAGTTTTTACCATTAAAATCATACTGATAGATGTTTTTCAGAGTCTTGTGGATGAAGTACATGCTCCCCAAAGCCTGTGGAGAGAAATAAATAAAGATTTTACAATATCTAATAACAAAAACGTTTGAATATGTAAAATCGGTTTTAAAACGGAAACATCATAGGGCAGGAGTGTGCAGGTGTGAAGAGAAATTCATACTGAAACTACACTTTTAGTCGTTACAGGCACCTTTAGTTTCACACACTTGATGCAAAAAAACACGAGGAAATCACCTATACCTAAATATTGACATTGACACTTTAGAGTTCAATTCGAAATGTCGTCAAAAACTATAGAAATGTACCTTACATCTTTCAATTTTAACGCAACATTGAACTAAATAAAACTCTGATATTTAACATTGTTTATGGAATTTTTTATGAGCTCTGTCTGATCCATTTAGAGTGACTTCACAGCACCTAAACATCTAAACATGGTCACAAAAACAGGAGAAATCATCTCAACGCAACCTCAGAGATGATAAATTGAATTGTTCATTTCCCCATCATGTGAGCTGAATTGCAGGCTTCATATTGAACGATCCAGTATATTGTTACTCTCCCAAAGACACATGAAACTTTAAAGAATAGAGACGTTCAAAGTGAACACATAACTGCACAACACATCCACATACTGCCTCTCACACACACACTTCAGCACCCAATCATCCCTGACATGGGGCTGACAATTTTTAATGTACTAACTGCCTGCTCCACTGATCTGATTAATCATGCCCTGTGAGATCAATAAAGACAGAAAATTAAAACAATTTAAAAGGTATTAAGCAGTAGGCCTGCTGTCTGCCAACGCTGCCGCTTTGACTGGGGGCCGAAGAAAAATCAGCCAGCGCTCAGAGGGCTCGGGGCGTGACGGACCGCTGTGCAACCCCCCCCCACCTCCCCGACATACACAAACATCCAGCCGGAACATGAGAGATCTCTCCCTGAAGAGATCATTTATCTTCTGTGCCAAAGTCATCCTCATTTAATAAAATGGAAGTGTCTCCGTGGTCGGCTCCAGTGAGCGGCAATTAGCGACCAACTTGTCCAAACTGCAGTTAGAGCCAAGGTGCTGTTTGAACCGATTGTTAGCTTAATGCAAAATCTACAAGCTGAGTAAAGATAGTCCTGAGGAGCCAGTTCAAAGAAAGTTATATTGTAATTTTAGTTAACAACTAGAGCAAAATGAGGATGGGGATTCAAGGACTGTATAATTAGCTCAGGAAAACTGATCTAAATTTAGCCTAGTTTATGTTGGATCAGTACAATGTTATGTTTAAACAGTACTGGCAAAGCACACAGGCGCACACACACACACACTCAAACACAGATACACATTCTCCTCCACATACTCTGCCAAACACCTATCTTCATCAATCAGGTTTGTGCACAGTTTAATAAAAAAATATTGACTTACAAGTGATTTTTTATCAAAACACCATTTGTACTGGGAATGCATGCAAGTCTGCCCCCTCTACTCCTGCAGCCCCTCTGAAAGGAGAACCCCCAAACTCTCTCTTGGCCATATAACTGATGATCCGCAGCCAAGGGGAAACAAATTGAAAATCAATGCAGGTGGCACCGACGAAATGAGAATGAGGCATTAGGAGGGGTGGGGTGGGGTGGGATGAGGGGGGGCTAAAACCCTCTCAGGGCAAACAGTGGAGGGTGCGAACACTCGAGCGCAGGGGAAACTTAGTCCCAGCTGTCTCCCCCCCCACCTCACGTTTTATTTATCGTGCACAAATGGGCTGGGATCAATAGTTTTAATCTAGAGTTAAATGTATTGACTTTGGCCTGTCTCCCCCACACCTGGCCATTGACTTTCCCCTTTTTACTTCGCACACCTTCAGTCTACAGATGCAGCCATTGACCCCTACTGTCAGACGTCCAGTGTGAGGGTATCACATGGGAGGAGTAAGGGTTAATAGTTTAAGAAATACTCAGCCACTTTTCTCAACTGGGGAGGTGTTACTCTCAACCAGGGCAGGATTTCAGACAAACTAATTCTGACAAACTCATTATGAGCAGCTACAAACACAGTTCAGTCCCACTGGAAAAGACTGTGTGCGCTGCAGTGTGAGGGTCACTAAAAAAACAAGTTGGAAGCAAGGAATGGCTTTCACGTCGACAGGTGTGGAGATGGAGGCTGAGCCCATGACCCGAGCAGCGTCCCGCCAGTGCCAGCTCAGCCTTCAGCTACAGAGACACACTCTGGGTTCGGCGATAGATGACGATAAGAGACGCAGGTAGTGGCATGAGTGACTGAACAAACCTGTCTTTAAGAACATCTCCTCTGTCTGAGCCCATACTGTGTAGCACTACTACAACATTGTTTCCTACTAGATCTTTGTGATCTATGTTACTTGAAAAAGCCTTTGGTTTTTGTATGTCTGAGATTGTGCCATGATATATGGAACCGAACCCAACAGCACAAACACACACACACACACACACAGAAACCAGATTACAAGGAGCAAAAATGTGTGCACCTATCACAGTTCTGATGGTGTAAAATCTCACCAGTTCTTCTCCAATTTTTTGTTTACTGGTCTTAACAATCTGTTTGGTTAAAACATCCCCTGATAGCACTTATTCTAAAAAGAAACGTGTTGGTTGTCAGATTTGCTTTATAATAAGATGTAAGACTTTTAAAGCTGCAGTAGGTAACTTTTATAAAAATAATTTTTTGTCATATTTTCTGAAACTTTCATTATATGTTGACAGTACAACAGGAGACAGATAATCTGTGGAAACATTAGGTTCCTCTGGCTCCCCCTTGTGCTACTGGTTGTTATTGGCAAGAATCCACCGCAGCTGAACGAAAACAACCAATCAGTGCCAAGAAAAACAAGTGATTGTTGGGTCACATTCGCAGGTCGTCAAATATCTGTTGCTTCGGGACCTGGGAATGAGACTCAACTATCTAAAACTATCTTCCTTGGTCATTTTTAAAAAAGTGAATTATTGCAGCTTTAACTCTAATCTCACTGATTTTTTATGTTTCTATCACACTGAATTCTTATTTTGCAAAAAATAACACTAAAATGAAATAAACTAACCCCACTCCTATTAAGAAATGGTCTTCCACGACTTTCCAGGAAGGGTTTTTTTGCGGTGTGTTGGATGTTCGCTTTCTGGACGGACTACAGTTTTCCACAGTAACATTAATTTGGCAAAAGAACAACACAAAATTTCCAGGACAACATAGATAACTTCCAGGATATTTGGTCATTTAATCACTTTTCAGGTGTTTTCTATGACTGGAAAACTAAACTCTAAATTCCAGGTTTTTCCAGGACATGTGGGAACCCTGTAAACTCTAATAATATACAAAAACTAATAGATTATGGGCATGTACGAACTGAATCCATCTTGATCAACCTCTCATTCATCTCATGCTGTCAGTTGTTGAGGGAAACTGAAACCCTACCTTTAAATTGATGAAATAAACAAGTGTGAACAAAGCCAGCAGTGCAATGACTGATGCATATGTGCAGTACAAAGGACTTCTGACATGGCCTAAAAATGCAGTCAATCCAAAATGTGCATTACAATGTATAGTAAAAACTAAATAAATGCCATTTTCTGATGCTCCATGGGGGTCTACAAACTCTGGCTTTCCCTTAAGTGTTGTCCAGCTCCTGCTTTTCACTCAACGCCTCCCTCTGAGCACTAATATGGAGCAGGGCCCCATCTAGTGGAAGAACATGTGAACTACTCTGACAGAGAAGTTTGTGTGTTTCTTACTGTGAAGCTGTCTTCTGCTTGGAACTGGTTGTCCACATAGATGCAGACCCTGTTGTAGTCTTTCATTTCCTCACTGGACTCAATGCTCCTGGAAACAACAGAGCACAGCAGCATTAGGCAACAGAGTGAAAAAAGCTTCCCTTCCCTCTGACGTAGTGCTGGAGAGATAAGTCGATTAACTGATTAGTCGTTGGACAGATTCATTGGCAAGAGTTTTGATAGCCAAGTTTTTTTTTGGTTTTTTTTAAGCAAAAATGTCATATATTTTCTGGTTCCAGCATCTGAAATGTGAATGTTTGTTGGTTTTCTTAATCTTCAGTGATTGTAATCAGAATATGTTTAGGTTTGGTCTAAATATGTCAACTTGGGCTTTGGGGAAACTGTGAGAGAATGTTTGTTTTTTGACATTTTATAAATGCTTGACTCAGTGGTT
>NW_023339718.1:1799032-1802299 GCF_004916995.1 Morone saxatilis
TATTTTTTCTAGTTGTTTCATACCAATATAAACTACCCCTTTGTGTACAATTGAATTTTTAAAAATGCGTTTAGTTTGCTACAACAAATATGATATAAAAATCTATAGAAACTGCTGTTTGCATTGTGTTGTTAAGTATGATTTTGGTAATGGAAATATTTTCAGAATACTGCACTTGTTATTGTCGTTATTGAGCATTGAAGTGGCCCTCCTATGATATGACAACACCAGCAGTGGCCCCAAGCCAGTTTGAGTTTGAGACCCCTGAGTTAATCCACTGTTAATATAAAAACATTGCTTAGAGAAGCTATAATTATAGACTCACTCCAACTGCTCAAAATGAGCCGATGTTTTATAGCATGCTACCCTACAAACAGGATATACACAAATAATTATTTAGTCATTTAAATAGTTATAGCTTTTGGCTTTAAAATAGCATTACCACCTAACAGACAAACAGGTTGTGGAAGTCAGAGAGTCACCAATCACAGAGAGGAAATACTCTGAGCAGGATAAAAAGAAAGAAAAAAAACTGTTGGAAATATTATCCTGCGTGTTTCCATTGGTCGTGTGTTCCAGGATGTGGTCTCGTTCAAGTGTAGCTGCACCTGTCATAATCTGGCCACTGTCCACGGATAATTCCTGAAGGTGAGTTTAACACTGCAGAGCTACTTGACAGCTGAGCATAAAGCATGTGTGGGGAGAGCAGGCGGATAAGCCATTACACACAGCAATCTGTCAAACAAGGCTGAGGCTTACTAAGCAGACCCTTCCTCATAAGACAGTGTAAATAGACAGGCTCCTATCTGGCCTAATACTAATCTGTTTTATAGTAAGGACACATTTTCTTACATGCTTTCTGGCTGTTTAAATTCTGTTCATCAGTTACCTCTTCCCCCATGTTGCCCTGTATAGCTGTAAACTGATAAATAACTTCATCTATTGAATTGTGAAAGTGGGAGTGACAAATATTTCCCCTCACAGTAAAAGCTTATTGTGTCGCTGAGTATTACAGCTGTTAATGCTCTGGAACTGGCTTCCTCGGCTTTATAAAGGCCGAAAGCCGCGCGTCAATCACCGGCAGTCCCTTAAACTGAACCGCAGCATTTGAACATGCCGTTTCTTACACACAGCCGCTTCAGAACTTGCCCCACAGTGTAGTTGCTGAGCAGTGTACAATCATCTGCCAGGTGCTTTCATACTCGCTGAGAAATGGCTTTGCATAGTGTATTTGCATGGCACCATGCGGCAGGGATGACTGCAGCTCAGCCATTGTGACCTGAAGGACTCTTCTCACGTCATTCTGGCTCCCCACACAGTCTGTATGGGCTCCTGAACATTAGCTCTGTCCACAAACCCAGATTTATTTACATATATGTGTGTTTAAGTCCATGCAGCTCTTGTATTTAAGAAGCAATTCTGCCTGCACAGTACATCAAAAATGAGTGGAAGAAATCCCAAAACACCTACAAAACTGTATTTTTTCCACTCTGCGACAAACTAGTAGCGCTGTGCCAGGCAACAAGAGCAGGCATGTTGAAACTGAAAGGTTCTTACTGAGTTTCCACAGGATCCCTGTTCCAAAGAAACTGTTTACTTAATCACCATGCTGGATCCATTAAAGCTAATGCTTTGTTGTTCCAAGCTGTCTGATAATACTTTTGCCTGAAGTCATTGCCTGAAATGTGTCTTCTTTGGTCATAAAATGTTCCAACAAGAAAAGCTTTTTACATTTGTATTACACATGGGTATGAATAAAGGGAAAGTAGGTGCAATGATAATATCTATCCAAAACAACTAAGCCTATATGTAGTGATTACACGAGCTCACCAGAAACAATGGACATAATCTCCAGGACTCGGCTATGGTCTGCTAATATACTGGTGGAGGAGAGTAGCAGTCACTGGCTAAACTGCTCCACGAGTCCAGTATACTGGAAAGCAATAGGATTTATCCTGTGATGTACTTAAGGTCTTGCTCTTATCCCGAAGGCTGGGTGAACGTTTAGGAGTGTTTGTTTATAGAAATAAGGGGGGCGGGCGGGGGTTAAGTAAGTAGAAAAGCTCAAGTCCTCTGGGGTAGATATTCATCTGCTTACATATCTCCCACAATGGGATCTAACATGTTTTCATTGGAGCCAGATCTGGAAACCGGAAACATGGTCCTGAGCCAAATTTCCATGAGCGTAAGAGACCTCCTCCAAACAGTGTCTGAAAGTTTAGTCAGCCCAGCACAGGCCAAAACTAAAAACCACTGCATATGTAGCCAAGTGTTCAGAATACTTCAATTCCAGTCTAATCTCTTTAATCCCTTTAGAAAAGTGGTCTTACTGTTGACTTTATAAAACACATACAAACACCCAAGAGTGCGCCGTAAACTATAACTTACATAACATTACAGAAATATAGTGATTCCACTTGAACTGATGACGTAAATCCCATACAGAATGATAAGGATACTATAAACAGAGTATTGAGTAACACAGACCCTCCCTGTAGTAACAGTGATTGATTGTGCATTGTACAGCTGACAGTCATGTTCAACGTGGACAGAAGACCTTGGGGGGGGGGACATGTGACTATGTTAAACACAGATGCTGTTACAGGCTTTGGAAGCGGCGCTTGCTGTTCATTTTCGCTTTGAAGCTTCTCGGTGAGCCAATGAAATATAATTGCTCATAGGAACTTTGAAGATTGGGAAGAAAATAATTTCAGTTTGCACACACTCTTCTAGACTTTCCAAATGTTATCGGACCAAATGGATCCAATTCTGATAGTGAAAAGAGTCAAAAGAGTCATTTCGTGTCGCCACCATTTTACAGCTGCCTCCTTTAGAGTCTAGGATTATGGGAAAAAGTACCTAACATGGTTTGCCCATTATGTCAAATTGGCTTCAAAGCCTGGCCCTTTTCATGGGGGGCTTCCTTTAAATGACCCATCAGGACTTCTGTAAGATTAAAATGGCACCTATACCTATAGAGTCACCGCCCTCAGTCATGCTCCGAGCACGGCCCACACAGACCCATCGTCTCAATCTGCTGCCCAAACTCCGAGGAGAAGAGGGAGAGAGTAGATGTAAAACGTTTCGAAACTCCCTCCCCTTCCTAGTGCAAAGATGAAACTACAGCTGCTACAAAATGGTACAAAAAGGTCTCCATCTGTAGAAACATGGCAATTCAACATGGCGGACTCAATGAAAGGCGACCCATGGCGTCTGTAGATATAATATGCGTATTCTAAAAAGGCAACAAAAACACAACAATTCCTA
>NW_023339718.1:1802388-1820552 GCF_004916995.1 Morone saxatilis
CACACTGGACCTTTAAAACCCACAAATACACCTTCTAATGGATATCAAAACAGGAAAAGTGCACAATATGGGACCTTTAATGAATTCATTATGAACTGTGACCCATCTTTGTTTTGAATAATGTATGTTTATGCAAATATGAATACAATCATTTGAAAAACATATTACATAAGAGAAGTTTTTCTCTGGGCCATAGAGAGCTCCTATATCCAGTCAGCCTGTACAGTATTGTCTGTACACACTTTTAGTATGTGTCCATAGCTGACCCTTCTGTCACAGTATCTGTTGGGTCGCAGGTTTGCTCGTTACACCTGTGGCTTCTACTCCAGGTCACGTGAGTGGCGTGAAACCTGCGCGTCCCAACAGGTAATAATAGCTCAACTTAAAAATAAAACGACAGCGGATGAACACTATTGACGCTACAACAACAAACACACACACACACCTGAGTAACTCCGTAGTGTTATTGGATACATTACGCACGTGGATAACAATAAAGAGTCACGGCTAACAACGGAGCTCATTCAAGGTATAAAAAACCTCACCTCCTGTTTCCCCTCTCGACTAATTATTTCTCCATCAGCCATAACAGCATTAAGTATAATCCTCTGGCAGCGTTTGAGTCTGGTGTAGTTGTAAATGTCTCTTTTAACAACAGATACTTACATTGTCAAACAGTGAGCCGACGTTTGCGGTGACCAGCAGCACATCAGTGTATGTTTCCATGTTAACGATCCACCTTTCCACCAAACACACAAAAAAACACACACACTCACACACACACTCTCACACACACTCACACACACACTCACACACACACTCACACAGCTAGAGGAAACTCCGCCGCCGTCGTCAAAATGACGCGCGCTCAGCCGGGCCTGTAAACACGCGACTCTTCCAGGAGCTTAACGAGGCTTTATCTACAAATCTCACTCATTTACCGCCGCTCAAAATACACCAGCATCTCTTCTTCCCCCCCTCCTCATCCTCCTCCTCCTCCCCAACTAATGATACCCAGTCTCTTCTGGTTGTTTATTGATGGCGCGGTGTCAGGTCGTCATCATAGGAGCCGGAACCGCGCGCATATCCATCGTCGAGCTCGAGGAGCGGCGGGTTTGAGTTTAATGGCCCCAACATGCGTGGCTTTCCGCCTCCTCTCGGTTAATTGGACTAGTGGCGTCTTAGCGGACTTAAACCAGCCTGGACGGCGCATCTGCTGCAGGGCTCGACAAACCGGACCGAGCAGTTATACCGACGGCGTTTGGGTAAACTCCGCCTCCGCCTCGTTCTGCGGCGGGCAGTCAATTACAGGCTTCCTTATGTGAAGTTTATGAGAGTCAGCGTCGTGGCCATCCCTCCTCAGTGTAACCTCCTCTGAACATAATCCCATAATATTTGAGTGATATGGAAACCTGTGTGTAGGGCATGGCCTGTGTGGCAAACAATGTTTGGTTTATCCATTTTTATTTATTTTTAACCCCCCAAAACAACCCTATAGTGTATTAAATACGTTACTGTTACAATAATAACCTGTAAGATTACATAAAATACCTTAATGTATAACTATAGCTATCTAAGGACATCAGAAAAATACCTGAAAGGACTCAACTCGCCACTCAACATACCATAGGCTCATTCTGTTGTAGTCTCAACAGGAAGTTAGTCATTTTCTCTCTGTGAAACTTTTCTTTCAATGAAATATTCTCTCACCGAGGAGTTTGCTTTCACTGCAGTTGAGCTGTTTTACAACCGGCGAACCCGAGGGTCTTATCTTTATGTGACCTTTTCCTTGGGCGTGTGTGTGCATCAGTTTATCACTGGCACTTTTTACCTACATTGCAACAGCTGCACAGACACTTCTCTTTTATAAAGTCCTGCACCAGCAGAAGCAGGTACTGTACAGTATTATACATATTTTGTGTGTGTGTGTGTGTGTGTGTGTGAACCACAGTTTAGTCATTTTCTCTAGAACAGCCCGCCTTGCACAACTTCCAGTCATCACAAGAGCAGTCTAACCACAACATTTTACAACACAGCTACAGTAGCTCTCTCTATACCCAGTGAACCATAGGGCTGTTAAACTCTTATTTGAAGTAGAAGATGGATCTGTGCCATCCCGCAGTCTGAGCTCCAGCACCAGGGTAAAGCAAAGACTGCTGGGGGCCTGACTCTGGCTCTCCATAGTGCTGTCAGGGAGCTGTTCAACCATGGCATGATTTATACAGCCAACCTTTTGAGGTCCCTGCTTCCTCTTACTCCTCCTCCGAGCACTGTGTCCTTTATTCACCAACGTCAACAGATCCATTTAAAACTGTTGCAACCAGAGATGCAAAAGAATGCTGCCTTGTCCATCACCGGTTTGGAAACAAAGACGGTTAAAGGGGAAACCTCTCTGAATGGGGACTGAGGCTGTTTGTTGCAGCCAGGAGGAAAGGCTTGGGTTTTGGATGAAGCCGCTGCAAAGAAATCAACAATAAAACATCCACGGAAAGACATTTAGACTTGATCCAGAGTACATAGTCGGCTAGGGAATAAATACTAAATATATGATGTTCAAAATGAAGCGCTCAATCCCCATGCTGACTGTCTTATAGCAGCCTAGTGCCCACTGTGCTATAAATCAGCAACTGTTCTGGCTGAGTCCTGGCTTGCCTGCCAAGAATAGCAAAGAAAAGCAACAGCCCTAATTAAGGCAGTATTGTTTGGAGGGAAAACCTTATATTCTAGAAATAGCAAATAAAGAAATGCTTTGATTTTGGGAAATATTTACCAGTAAAAGAAAAAAAGAACTCTTGGGCTGAAATGGAAGTGGCAAACGCTCTGAATAAGATTTATTATTATGTGTGATTTACAGTGCATGCCAAATATTTAACATTGGGACACAATTTGAATCTATTTAGACCACCGTTACCATTGGAGGTCAGTTGCCTGGTTGTAGGTTTTTTGCCATCTTTTAAAAAAACTTTTGCCCAGAGTGCAAAGGATTTTAGTGGCATCCAGCGGTGTGGTTGCAGATGGCAACACCCTCCTTCACCCTCCCCTTCCGAGTGTGAAGGAGAAACTACAAAAAAAAAATGGAAATGGAAAACGCGAACAGCCCTGTCTAGAGCCAGTGTTTGGTTTGTCTCTTCTGGGCTACTGTAAAAGCATGGCGGCCTCCATGGAAGGCGACCTGTGATGATGTCTGCAGATACAAAAGGCTCATTCTAAGGTAATGAAAAATTCCTATATTCAGGTGATTGTACACTAATGAAAACATGATTATTCATATTATATTCAATTTCTGCCAATAGAACCTCCTAAAAGTTACACACTGGACCTTTAAATGCAACAGTAAACTGCATATGCATAGAAATATATATATGTATATATTGAAGACAGAAATGTCTTTCAAATACGTTTAAAAATAAGTTTAAAACCCCTTTGTAATCGACAGTTAAGAAGCACAGAAACTTGAAGTCAGATGTAGAGTCACATTCTTGAACATTTATTTTGATGAACAGATTTGACAGTCTAAACGACTATCCCTGATAACAGCAAATTAGATGGATGAGAGCCTCAGGGAGAAACCTCCTGAAAGCTGCCCACCATGTTCCTCAACTCCAGCCTAACGGAGAGTCCAAACTACAGCTGCACTCTGTCTCTCCTTTAAACCTCTCTGAAGAGGCTGCCAAGTAGGAGAAAGTTTGTTGATGAAATTTAAAATAAATTAGGCAAGATGGTCACTGCTCAAGCAGGAAGGCAATGAAAACATGATGCCTGTTAGGAGGTGTATTAGTATGGACATGTATCAACTAATTGTCATTATAACTATGTTTTAGTCAGGTGACCAGTTGTGATGGTCGTTATCTTACATCACTAGCTGTGCCATGGGCCTTAATGCTAAAAGCATCTCAAATAAATTCTTAATGAATGGACTATAAAACCCTTTTACTCCAGTTATGCTGCGTTATTAGCTGGAACATTAGTATCTGCCTCAATCCATAAACCTCCATCAGACAAACTGGGTGCACAATTTCCACTTCATAATGTGAGGATTTACACATTCTGTGGAAAAACACAGAAACGGACAACATATCGAGAGCTCATCTGCAATGTAATTCCTATAGTGACCAGATGTGTTGATACAAGTCTTAATGTAAAACACAAAGTTTAAAATACAAGATTTTTTTTCTCTTGGAAAAAGCCCATAAAAATATCTGAAATGTAACAAAATCTGGCATTGTGCCATAAATCACGGGCACGAGAGCCAGTCATGCAAAACCCAAACTCAGGTTTCAGCTTTAAAACAAACTAGTTTTCTTTTTTTTAAATCTACAGTAACTCTACATCCCAGGTATAATCAGGTTTGTAACTTTCCCACAGCATCATACAAACATGACAGTAAAATGAAAATTAAAAAGTTAAAACTATCCAACAAAGACAGGAACTCAATGATAGATAATAATACAAGTTTTCCCTCAAAAGACTGCCACCAAGGAAGACAATGCTCCTGTACTGTGTGCACCCTACTTTCATTATAATGCAAGCAAGGCTTCAGTCGAGCTTTTCCAACAAAAGGGCAGCAGACTCAGAATGACCCGTAACAGCGATGCAAACTGAACAAGCCAAGCTGAGGCAGTGACCAAGGAAGCCAAATGGAGTACTGTTGACATCAGAGAGGGAATTTTCCAGTCCAGGAGCACCAGTAGGGAGGAAGAGAGCCCTGCTGACTGCTTATTTAGTCAGAGGCGCCCTAGTGGGTCTCTGAGCCAGTCCACGTCTACACAGGTCCTTCAGGAGCGACTCCGGTCCTCTTGGGTGCCCACCAGCATTTTACTGTACAGTTTCTGCTGCTCTTCTTTAAAGGTATCTTTTACCTTTCCTCGTTTCAGCCCTCCGTCCCTACAAAGGAGTTAAAAATAAAGTATTGATGGAGTGGACGATTATGCTGTTCAACCATGTTCTATTGCTGATCAGGTTTCACCCAAAGCAGTGAAATGCAGACTAAATACACTGCATCACAAGTGTGCTGTTTACACTGCAACAGAGTTGATATGCAGTAGTTACACTGAGCTGACCGGAAAAATAGAAACCCCAGTACACTGCAATACAATCCTTTTTGAAAATCTTTTACTTAACACTAACTAAAGTGTTTATTTCTTTACATTTACTAAATTGTAGGACACATTAAATTAATCTCAAACTGCAGTTGGTGGAGTTACACTGAACAGCATAGGCCTCTTTGCATCATTTCTGACTTCTTACTGCAAAAGTGCAGGTGTAACTGATAATGTTAATGATGGTACTGATTGATTTAGGTGCCAGTAAGCAAACATGCACAACAGCAGGGCCATGAAACCAGCACACTAAGTATATATCTACCTATGATATTGTAAGCTTTTTTATTGTACATATAAGAATATTGGACTGAATAAAAGTACAATAAAGCTTAAATTATCATTTGTGATAGCAGATATTAGCTGTGCCTGTAGTACCCTATAATATGGTAAAGAAAGGCAGTGACATTAAGTTGCACCACTGTGCTAAAACTCTGTATAGTAAACAAATCTGGTCTATTTCTTGCATTTAGCAGCAGTGTGTATGGGAGTCTGTAAGAACAGGAACAGTAAGGGATTGACCTTTTTCATAACAGGGATTTTAACATGCCACAACAGGAAAAGCACCAGTGGAACCAATAACATTACCGATGGCTCTGTTGTATTAAGAGGCAGAATAAGCCACTGCAGGGAGTGAGTGTACATGATAGAGGCCATTTCACAGGATCGCCTGGAACTGAATACAGTTGTTATTAATGTTATTTATTACACCAGTGCTATTCCTGCTATGCTATGTCAAAAAATCAGCTGTGAAATAACCATGACAGCAGTCTAGTATGAATGGCCACCCACGTGTTGAGGGTTTATTGTCCCTTGTCAGTCATAAGGTTTTGTATGTGAGAGCGGTAGAAAGCATTGAGCTTACCACAGGAGGTCCACCAGTCCACCTTGCCTGGCTATGGCTGCCTTTACACGGTTGGCAAACTGTACAGCATCCTCACCCTCCTGTTGGAGGAAATTGATACACACACAATATAACGCAGGCAAACAAGTGGTCATAACAAATAATTAACAGCTTAGCTATTATGGCTGTACGAGCTTTACACCCAACCAAAGTGGTATGACTTCATGAATGTACAGACAAAAAAGAGAAGCTCTGTGGTAAAATAAAAGTTGGGTTTCCCAGTATGTTTTAAAATCATTGTACTTGAGCTGTCACATAGTGTGTTTGTTGTCACTGTGAACTTATCGTCAGTCCGGGAACTTTCACTGTTTGTGGCCAATCGACAAACAGTTACCTAACTTTGTAGTTAAATGCAGCTCTCTTACTCAATTGTTCTTACTCCACTATTACCAATAATTCAGTGTTCAATCTTGGTGTGAGAGGCAACACCAATGGTCAGGCTGATAATCTTAATCTTTAAATCTTACTGAATTTTAAGTTTTGAATTTGGGTTGGGCAATTTCGTCTTTTTTTTTTTGTGGCAGGTTTGTCATTTTATTTAGCTAATTTAAGTGTCTGCCTCTGAAGAAACGAGCCGCTCAGTGACAGACTTCCAACAGCGCAGTACACACACTGAGCTGCTGAACGAGTGGGAGCAGCCAGCTGTAATGCTAGTGTATTTTTCACATCTAACTGCGCTGAATTATGGATTTACTTCAACTAGTTTGACCACAGGGAATATCGTTCCAAGGTGATTCACAGAGGCTCCAAACAAGACTGTAACTCTGGGGAAGATGAGGACACAGCAGGGACAGTCCAGCAGAGGAGAGGCATGAAGTGGGTAGAGGAGCGAGGGACGGTTTGGTGACTTTTATTTTGTTTGTGTCGACTTTGAATGAAGTGTGTTTTAAGATTGCTTAACAAGTTCATAGTTTGGTATAAGAGAGAAACTTGAATTTAGAAGGTGTAGGGTTGTATGTGTCTCTTTAATGTGGAAAATGAATGTTTTTCTTTAACTTTCTTGACATTTAGGGAGTTTATTAAAGCTATTAGAACTTGTTAGTTAGACAGTGAACTCATTGCTCACCTCCCATCTGAAACTACTGGGGTGGTGATAAGGGGGTCTGGGGGCGCTGCCGCACACACAGTGGCAGGTTGGACATTTTGAACATATCGGCCAACCTTTGTTGAATGCAACAAAACCATATATCTACTATTGCTTGTTTAATTCAAATAAAAAAACTCACCTCTCTAGACATGGGAGGAAGGTACCACACACTGCAAACGATGGCCCAGCTGCTCATCATACGTAACAGGTAGTTCACCATTCCAAACTTGCTGCTATTCCAGAAGGCGTCCCCAAATCGGGGATCATACTGAATGAAACACCAGAATGACTAATCAATACCTGTATTACTTTGAACAAACTGTTGATAAAAAAAAGGTTTAAAATGATTGAAATGTGAATTAAAAAAAAGACACACTCACCTTAATGGCCACAGGATAGACTGTGGCACCAATCTCAAAACTGCCCTTCTTAAACATCATAACTGATGTGTTGTTGATGCAGGTACCTGGGGATTTAGAGTAAAGATAAATGTAGGCTTATGGGGTTTCAAAAACAAAAAAAACTAGAGAACTATAGTGCGATTATGAAGTCTTCCTATCTGTACCAGATCCCTGAACAAGCTCACCTTCTGGGAAAATGAGGATGGGTAGTTTAGTTTTATCTTCTATGTGGTCACTCAATCTGCAATACAAGAAGTATTAAGATTATAACTAAAAATTGACATTTTTAGACTTTTCTTTAGATTACACAAAAAACAGCTACATTTTTTCAAGTTACACAAACATTGTAGGGAAAAAAAGAAAGGTTGAAATACTACCTTTTGGCCACTAGATGTCTGTCTTTCACTTCTGAGCGTTCAAACCAAACATGTGGACAGGCCTTGACCATGGATCTCTGAATGACCCCGATTAAGCCACCATGAATTTGACCAACCTGACACAAACAAACATATAACAAACAAAAAATAAGCAACAAATCTATTTTGGGGAGACCAGCAGTTTTAACAGTCAAGCAGCTACCAAGGAAAAAGTGACCGGCGTCAATGTTTTGTGTAACGTCCTGGTTGGCAGTGGTATAGTTACCATAGCATAGCAGCCATCACTAGCCAAGATGATGACATCAATGGGCGAGGTGTGGTTGGCGACACAGATTCCCCCATTCTTGGGTTTATTCTCACTGAGAAAATGGAGATAGGAGATAAGACTGTTAATCTATGCATGCATCATTGAGGCACTTCCTGGAGGATTTATTATCAAGAAATGAAATCATGTTGAGTGTGGTAGCGAGTGTCAAAATACACGTTTGGTGCACAATATGACAGTGAGGAGGTCAACCAGAAGTTAAAGCCAGTCTTCATAGAAATTTGGATACCATTTGGGCCAGAAACAAAGCAACCCTATGGTGGATCTGTTAAAGCTTTGACCCCCAGTGCACGCAGGACTTAAATATACCGAGTCTGCATTCCAAAGATAGAGTTGCAATCTTAAATAGAGGGGGAGCGCAACACTTCCTATGTCACTTGTGTATTTTTAGCACCAGACTAGAGTGGAATACGTGTTACAACAAGCTACGCCTAGATGGCAGACATTCAGCAAGACAAGAAATGTTCCAGCTCTTTGTCTCACCTGTGAGTATCTGTATCAGTTAATACGTTTCCCCCCCGGTGAATTAAAAGATAGAAATGATCCCACTTAAGCACGTCATTACTAAAATTACTTCCCTAACTCTAATTTAACACAGTATTGACATAATCTTAGATTTTGTTGGGGGGGGATTGAACTCGGGCCACTGTGGTAAGGACTCAGGCTCTGTACTTGGGGCACACACTCTACCAGGTGAGCTACCATGACAAGTAAAATCTTAATATTCACCTAAATAGAAATTATTTACATTCAAAAATATGAATCTTCCACATTCTCAAAGTCAGATGGCCTTTTCAATCGTTACATCTGAATTTCAGCCAAGCCTGCACTACAGAAAACTACACCAGCTGTTATAAACTGCAACTGAATAGCAAATACACAAAGCATCAACTTCCTCCTCCACATCCTGTTGCATGTGCCACCCTCTCTATAAAACCTGTCAATAGTTTCATGTTCCTCTTAGATTCTTACTCTGCCAATTTTAAATGCAGTGTCCTCTTCATCCTCACTACCAACGTCCACTTTTATTATTACACTATTACACTATTATTATACTATTACCGGTGCCCAATTTTAGATCAATTCAGGACAGTGAAACTTTTGCTTGCAAGATAGCTGTGTGAATTCAGCAGCTCCAATCACTGTTTAAGAGACTACTGGAGCTTGATTGAGCATGCTTTGGCTTTATGTGTGAGAAAGCATTATTGACTAGGGTTTTGTGCTTCCCATAGGTTCATATACCTGCTGCGATGAATATGAATGTAGACAATCTAGCATCAGGCACCCTCCCTGTCCATACTTGCTCTCACATTTCAACTGGTAACACACCCTTGTTTCTGTTCTCTAAAGATAACTCATCTGTCATTACGTAATCTCACACAGACCCCTCTCCTGTCATGGCAATAGGTCTGCAGCAGATCATGTTTGAGAAAGAAGAAGAATGGGACCATGTGAACAAGAGGAGCAGCATTTGTTTTTTTAAGATTATATCCCTCTGGATTCACATCTATGATAACTTTAAATAAAAAATTTAATTGTTATTATCTTCTGCTTAATGTCATGGCATTTGGAAAGCTATAAACATGATATCTCTTGAAATGTCTGTTACCTTGTATAAAAATATGTACCATTGACACTATCTTTTTGTTTGCCAAATGTAGTTACTTCCTACTTCAGTGATGAATCAACAATGACACTGCTAAACTGACTTTTTAGGTACAGGTTTAAACCATGTGCTAGAGATGCTACTGCATGTGATTAATTGTTAAAATAATAATAAAAAAAAAACAAATCACACAACACATCTATCAATATTTCTGAATTGAAATAGGTTGTCAAGACTCACTTTACAAAAGCACAAAATAAATTGAGAAACTAAGCAAGAAGTTGAGAAACAGCATGGAAACACAGCCGTGCTAAAAACATAAAAGCAATAAACCAGCAGCAGCAGCTCTCATGCTAACCTTTATGAAAACAGCTAGTGGGGATGATAAGGAGCTTACACTCTAAACAAATCAATTGCAATTTGTCAGGCAAAATGCCTACTGGGGAAACGGTAATGCAGCCTTAAGATTAAGAACTGAGCCAAAATGGGTGTATTTAAAACTTTCAAGTTTGTGAAAAACTACCTGCAGTAACAAATATACAGGATTTAGAATTATGTTTTCAGAATTAGGCTAGTATATAATCACTACTGTCCCTCCTGCTGCTATGAACAGCACTGTGTGTAATGTCAAAGTGTTTGTGTCCCAACCGCCAGTGTGTGTGGGTTACTGAAACCAGTCTGGCTGCTATGGGTCTTTCATCATTGATTGTTGTTTTGCTTCAACTATTTCTTTCATCACCACGAGTCATGTTCATCTGACCTAGACTGAATTAAATATTCACACAGTCTCCGTGACGTCAGCCAGTGAAGAGCCGGTGTGAAGCTCAGTGTGGTCGGCTCTGGCCATCGCCATCTTGGCCGTGACTGACTAAACCACAGTGTCCTTATCTATCTTAACTACTTTACCAGGAAGTTTACTGTTGCTGTGTGATAACTTAGCTGTCTATGAAGAGTCAAAAACTACGTGGAATGGGTTCATGCCCAATGAAAGTTACATAACTTATAGAGGTGTGGCATAACAGTGCAGGTCCTTTACCTGTCATGGTAGGTTATAATGGCAGTCAGAGCTCTGACACATATTCTGTAGCACATCAAATGGACGTTCTCACTCAGAAAGTTTTTAATCCTGCAAGAAGGAGAATACAACAGAGGGATTTACTTATAAGTGTCAAGTTGGCACATCCAGGTATCGGAGCTGATATTTTTGATAAATGAAAACAGACGAGCTTGTCGTCAGTCTTACCTTCCATTCGGCAGCAGCCCGACAACAGACGTGAGGACCACAAGGAGGCCTACACCAGTGAAGGCAAGGGTTACCCTGGTGGAGAGGCAGACAGACAGGCAGTTTACACATAATCCTCCGACAGAGGATCTTACAACAGAGCACTTGTGTAAACCACAGAAAGGAAGGATTCCATGTTTTGGTTTAACAAATTAAATTCAAGGTACACACAAAGTCTGTACTACAAGCTTTCACTGAGGAAGAGTAACCACTCAGATAACACATGAAGGTCATGAGTAAGGCCATCCAGGGGAACAGGGTTCTTGTTATTAATTAAAAGTATCCCTGTTTCCCCTACCCCCCCACTGTCAGTGATAATAGACTCCAGAACCTGCAGGAGGGCGTATTAGGCAATATTTAAGACGTCCAACTGGTCAGCTTAATCAGGATGAACCAATCATCCAGGGTTGGAGAAGGTGCTGATTAAATTGGACGAGGATTAGACGAACAGAGAGGTGAAGGGTTCATGCAAGTGAGTGAGTCGGAGCAATATTCAACCAGACAAGTACTGAATGAGAGAATCTATTAGCTGGATGGGAAGCTAGAATGATGTCTGTCTGTGTACTTGCGGTGGCCTGATTTGTCTCCCCACTGGCAGTTGGAAACGAGCCAACCAGGCTTAGTACTGAGTCACTGTCTCTGTCCCTCTCTAAGCTGACCCTAAATGAGGATCTCCCTCTCTAACTCACTGTACGGGCCAACATTTAATGTTACTTCTGTGTTCTGGAGCAGCCTCCAAACCCCACGCAGTGTGCCGAACTTTAATGATTAATTCTTCAATAAGGCTGTCTGCTGTCTCTTTAGGTGTCAGGCTCATGTTATTACACAGCGTGCCTTCAAGTTCATTAACTTCAACAAAGGATATTTTAATATCTTCTTAACCACAATTATAATTTGGGATGTTCCCATTAAGTTTTTTTTTTTGTTGCCCCGATCTGATTATAGTCATTTAATATTGAGTACGTGCCAATACCGAGTCCCGATCCAACACTTGTCTTAAGAGGAGTTTCTCTCTCCGGTGTTAGTTGCTTCATGTAGCCTTTGCCTGAATTACCTGAATGAACTGTATTCTGTTGTGTGTTTATTTCATGCATGCATGCATTTTGCATGAATTACTACAATAAAATACTCTTCTGGGTAATTTGGCCTTCTTAACAGGGCTTTTGTTGCACTTGTAGTGGTGTGGTGAGTGTGGTTGTGTCGACTCTATCTACTGCTGTTTGCCTCTCCTCCTTGAGTGTGAAGGAGAGATCAATAGACAGCAGAGTTGGAGAGCTGACGACAGCTGCGCTTGTTATGTTACTGTGCATGAAAGCTTTACAAGTAAAAACAGCTGTGTGTATTTAAAAATGCCTTGATCGGCTCGGATACTGATCTCTGGACATCCCTAATAACAATGGAAATTAAGCACAATGTCATAATCCTCCAAACCCCTGGGCATCCTGGACTACCCACCATGCTCATTTGGCACATTTTCTACTTCAGCTGTGACCCCTCAAATAGAGTGACACCACCTCACTGGCTGGATTTGTATTTGATGAGAGAGCTACTTGCCAGTGTAAACATTTTGTAACATTGTGTAAATATACCAACCACAGTATTAACCAACAAACTTTCTTTGACTAAGAAATCTTGGATGAAAATGAATGCTGCACAAATATTCTCTTATTTCATCAATTTTCGATGATGACAAACAGACTGTTACTACAGCTACCCTTGTTCTAAAAAACACTTGGTTTGATCCTGAAGTTTAGTGTATGCCTACTTCCCCCCCCCCACACAGGCAAATAATCAGGAATCAATAAAGAATCTGACTGAAAAGCAGAATCGATAATGGCATTGGTATCAATAAAATCTTATAAGTTCCCATCCTTATACTAGTTTCAGTGTCAAAGTCAAATTTTATTATGTTATTCTGGTGGTCATTTGTGCAGAAGAGGCTACATTTCCACTCCAGTCTCTGTCTCACTGCAGGGATAAACACTAATATCTTTAAGCACTGGCCCCATTGGCCAAGTAGATACATTGTGCTATAATACTTTTACCTTTGTAAGGTTTACGATGCAGAATTTCTGCTCGTAGTTGAGTATTTTCAGTGTGGTTGTTTTTGTATTTATTTTATATAAGTAATGGACCCTCAGCCTAACTGCACTTGTTACTGGTTGAGACTTAAAGGTTGTCCTGTGGGTAACCTGGGTGGGTTTGTTGTGGGAAGTGGTGCGCGAAGGGTAGTTGGTTAGCCACGAAGTGTGACGATAAATTCATGTCAGTATGGTTACTGAAAGGCTGTGTGTTGTGTTTACTGCCACAGAAAAAACATAAAACATCCTGGTTTATGTAACATTACGATAGCGTCTTTTTGTACTCTGACTGTTGGAAGCTAGCTAGCTAGTTACGTAGTTGGCAAACTAACTTTACAAGTCAGGCTGAAGTCAAACTAAACTAAAACTGGAGGTCTCCCAAACACATTTTGGAGCTGTAGAGCTGGAAGCTGCAGGTAGGATATCATATCGATCAGAAAAATTAAAAAAATTTACGTTAGCTGCTAACTAGCTAGCTGAGTCCAAACCAACTTGTCTGTAAAGAGTAGAAGACAGCACAGTGACATAATGCAAACACAACACACAGCCTTTCAGTAATTATACTGCAACCTGAGCTCGCAATATGGGGATAAACCCTGCAGGCCACAGGGGGCTACCTACCTGGAATATCTCTGGCCACAGAGTAAATATCTGTGGCCATGGGGCTAATGTCGAACCCTGCAGGGTGTTCAGTTCTCAACAGCCTATTCTTCTACTGGAGGTAAAGCTAATACCTGAGAGGCAGCAGGAAGCCGTAGCGGATCAGCAGGCCCAGCCCCCATAGGACGGTCAGCCTCAAGCTGATGTAGTGGAAGTTGTTGTTGCTGCGGGTCAGCAGATTCCAGGACTCCAACTCCTCAGCAGAGAACCGCTTGGTCACCTCATCGTCCATGATGCTCTCCACTCCTCGCCGAGCAAAATAAAAGATGTCAGACATCTCGAACTCAGGGGCTGAGTCCAGGTCTCTGTTGCTGCCGCTCCGCCGGATCTCCTTGATCTCCTCCTCCAAAGAGGTGGGCTCCTTGGCAATGATAGCTGGAGCAGTCCACAGAGACAGAACATCAGCAATAACAAATATAAACACTGAACATGCTGGACAACACACTGAGCACATCTTACCATTCGAGTAGGGTTTGTACAAGGGGTGATTCATTTCTTTTGCTCCTCTCTCTATCCTAAGTGTGGCCCACTGCAAAGAAGGAACAAAAGGTGCATAAAAATTAAATACAGTTACTTCACGTTACTTCACTAACAAATTAAGCAATAACATAGATGTGCTCATACTGTAAGTGTTGAACACACCGCCATAAATGTATCCCTGACGACATGCAAAATGTTCCTGTAGCAACCAGCTACCACTATTTGCAAACCTCATTGTGAAACTCACTCAACAGAGCAAGTTCTCTTTATTATGATGATCAGTCACAAGTGCTTCGTTGTTTTCTAATGGCAATCTCTCTAGTCTGAGTGTGGATGTCGAGGATGTCAACAGTGTGGGTGCACAACTTTAACAAAGTTGAGGAAACAAGATGGGACTCCTCAGAAGGTAACACTTGTGGTTTATCTGTGACCAACACCTTGTTATAAGAAACTAACATCACAATGCCCACCTCTCCCTCTTCAGTATGTAGAATTGTATGTGCACTCTGCATGCTGAGACAACAACAAGTGTGTGTGTCCAGAGAGAAGCAGGAAAAGGGACACAGTGTTCTAGCTTGAAGACAATCAGGAAAGATCAGTAAATTACTGCTGCGGATAAGTTTCACTTTGCCAACGGTCTCAGACGACAGCACATCCTAGGTTAGGGTGCATCAATCATTGATAGGGAATAAACCTAACAAAGCTGATTGTAAGTATACTCAGACACCGTAATGGTGGGCACGCATGTTAAATGTACACCAGAAACACTAGAGTTAGGAGCAGTTGCAAATAACTTTGAGGAATGTGATGTGATGTTGCCTGCAGCTCATGCTGGGAAAAACCCCATACACCTCAAAAACAGGTGATTTACATATTTCTACTTTACATTAACTGAGGGCTTTCTGCAAAATAAAACCCGTTTGGTCTTTACCCTGTTTTGCCTCTGACATTCATGACAGCCAACTTAAAAATACAGACATTTTCCCCAACTTTCTAAAAAGCAGACTATTTGAAGATTGAAGATTTTTAGCCTACGGCAGTGACGTCCACTTGACTGATCTCTGCTCGTCACCATTACTCAAACAGAAAAGGGCACACACATTAGTAACCTATCTAGCGTTCCTTTTGCTTTATTTTACAGCCACCTTTAAATCGTGTCATGACAAGTTGTGTTACTCAGTGTATTAAAATGCAGCTGACAGTAAAGCTTCCTTGGGTGGAGAGAGGAGGAGCAGAGAGAGCTGCTCCTTATACTGAGAGAACAGGGACAAACTAGAGAGGGTCCATCACGCCAGCATGTGGCTCCAGAGCTGCCTGTGGAAGAGGTTTCTTACTTATTTATCCCCTATGAAGTATTACAGGCGTGGGATTACAGCACTAACACCTTCCACTGTGACTGACACACTGATGGGACTAACGCAAACTGTCTTTAAGCAACACGTTGCAAAAGTAAAAACGCCACTGTAGCTCTTGAACTCAAACTCATTAACACCCACGATGAACGTTCAATTATTTAATCCAACAAGCCTGAAATAGAGACTTGTGCAAGTAATGAGACGCATGCAATAATAATCTTGTCAATAACAATGTGCAATAATCAATGGACAATAATTACTGTGCAATCTATTGCCCATGCTAGTGTGTGGTGTTATCTGTTGTGGTTTTTTACTGTTTTTTTCCTCTCTTGTACAGTGTTTTATATTATATTAATATTATATATATTTATTTTTCATACCTGTTCTTATATTGGTTTTTTTCTCTATCACTTTGCGCTGCTGTAAAATTGGAATTTCCCATTGTGGGACTATTAAAGGAATATCTTCTCTTATCTTAAATAGTGCAAACCATGAAACATCACTTGAGCTTGCACAGTCCACACTGTCCATCGTCCTTTGATCTATTCTTTAAATCTACTGGTTGCTACTGGAATCAGGAGCTGAAAAACATCTCTCCCAAAACCGTTCCCACTGGTCCATTTATTTCTGGCGAGGATCTGCTCTCGGGGCACATGCTGGAAGTGATGACAGCTTTACTAGTGAAGATACACCAGAGATAGCAGAAGAGCTGAAACTGGATAAGTGTGTCTGGAGTCAAACAGGGCGGAGGAGAGCTTGTGATACACTGAGCATCTTGAAGTAGCCAAAAATGAGAGGGAAAGCTGGCAATCCGGCAAGGCAACCAGTTACGGTTACTGACGAGGTCTGTGCCAGCCGTTTTCTCCGGTTACATAACAAGAGGACAAGCAGCTATGTGCTGTGATTGTTAATCCTGTATCAGCCAGTGAATACAATGGCCACCGGCTTGGATGCTAAGAAGCAAGCCATGAAAGCGCACCTGACCAATTCCCTGAGAATATATTCATACTATTCTATAACTGCTATTACGGTGGAAATAAACGTATTGTGTTTGATTGAAAGGAGGGAAAAGCAAATACAGGTTTTCCTAGAAGAACAGAGCCAACAACCTTTACAAACCTGTGTCCATTAACAGGGTGTTTATGTGGTGCATCTGAACACACTTCACACAATATCTCATATGTTGTAGTGTATAAGCAGTGTTTTTGCTCGATGTTCGAACACACTCGCTTAGAGCCCTCTCACCGTGAACGAGATCTTGTAACAACGGTTTCATGTAAAGACGCGCGATGCCAAAGGACCACTCCCGAAGATGGCCGGCAGCGATGAATGAAGACCAGGCAGCAGGGTGAACACACGGTGAAGAGATGCCAGCAGGATTACAGCAGCCAGGTTGTCAAAAGGGTTGAAGAAACAGGGCTCCATGTTGGAAGATCAGGAAGGTTGAAGAACTGCGTTAAACGGCTGAAATCAGAGCGGGCAGAGCGTGATGGAAAGAGGAGGTACAGGCTCATACCACCATCCTGGCCCAGAAGATGCATTCAACTTTTGTCAGAAAGGCCGTCCATCAGGTAACTATATGGGACGGAGCCTTCTCCTTGCGCTGAACAGAGCAATAAAATACAAGTACAAGATGATCATCTTTGAGCGTTGCCCCCCTTGGGCAATATCGTGAATTTCATTATTATTCACCATCCCATCTGGGGGGTTTCAGAAGAAACTCGGTTGAATTCAATTCCAGGAAAAAGGGAAGTGCCTGTGTCGAAATAAAGGCAAGGAGCCTTGCTGCAGAAATGACTATTCGAGGGCAAAGCCTCAGCGCGCTGGTGGAAAGAGATGATAAACAAATGAAACACAGCAGAGTGGTTGGCCTTGTCTTTGAAGGTTGGGGGGGGGGGATCCAAGGAGAGAGAGGCAGCAGGCAGGCAGGCAAGGAGAGGAAGGGCTCTGGCAGCTTCAGCGTGTCCTGCAAACAGACACAAACAGTGAGGATGAGCGCAGGTCAGCAGTAACACCGGAGCTTGCGTTGGCATGTGGATGGACAACGCAGGGAAAACTGGTAAAAACAAGTTAACGCTCGGCCACTGAAAAACAAACAGCGCATGCATCCCCTTCCCAATAAAAGGAGGCAGACAAGTTTAATATGTTAATGTGTCAACCAGAGATAACGTTTACAGGCCCTCCTCGCCCTCCTCTCCCGCAAGCAGCTTCTGATGATGGAGCAGGAAGGCTAACAAGAGCCTCCATTCTCCCCCCCTCTTCCCCAGTAACACACCACACTTGAGTTAGCTTCAGTAAAGTTAACTTTCGTCCCCCACCTTTTACAAAAAAGCCATTTAATCCACGCACCGACCTCAGGGAGCTTGCAAGGTTGAAACACACAGTTAGCTGCGTGGAGCTAACGCTACGTTTGGGTCTGTCAGGCTAGTTAGCTCTCTCCCGCTCAGCCCGGGGTGGTTCACATTAAACGCTGAGCACAACGCTTCTTCCTTTTCTTTCTCTTTCTG
>NW_023339718.1:1820577-1822964 GCF_004916995.1 Morone saxatilis
AAACCTTGGTTCGCTGCGTTTAACGGTTACTATCTCACGAAGGCGGCTCTTGTTGTTAGGTATTCCCCGCAACAGTTATAAAACGCATGTTCAAGTTTTTGTTTTTTAATTAACCGTACCTTCAGGGGTTTTTGGGACGTTTACGGGTGTCCCGGTACAGTAGGAGACTTCACTGGGTCAATCAGCAAGTCTTTTGTCTGTTTCGGATTGTAGCCAACACCTTCCACCGGCGGACAAACATGGGCGGAGGACACGGGCGACTCGACGTGCAGGGCGACCGTACTGAGAACGGCCCAGCCCGCCTCAGCTGACCGCACATCAGGTGACATACCAGTGCTGCAGCTACACCTGGTGGGTCAACACAAAGACACTTGCAGGCCTTTCGGTGTGTTCTGGTCACTTACCCGGCAGTGACCACTTAAGTTGGCGCTGTAGGAGGCAATATATTTTTATTAGGATAGAGTGTAGATAGATAGAGTAGAGTAGATGATAGATCTAGATAAGATTTAGGATAGATTTAGATTAGAGTTAGGATAGGTAGATAGATTACGATAGATAGAGTTAGATAATAGAGTACATACGATTTATGTTGGTTTATTTTATTATTAGGTTATTTAATTATTACTAATTTCCTGTTTTCATTTACTTGCACTACAATGTATACAGCTTGATTATACATTCTGTAATACACCTTTTATTCTGCAATTCTCCTCCATGCTTTTTTTTATATATACCAGGTGTCTAGTATTGTTCTCCTTACGTTATTGTGTTGTTACTGTTGTTACTGTGTGTAATGGCTGCTGTACAACTGCAATTTCTTAGCTTGGGATCCAACTTAAATGTATATGTGCTAATAGGATAGATAGATTAGTGATAGATAAGAGAGATAGGATAGATTAGATAGATAGATAGATAGATAGATTTTTATTATTATTATTTTTATTATTATTATTATTATTATTATTTTATTTACTTGCGACTACAATTAGTTTTAAATTTAAGGAACATAAAAAAGTCATGAATATCCTATAATCTGATTAAATTATGTTTTAGTGTAATTGGTGTAATTGTAGTGATTGGATAATTACATTTGTGGTCTACAGAAATACTATTGCCCCACTGATTCCTATTAAACTATAAAACCTCTTGGATACAATACTGAGTAATACTTTAATGTACTGAGCTACTTGGTACATCTGTCCTTATACAGTATATGTGTTTAGTGGGCATTATTAATAAAAAACAGCCACAGGCCTCCAGTTTAAGGTCAAGTGGGATTCATCATTCAGCACACCTGGGTAAGAGCAGATTTGGGTGGATAAGCACATTTGGTGCATCTGGAGTCACCTTCTCTTATATTTTCTCTCACCAGAAAATAAAGAGAAAAAGAGAAAGAACAAACACATTTAGACACTTACTTAATGGTTAAAGGCAGTAAAGTGGACAATGGGCTGTGTAACCTTTTTAAAATCAAATCCTTCAGTCACCACAAACGAAAAGTCTTTAACCTCCATTGTGTTTGTGAGGCAGAAATCTAAAACCTCAGCAAATAAAACCAAGAGGGTATCTGCATAGCCACTAGAAGGTTTTTTTTTTTATAGTAACATGGGTGAATCAACCAGTTAAAGCATTTGACACCAACATATTGGAATAACAAAAACTTTTTTTTATTCACACATTTACATCCATGTACAGTCTTGTCAAGTAATTTCAACAGTACTGAAATTTGGCACACCATTCAACCTTTGAACGTCTGAAGTAATATGCCTATTCCACAAGAAGAAAATAAATTCATATTTATAGATAGTGTATTTCAATGTTATTGTAGCCACTCCGTGAACACAAAAGCGCCATCAACGGCCATCGTGCTTGTATGGGATGTCAGCTTCCAGGGTACAGGGTCAGTCCATAGTAAACATCATGACACACCCGCAAGTGCATTCACACGTCATCAAGCACTGCTCTCCAGCAGAGCCTCGAAGTCTGGGGAGCAAACCATTTTGTGTTTGACGTTTCCCAATACAGATAAGTCTCCCGTTCTTCCCTCCGTACCAATAGAGACCAGCTCCTGAGAAAACAGAGCGTGGGGAAGAAGAGAAAAGCATGTCAGAAATGTTAATAATTAGGATTCTATGATAAAATACTTAACAAGAGCCTGTGGAGAGACACTGTTAGCTCCGCTGTAGAGTTACAGGTACAGTATGGAGACAAATATAACACTTTCATACCTGTAGGAAAGAGCACGAGGTTCCTAGAGACACATCTAGCGTCACATGTCCCAGTATGAGCTGTACCTTGCCAGACTTCCTCACCAGCATCTTTCCTACAAGACCCTCCCGCAGGTCTTTCAGATTGCAGCAGTTGTCTTCAGCTTCTTCCTCCTGCTT
>NW_023339718.1:1822990-1823866 GCF_004916995.1 Morone saxatilis
ACATGTAGACAACAACTAGATCTACCTGAGACTCTGTTTTCAGCAGCACAGACTGTCCGTCCTCTGACTGCACCTCTGTTTTCACCGGCCGGTGCTCTTGGGTGGGGGGCTGGCCGGGCAGCGAGTCGGGCAGCTGCATGAAGAACAGCTCCTCCCCTTTGCTCAGACTCCATTTATGCAGCAGGTCGGGCAGAACCTCGGGCTCAGGGAGAGGAGGAGGCTTGAAGGCTACCTCCGACTGCTTTATTTCGGTTTCCTCTGGCTCCTGTTTCACTGAGGAGAAGATAGTGTGTTGTTTTTTTTAAAGAGCAGCAAAATCAACTTTTCCAGGACTTTTTCTTGACAATACAAGACAGCACTTGCTCAGAACAGTGGTCAGTGTTTATGGGACACTCCATGTTAGCTTAATTTGAATAAAGTTTTCTTTTAACTGTAACATTAATTCAGCCAGAGCCCACAAATACAGGTAAAAAAAAAAGAAGAGAATTTATTTTAATTTAGAAAAAAAAAAAGTCACATATTAGCCTATTAAAGAAAGAGGTACAATGTGTAAGTGTTGCACGTGCAATTAACAATTATCAACCACAACAATAAATGTAAATGTGATCATTAATAACAGGCTATATGGATGTAGATGTAGATAGTTTCACTGATATGGAAGCATAAATTAAAAAGGAGCATTCTCTCAAGTGTTCATCATCAGTTTATCCTACCAACAGTTGAGTTTCAAACTAAATATACACCCAGGTTTATGTAATTTGAGTGAGGGGCTAAAATACAATTAAAATGTAGCACGGCAACATAGTATATTAGTATAATTTCCAGGACATCTGGTCATTTTAATCAATTTCTAGGTGTTTCCATAACTGAAAAACT
>NW_023339718.1:1823924-1824100 GCF_004916995.1 Morone saxatilis
TCCAGGACATGTGGGAACCCTGAACATGCTTATTTATTTCCTGCTACCATAAAAACTGGAAACACAAGCTGCTGACTTGGGGCTTTTTTAGTTGTATCTTAAAATATAAACACTCCCCCCCCTCCCCCCCAAGAAAAATGAAAAAAGTGGAATCAAAATGACAAAAGTCTGCAGTT
>NW_023339718.1:1824200-1825621 GCF_004916995.1 Morone saxatilis
TAAACACTCCCCCCCCTCCCCCCCAAGAAAAATGAAACAAGTGGAATCAAAATGACAAAAGTCTGCAGTTACCTTCAACTGTGGATTCCATGGGTTCACCATCCTCCACTTTTTCTATTTTAACAGCAGCAGTAGTAAATTCCTCCTTGAACCCCCATCCTGATACAGCGAGGGGGAGCTGGACAGGGCAGCTCCTCTGCTCACTCCTCAGGAAGGGATCGTCTATAAACTGAAAGAATACAATACGAAAGGAAAGTTAAATGAATATAAAATGTGAAATAAAGCTTCTTAATAAAGATGGCTGACAACTGAGGGACTTGCATTGTCTCTCTCCAGACTGCGCAGAATCTCTTTGGTCTCTTCCTCCGTCTCTCGCTTCTCCTTTTTAATATTGATGATGGGTGAGGGTCCCACGCTCGGAGCATCTCTTTCATTTTCATAGCCAGCTGTGTGTGATACATGGATTCACTTAGATCAAAATCATTTACGAATGTGTGGTGTAGTAGTTACATTGGTTAAAAAACAAAAAAAAGCAGTGGTTATCCAAATGTAATCCTACTTCTTTTTTTCATCATCATCTCCGCGGGCCCCTGTTCAAAGATAGAGTGGGACTGGATGACCTCTGGGCGACCTCGGCCCCTGCCTCTATCTCTCGGACCTCGACCTCGATCTCCATCCCTCCTGTCTCTCCTCTGCCCGCTGTCAACTTTTGTTCTGTTGCGACAGACTAAATTATTAGTCCAAAAAATCTTTTCTCTGACATATTTATTGTTTTAAAGCCAAATATAAACTTACTCCTCTTTGGCTTTTCGCCCAATGATGTTGGGTGTAAAGGTTTTCTAAAAAATAAAACACAAAAATAGGGATTAAGTATGGGAACAATTACAAAATCAGGCAATAATTAGATGAGTGAAATAACAGAGTTGGTTGTGCATTTGATTTTCTGTAGATTCTCTGTAAATGTGACATTACCTTCTTCACTCCCCCCAGGGTGAGGTCTCTAGATCGCATTGACGGGAGACGGCCTGGAGAGATGGCGGACGATGGTCGACGGCCCATCAGCATCCCCGCACTGCTCCCTCCAGGGGCCGGCACACGTTGAGCACTGGGGTCACCTGAGCCTGAATCTGCCATCCTAAACTGGAGACATAAAGCAATGGAAACCTTGTGTTAGGGGTGTAAGAACATATCAAAACATATTATATTGTAATATTTTGTTTTGTGATATTATATGGAAAAACACTGTATCGATTTTTATATTTAAATCTCCTACCGCTATATAGCAGTGTTGGAAACTAGGGCTATGATGTTGGATGTTACATGGACTGCGATCAATAGAAATGCAGATCTCACTACTCATTTACATTTAAACAAAACTGCAATATATCGGCTTGTATCACAGTATCACAATATATCACAAT
>NW_023339718.1:1825703-1834359 GCF_004916995.1 Morone saxatilis
GAATAAAATACACAGTTCTTCTGCAGTTAAAGAAATAAACAAAGACTACTTATTGTCTTTTAAATTATTGATGTCTTCTCTGAGCAGCTAATAAAGTATTTATACAGTGATTGATTATTGTACAGCCGTTATTTCCTTGCATGGAATTAATAAAGTTTATCCCAACACAGTTAAACTTGAGTAACCTACAAGTCCTGGTACATTAATCTGTTCGGGTAATCCAAAATATCTACATTTTGTGCAGTATTTTATTAAGTATAATATCCTAAATAATACTTGTTCTTGTCTCAGAGGTTTAAAGAACCACAGCAGAGGATGTTACATCATTTTAACAATTCAGCACATATGAGGATTTAGTGAACATACATTTAAAACATAATTTTGATGTACATTAAGACCTGTATTAAAACAGTGTCCTCCTGAATGTAGGCATCATTTATTCCCATAAAAATGGGCCTCTGCTCTGACAACACAGCAACGCTTGCAGTTCAGTGACATTAACTGGCAGCCATTTTAAGTGTACAAGCCAATTGACCACTTTGTTCCCGTGTCGAAGTTAATCCTCGTGATATTAAAGCATTTTTAATCAACAACACAGCAAGAAAACCAGCAACACGTGGCCAAATTCAAACACGAACACAAGGATACAGTCCGACCTTTGACACACTGTGCTTCTCCACACACTTACGTTATGATTCCTCTGAAGCCCTAAATGGATACTGACTCCAAACTTGTGAGAAAAGAGTCATTACAAGTTGTTTTTGTTGCTAGAGCTGTTTCTGACACTGCAAGACAGGCTGCGCCATGACACTTCCGCACTGTCATCGTCGTCTGCCTTCACGTGGGTCAGACCTGCGCAGAAAGAGCCGCATGTTCATCGTGCACCGGTCGATAACTGCTATAATGAACCTGCCTGTGGATCATTTTGTTGTTTTCTGGATTATTTATGTCTCTATATTACGTGTTAATAATAAAACAACAATAACGACATGCGCAGAAAAACCCGTATGCGTAATGCATCTGGCACAGTTTGTCCTTATGGGAGCTTTTATGTCCTTTAGTCAGTGTGCACAGTGCAATGGATTCACAAAATGCAGCGAGGCTAGACTAATGCACACCACTCTCTATTAGATGAATGAAACCTCAAGCATGAGTTATATATACAGAGTTTATGTACTGGGCTGATATAATGTGAATAAAGAGCTCCATGTACAAGGCCAATACAGTGCCAATGGATATTAACATACAGTACAATAACAATATACATATTGCCATATTAACAGTGCCATATTACATGTAGATGAGTTACATCATCAGGATACAAAAATGGTAACTGTAATCCATTACAGTTGTCTTGTAGAATACATGTTTTTATTTGCATTTTTGGTGTTGAGGTGATTCAGAAGTAACAGAAAGTAGTCAAATTATGTTAATATTGTGATATTTGGATTAAGTTACTGGCTACAATTTGTATTGGATTACATTTTTTAAAGTAACCCTCCCAACCCTACATATATATGTGTAAAGAACACAATGCAATAGTCTTACAATCTGACTATGAATGAGCAGAGTAACCTATTTTTAAAACGGTATTCATAAAATCATTTACATAATCTGATCATAATTAATTTTCTTAAAAATATTTTTGGGTGGGGGCTAATCTATTTATTACTATTGGTGTTTTCAAGAAATATATATATAGCTATATAACAGTCATGTACTTGTGATGACAAAACAGGCAGACACATTCTCTTAGCTAAAACCATTAAAATCTGAAAAAAGCAAACAATTAAGCCAACACTGAAGCTATATCATCAGGACAACTAGATAATATAGTTTAACATTACAGCATCAACCTAATGTACCGATTTGTGGAACCACAATAGATTTATAAATTGTGTAGAATTGTTTATTTATCACTTAATTTATAACTGTGTGACTTCTGCACATGTACACTGAGGTGTGTCAGTGTATAAACCTTGATTATTTCAGTGCCCAAGGCCAGACATACACTACAACCTGGTGGTGGCTGGTCCTGCTGATAATGCAATGACCTTGCGGGTATCCCTCCTGACATGCAGAGTGTGGGTTGTGATGAATAAATCCACACACATTCTGGAAAAATGTCAGAACAGGCTATGGTGTATGCATCACTGAAATACAAGGGTCATTTTTTAGGACATCACAAATAGTTTTTTTTTTGTAAATGGGGCTAACTTCTTAACACACAGCCAGCCGTCCCCAAATAAACTGGCTTTTCCCACCACTGGAGCTGAGAGGGTTATTTGGACAGAGGCAGGCCGTCATGGCATGACTAACGATGGATGATTGCAGTTTAATTACACTCTGAGGGTATCACTTATCTTCGGCTGGCTGGAAATAAATGAAGCTTTTCAATATCGCACACAGCCTGTGAAATTATGGCAATATATCTTTGTCATTTTTCAAATACAAATATTATGTGTTTGTGAGAGAGACTGCAGTTCATCCCTTTGTTATCTGTCTTTATTCTGTGCCAATATCCATTGTTTTAGCTGCAGATTATAGCCATTAATCTGGTAAGGGTCTCCATAATCTCTAATGAAATCCTAAATGAAGTTGTCCCGTGAGGCTGAACAAGTACAGAAACATACCAGTGAAAATCTGCTTACTCTGGACTTACATGGTGGCATCCCTCGCCTCCGAAAAGGGCTGGGGCGGGGGGGTGGAGAGAGATGGCCTGTGGAGTTAGTCCATATGGCATAACAGTTGGCACATGTATATTTTTGAGATCTTGATGGTGCTCTATGCAATTTACTGGGGCATCACTCAGCATAATCTCTTTAGCCGGTGGAGCGTGTAAAAAAATTTGCTCATTTTTCCCCCCCCCCCCCCCACAGCCCGTGTGTGTCCATACTGTCTCTGTATCTGAGAAGTGACATGTATGCAAGCAGCGAAGTGTTCAGTCTATATTAGTGAGTGTGGATTTTGTCCCTCGGGGCAGACTAACTGGCAAGTGATGTGAGATTGGCTGTCGAGAGCATGATGCTGAGGAGGTTGAGAGTCTCACTGTGGTCACACTCCAGTTGGAATTTTTTTTTTTGGTTTTTAATTCATCCTGTGTTGCTGCATGTGAGTCAAGTAAACATCATCCTCAGCGCCCAGAGCGAAAATGAGACTGGGAGGGGGGGAGGTTAGAGCGTTTGTGTGACACAGAGATTGAGAGAGAAACAGAAGGAGAGAAAGAGAGCGTGTGAGAGAGAGAGAGGAGCCTGTGTGTTCGTTTCACCTCCTAATCAGTTTTCCTGGGGGATCTATCATCAACTGCAGCAGAGGAGGCAAGTGGAAAAGCGGAAAAGGAAGACAGTAGAATTCAGCCTGGCTATAATCTTCACCCATCACAAATCTGAGCCTCGTACAAGTAAGGAATTCTTTCAAATCAGCCGACTTATAGATGCTTGTTGTGCTGAGAAAATAAATCTACTGTATTGGACTCTCAGTGTATGAAGTTGCGGAGATCAGATTATCTTACCCTGTGACGGTGCGTTTGATTTGTGCACATAAAGTGAGATGAATACAGTAGTGGGGGTGTAAATGCATGCTGTTCTGCTGATGTATATGTATGATGTATGTGTATGATGACATTTATACCCAACTTTAGGCATTCATCAAATCCCACCATTCTCATTTTACATGAGAGTGTGAAGACAATTCACACAGCAGCAATTAGTACTCATTTTCCCAAAATTGTAATGCTTGGTTTAATTGTGCAAGGGCGTACAGCGCATCAAACTGTATTAGTCATACAATATCTCTGTATAACAGCTTGTTTATTGGACTTCACACAATATTTCTTAGTGTTTCATACTGTGTAATGGCAATTTCACCCCCTCTAGTTTAAAAATGTACTGAAGAAATTGTGCCTTTTCTTCCTCCCTTGTGCAGATGTCTTTAAATGTGTTTTAAAGTCTTCTCCCTGGAAGGAAAAAAATGACTTTGAACCACAGAGTTGTTTATTCTGTGCCTTGCTCCATATGCATGAATGCAGCAGCTTCTTTCATGGTGCTGTCTCACAGAGATAACAGCATCTCTGTAGTGTAACTGAGCAGTAACAGCCCAATGTGCAGATCTCTAGATAAATTAGGATTTATAATGTGAGTCCCTGTTATACTTATTAGTTAGACCGAGTTGCTTGATTAGGAACAACTAGCTATCAAAGCTAGTTTTTGCTGATTTATAAATAAGGGCGATGGGATTTGTGTGAATGGTATGGAAACCTGCTTTTGAACTGTGTTCACATGTATTCGACCCAAAAGTGGAACACACACAGAGACATGGCTCTTTGATGACTTGTCCTGTGAGAATCCCCCTCTTGCCCCAGTTTCCATCTCTGAAAAGACACCATGGTAAGAAATGAGAACAGCAGCTGGAAAACAGACGCGTAGAAACACACGTGCGTGATGAAACAGCTCTCTCCCTTGGCCCTCGCGTGAACGAGCTACCGCACAAATTTCACAGTTCACAGGCTTTAATGAGCTGCTGCAGCCTGTCCATCATACTGACTGGAGAACACCTTAACAGACTTCACAGTCAGACAATGACACCACAGCAGACGTCTGTAGGATCACACGGACAACAAAATGAGCATGTAATGATTGTTTGCACTAAATAGCCTAGGTATTTTAGGCACATCTGTGATTTAGCATATGCTCAGTGTGAGAGCGACTTTAATAAGAGAAAGATGCAATGTGTCCTGCTGGTGTTGAGATGCTGGGATTCCAGGAAGCAATACTGGAGGAGATGATTAGAATAACAAATTCAAGATGGATGAAAAGTAGAAGCAGCCTATGGAGGAATAGATGTGCACTAAGTCTCGGGGCAAAAGAAGATGACCATTGTGCGCCCACTGCAGAGACCTACCATCAGTTTATGAGAGGGAAGGTGACAGTTAATCAAACACAAACACAGGCTGACCAACAGATTGCCCTCAGCCCGGCACTCAGGGCCATGTGCAGCCGCCTGGATCGAACCACTAATGGGCAACAACGGAAATATGATCATACATCACCAGCAGCTGATACCTACTTAAACCTCCCCTACTTCTGCCCAAACAATAGAAAAGCTGCTGTAAGATTTCCCTCGAGCTGCAAACAGTTCTCTTGCTCAGCTGTTTTGAAAATGGCATGCACTTCAGCAAGGCGGCATAAGTGTTTAAAAAGTTGCTTTTCGTTTAAATTGTTGCTGACGGATGCAGCAATGTTTTTGTTTGTGACCCCCTTCCTTGAGAAGACCACGGGAGGCTGCAGACGTGCGGTTGCTGGGAGACTGCTGTAGGTGCATTATGAAATGCACGAGGGAAAGCAGAGGCCAGTCACTCAGCTGGGAGCGTATCGAGTTGTGTAATGATGGGAAATGTCAGTTAAGGGCAAGAAAAGAGGGGAGGAGGGGAGAGAAAAGAGCAGGACAGTGAATAAAAAAAACTGCAAGCAGATCCCCAAATGAAAGGTTAATTGGATTCTGTCTGAGGTGTAATTTAACTGTGGTGTTTCTGAACTGTTAGGGTCCACTTTATAGCTCTCTATGATGCAGTTTAATCTCTCTTAGCAGATGTTGCCATTCTCCAGCACTGGTATTACAGCAGATTACATTCCAGTCTAACTATCCTCTTTTATCTCGGTTTAATGGCAGATGACAGAAATGGACGCCCCTCTCTCCACCCCCTGCAATATCCAGATTTGTGAGGTGACCTGCGACTCCTTCCGCATCATGTGGGATATGACCCCCGAGGACACTGCCAGAGCCACACACTTCTTCATCGACCTGAGCCGCAAAGAGAGCAGGGACAACCGCTTTAAACACAGGGTCTGACATTCTGAAAATGCTGCACCACCTCATGCATCTTCCTCTATCCTCTCCCTGGGTGTATCCATCCATCCCATCAATGTGTCTCTTGCTGTGCCGTCTGTGTTCATATTCCAGACTCACACCAATCGATTTTCACCATAGGATTGCTGAAGTCCTCCTTGTACTGTACGCCCTTTGTAAATAATAGTGGGCTGCCAAAACACGCAGTTTCTTTGAGGTCTAGTGAGGTTAGTGGGTCTAACTGCCTTATGATATTCTGCATTAGTCTGAACACAGAAAGCAGCGGTTGCGCCCTTTCAGTCACTTCCAATACCGGCGAAAAAGGAGAAAATGAGTGCAGTCAACAGCTTCAGGCCACTGACTCAGTTGTACATTGTCTCCTCTTAAAGTGGACAAAAACTGACAAATTCATCCGCACCACACAACAGTTTTCATGATAACGAATTTCATACAGCACAGACACAAAGCAGCAATGTGACGGTTTATCTTTGTTTATTAAATATATAAATATATTTGTCAGGGACTATTAATTTCATACAGTGCGAAGAGATGCTCTGAACCGCATTTAGCTACCAGCTACTTTTCATGCAACTGCAACTCGAGCATGTACAACACATATTTTCATGTGATGTTTAGAAGTTTGAACCATGCATGGCTCAAGGGATGTTGTCTGTCTGTTGGTTGGTTAGCCGGCCCACCACTTTGGTCCGGACTAAAACAGCTCAACAACGGTTTGATGGATTGCCGTGAAATTTTGTGGCGACATTCATGATCCCCAGTAGCTGAAGCCTAATGACTTTAGTGATCCTCTGACAGCTATTGGATTGACTGCCATGAAGGTTATGCAATGACATGTTCTGCTCAGGATCAACTGTAATTTGATTTGAACTGTGGTGACTTTTCATCTAGCACCATTATCTGTTTTGGGATTCGGAACTCGATCCCAAGTGAAACAAGCTATCAGTGCACATACACTGAGAACTGACTATACAGAGGGAGACAGGAGTAGATGGCTTTTTACGGGGTTTAATGTGAATTTCTTTGTTGTTGATTTTTGCATGAAAAAACACATGACACACAAATTATTTGTATATATGATAGGGGATTAGCATTTAAATGATTAATTTGGTGTCTATATTTAGCTCCAGTACCTGACGCCTAACACTTATGTTCTTCCTTCATTTCAGATGGAAAACACTGACTGTAATTATAGCCTATTATTGCAGCTGGCACTTAACAGCTGAAAAAGTGCTTTTGTGAAGTCAAAGCAGGTGTAGGACTGAGTGAGTTGTTCCTGAATGGAAGATATGTTGCCTTTCTCTGATACACACAGTGGCACAAACAAACTTGCATCAGAGATGTTGCCATGGATATATGGGCCTCTGAGCCCGTGCTAATTAGCTGCGCTTCATAGAGGCCTTGGCCAAAACAAAGCCGCTGATTTGATTAGATGTATCCTAGTTACAGCAGCCTGGGCTTGAAGAGGAATATCATGCTAATAAGCCAAAGTTTATGGAGGGAAATGGTTGACTTAACAATTGCATTTACATTTGTTTTGAAATGTAAATGGAACACACAGCAGCCTATTCTAACCTTGCATCCTGTCCCTGATGTCAACTCTTTCCTGCTTCGTCCTCCAGGATGTGCCAACCAAGCTGGTGGCCAAGGCCGTGCCTCTTCCCATGGCAGTGAGGGGACACTGGTTCCTCAGCCCGCGGACAGAATACTGTGTCGCTGTCCAAACTGCTGTCCGACAGCCAGACGGCGAGTACCTGGTGTCAGAGTGGAGCCAGGTGGTGGAGTTCTGCACCGGCGGTATGACACACCATACCTGATAGATAATGTATCACATAGAGTATGACAGCTTTAACCAAAGCAATACAAGATACATACAAAGACCTGCAGTGCACAGAATTGGCAGAAAAAAACCCTAAAAAACTATTCTGCCTCAGCACCAAGTCATCATTAGCATTTCAAAGTAGTGCAGACTTTTGAAACTCCTATCAACTTTGCAGACTATGCCATGGAACACCTACAGCAGCTTCTTGACAAGGCCAAAGGCTCTGCAGGGAGGCTGCTGAAATTCTCTGTGTTTTATCGCAACCAGCACCCAGACTACTTCGACTATGTCAGGTCAGTGCTGCATTCTTATCTCTTCATTGTATACCCAAAGCAAATCCAGCAGCAATTAAAGGACTAGTGTGACATTTTGGCAAACGCCCATTTGCTTTCTTGCTAAGAGTTAGATAAGAGGATTGATGCCACTCTCCTGTCTGCATGATAAACAGGAAGCTACCGTAAGCTGTGGGTTAGGTTATCTTAGACTGAAGACAGGGGGGGCAACAGCTAGCCTCGCTCTGTCCGAAGGTAACAAAATCCACGTACTCAGCTTCATTAGCTCACTGATTAACATGTTCGATCTTGTTGGTTTAATTCATACAAAAACAAAGTGTAAAAACAGCAGGTTGTGGTTTTATGGAGGATTATGTGCCGACTCTATCTTGGCTGGGACCAGTAACTTCCAGGAATCTCCGCTGGTGGCCTGGCACAGTGACAAGAAGACTCCAGGAAGTTGCTCCACCCGGCCAAGACATAGTTTGGCCCATGACCTGCTGTTAAACCCCCCCTTTTTACCTGATGTTTTTTGTATTGATTAAAGGAGGTGTTATGGGTGCTGATGGACAGATTAAGTTACCTTTAGACAGAGCCAGGCTAGCTGTTTCCCTCTGTTTCCAGTCTTTGTGCTAAGCTAAGCTAACTGGCTGCTAGCTGTAGCGTCATATTTACCAGACGGATATGATAGTGGTATCAT
>NW_023339718.1:1834459-1844497 GCF_004916995.1 Morone saxatilis
GGAGGTGTTATGGGTGCTGATGGACCAGATTAAGTTACCTTTAGACAGAGCCAGGCTAGCTGTTTCCCTCTGTTTCCAGTCTTTGTGCTAAGCTAAGATAATCACCTGCACGCTGTTGCTTATCTCACATAGACATAAGTATAGTATGGATTTCCTCATTAAACCCACATGGAGAAATTTTACAAAATTATTCTTTCAGGTATGTCTCTTTTTTTTGTCTTCATGTCTTGGATTAGAAAGGAGTGTGGAGGCCTGATGCGTCCCGCCCTAAAAGACTGCAGTGGGAGTCATGGTTCTCCCATCAATGGCAAGCTGCAAGGAGTCTTCTTCAGCTGCAACACAGAGTTTGATACAGGCCTCCCTCCCAAAGACTCCCCGTACGGCCCCCTGCGTTTCCAGATCCCAGCTGGACACCTGCTGAACCCCAACATCAGCCTCTACTTTGCAGACTTCTACTGTATGTACACTGCCTACCACTACGTGGTGCTAGTGCTGGCCCCCGTTGGCTCAGAGGGAGACACCTTCTGCCGCACCCGTCTCCCCATGCTGGACTTGGCCTCCAACCCCTTCCTGACATACACCAACCCCCAGAGGCCGGGGGAGGAGCCTCTGTACTGCCACGCCAGTGACGTCATCCTCGAGGTGCTTTTCACAGAGCCGGTTCACTTGGATCAGGGCAGCGTGGAGCAGATCAGCGGGCACCACCAGCTGAAGAGTCTGACCACAGCCAACGCCAAGAAAGACCCGAGCTGCAAGGTGTGCAACATCAGTGTGGGACGCTGAGGGACAGACTGATGTATGGCAGACCTGGGACTGTGTGGCAGTGACAAAACAGTTGAGCCCATCACGTGTAGGTCAGAACACAGTGGAAACAGCCCACCTCTCAGGGTGTGTGCATGCTGCTGTCCCTCCCCCCCCCCCCCCNNACCTGGACTAGAATAGTGAATATTAAATAGAAGACTTTTACAATGTGTATCGCAGAAATTCATCATGATCACAGCTGGAAATATAGCGAACATCCATCCATGACTGCTGAACAAAACATAATTGAAGACATGATACGCTTTAGAAGGCTGGAGAAAATCCCTGCTCTATATTTGCTGAGTCATCTGTGTCTTGTGTCTTCTGTGGAGTTTCATCAATTTTAGATTTTTTTCCTTACGATGTGTTTAATTTCATTTTTTATTTGCTAGACTACTACGTTGATGTGATTTCTTTTAAAGATATTTGTGTTTGATACAACCTGAAAGTGCAACGCCAGAAGCATGTTCTCCCTTTTAAGAGTCTGGTTTTAAACATTACAGAGGTCGTAACAAATATTAGACTATTTCTAATTCTTGCAATGCTTTCTCTATAAAGTCACTGCCAGATGTTCTTTGTCTTTTAAAAAAAAGACTTATTGCCAAATGTTTAATATGAATGCTAAATTGTAGCTTTAACTAGTTTTCAGCATCCCTGCCAAATACTTTATTGCTTCTTAAAAATTGTACTTATGAGAATTCATTGTAATGCTTAATTACACAGTGTCTAAATGTTGCAAGACAGACTCTTACTGCAGAAAAACATGGTGCAATGTGACATGGAAAGCATGCTCATTCGTGTGTTGGGGTTTTAGGAGGTAATGGGGAAGATGGTATCACCAAGTTCCCTGCAATTTGTCTTTTGACAGCCAGCCCTGGCTCTATAAACAGGGCTGAGCTAAGATTAGCTTCTCTCTGGCTATGGGGCTGTCTGTCCCTGCCCAGTAATCTCTGACCTATATGGGAATCCCAGAAATGCCCAAAGTGAAAAGGATCCCCTCCCTGGTGCACAACAATAAGGCATGCACTGGTGAGGACATGACAGAGAGAGTGTGGACTGAAACACCTGTCTGATGCTGAATGTTAAAGATGACTGGGGAAAGGAAAAATAAATGGAACGAAACTAACCTGTTTTAAAAATGTTTTATAGAAAGAAATGTTAAAGATGAATGAAAATGCAATTCAGAGTGAAAACAATGCAAATAAAAAATATCCCCAAAAAATATCTTTACCAAAGGACTGCTGCATGTAGCCTGAGCCAAAATATAGGCTGAGTAAGTCATGCCCTTTCACTTAGATTCTTCCCGCGACAGAGGTGTGAGCTCACACACACAGCAATGCTGTAATTCTGCCCGTTGTTATTGTCCCAAAAAGGCTCACTGTGCCCACCTGGTAAATAACTTAAACAGAATTCTATCTTCCTTTTGGCATCTAGCACTTTAGGAATAGCAATGTCAAATTCAAAGATGTCTGTCTGAGGTCCCCCGAAGCGTTTCTGGAGGTAAGAACAGGGCACATCTCTGCAGCTCTGCCACGAGTCAAAGGTGACACGCACATGCACGTCCTTCTGGAAACTGATGTTCCTGACTCGGACGGTTCCTTGCAGGGCCTGCTCATTAACACTGCAGTTCTCCAGGATAACCATGCTCTTTGCCAGCTTGGCACGGAAGGCCTGGAAATCTGCAGAGGGCTGCGGGAAGCCCAGTTTGAGCCGTGTTCCTGGGCAGCAGGTGCTGACGGTGCAGCTGTAACCATCCTCTGTCATGGTTCCCAAACCCTGCAGGGATGGCAGAGGGTCGAGGTCAGGCTGCTCTTCTTCATCAGAAAACTCTCGCACGGCTGTCAGAGACAATCCCTGCGAGTCAGCGAAAACCACACGTTTGTTTTTGATTGGGATTGGGAATAAAGCGTCGTCGTCGTCATCTTCCAGTTCATCCAATAAAAATGGGAGAGGGTGGGTCAGCCAGGCTTGGCTCAGGATGTCAGAGGGCAGCTGATCTGAAACTGGAGGACGGATGCAAGGGCGCTGGGGCTTCAGGATGGGAACCCAAACATGGGGACACAGTTGTTTACGTTGGTTCAAGCACAGCATGACAGTGATCTCTGCAAGACCAGCTGACTGGGCCGTTGACCTGAGGCCAACAACTGGCAGGACCCTTGAAAGAGATAAACGGGGGTTTCAGTAAAAGACTGCTGCCCTAGAGGTGTGATTAAAGTTATGTATATTGTGTAACTGGGCTGTCATTGGGTTGTTGTGAGGTGCATTATTAAGCATGATACCAAAGTTGTGATAATAATTACAACTCAAAATTGAAGGAGTGATGGAAGATAATGCACCCCACAGCAGCGGGACCCCCCCCACACTTAGTTTGCATCAAGTTCTTACGTTGTGCTGGACATCTCCATCTCTGGCGTTGAGTGACGGGAATATTATCCTCAATGTTTGGCTGGAGTTCTAGAAAATAGAAAAAAAAACAGATTACGTGACAGTAATAGATGGTATTTTGATGATTTGATTCCAAAATTATTGTTGTTAGACATTAAAAAACTGTCTTTGTGTGAAATTCTGCAATTGTAATCTCACATAAAATGTATTTTTTTTATATCTTACTTTCAAACTCCTACGTGCAGCGAGTTGTCACCTGTAGTTCCAGTCATCGCTTTGCCCCGCAGGACAATGTGGCACGCGGTCCTATTTATACTGCCTCAGTTAAAATGTCATGTAGTGAACTCCTCCCTCTCTGCTCTCCTGACCAATCAGCTAAGTGTTGTGGTTTTGTGGTTCTTGTATTGTATTAATTTAGACCTGATTGTAATGATTTCAGATCATGCACAGCAACAATCCTTATATTTAAACATATCTGCTACTTCTGCCTCTGCCTAATTCGATATTTGACTGTCAAGACAGAAACATGTTATTACACCAGTACGTTAGCTGTGAAGATTTATTAGAGAAATCTCTGTATGGTCACCTCAGAGCTGTGTTGTAGAGTGCTGATGTGGTGATTGAGTACATGCAGGTTTACTGTATGTAATTCTACTCTGCATTGTGGAAACTATTCCAGTCATCCCGGGCTCTATTCTCAGACCTATCAATGGACACGTATACGACTGAGGCCCGGATCCAGGTCCCCTGCTTATCTGGCTGCTGTCCTGAACAGGGATCACTGCCCCGCAGCCCTGATGGGCCCTGTGTGTGACGCAGAGGAGGGGCCGGATTACAAACGACTCCCAGCATGCCGAGGAAGCTATTCAAGAATCAGTCCAAGTACGTGTATACATATTGAGTTACATGAAACGTTTACCAGACATCGCCTTCCCACTTACTAAGATTAATTTGAACACCAAACTTAAGGACATTTTGATGGCTGAAGAACTGGTTTACAAGAGTTTATACTGGTCAAGATTAGATCATTACTCACACTGCAAGAACTCAAAGCTGACTGAAGTAACTGCAGCATTTAAAAAACAATAAAATAAAATGCTTTCATAACCAATCATTTACAAAAGTTTTTATTCTTCTCAAATCAACATTTTCAAGAAAACTGATTTTATTTTCCAACATATTAATATGAACAACAGCATTCATGCACCCTAAAAGCTTCTCTGTGTATCATCAGCTGTCTTACCTAACTTGTTTTCCTGGTTAGATCATCTCTCTTCATAAAAAGTGAATTATTCCTTATCTCCCAAAAACACTGGGTAATGGGATTCCACATTGGCTAGATCAGCAGTGCAGCTCAAAAGACCCAAAGACATCAGTTAGCTGACACATAGTTCAGTTTTGTGAAGCCCACTCTCCCTTAGTCCCCTATTAGTTCCAATTACTGAGCAATTTGTGTGAGGGCAAACAATGAACACTGATTGCTCCCTCTGAACGCTTACATAACAATGCCATTATAACAATTATGTCCCGGAGAAAGACTGTTCCACGCATCCTTTTAGGGTATGACTAAAAACACAACCACCCACAAGAAACTTTAAACCTTGAAGCAGTGTTGAAATGCAATTCTGCATTTGGTAGCCAAGGTGAAGAGATGGACATTAAAAGGGTTTCCATTATTTATAATAACAGAAATGCATATTAACGTAAGTGTGAATGTCTCTAAAATATGGTGATCAAAAGAAACAACGTCCTTTTAAACACGCACACACATGAAGAGGCGCACTTTGGGATGGTGAGCACTACAATGCCAAGTGAACTGATGAAATTTCACCTTCGGGTCATTTGATGCATCTTGTTATTGAGCAGCAGAGGGAAAAGTCTAATAACATGAGTCATGTAGATAAAGTAACAGAAGGAATGATGAATTAGCAGATTAAACAGGACAGTAACACACCACAATGATTATGATTATGTAACCAAACGTATGTTGTGACATGATTTCAATAGGTCCAAAAATAACTGCTTTGGTGCACCAGGGTTCGTTCGCCAGCGAGCGCAGTGCTGGCTTGAAGACATGGCGCCAAGAATGTGTGTTTGCACCCCACAAATTAGTGCATAATCTTGACACCAGTGAGAAAGATGGGCACAATCTCTGCATGGTAATCTTCCTCATTACTGGAATGTTACAAAGAATAAAGTACTGCTCATTTTCTGACCTCCTGGAGCCAAAAACACCCTCACCAACAGAAAGACCTGTAACAGAAAAAATAATATGTGTTAGCTGCAGTTGAGAGAAATCACAGGTCTGCTTTGTTTCAAAACATATTGTGCTTCCTATAAGAGATACTTTTCTCCCATAATCTGTTACTAAGAGACAATGAACAACGTAAAAAAAGTGAGCTAAAAATAAATCCAGATGTCACTGCAAAGCAGTTGCTTATGTAAGATCTGCAGAAATGAATTAGCAGATGTCTGTTTAAGAGTGTGTGAGGGCAGTATTGAGTTAATGAGAAAGATGACACAGTGGAACTCATTATTGCTCACCTCGACATTCATATTAACTGCACAGCTCCACTTGAAACAAATGGTGCTATAGTTCGATATCGCATCAGGTGCTGAGAGCCTTCCTCAAGATCCACAACATACTCTCTGATAGAAGAGACAAGAGTGGAGACATCAGTTGTTTTAGTATCGACGCAGAATATATAACATTACTGAATGAGGAAAGGTAACACTGCCACCTAGTGGGCTTTGAAAACAATAACTCAAGTGAAATTTGGATGAGTTGTACCTCTGATCGTCTGCTTCAGGCTCAACCAAGATGTTTTCCTGTGTCTCCTTGACTCGCAAAAACACAAAGGAGTCCAGGCAGGGCTCAGGCACTGGGATTACAACAGAACACATGGGATTTAGTGTGATGGTCAGTGGAAATGTCAGAGCAAATGCCACCATCTGCCAGCGCATGCTAATAGCAGTATTTTGGGCGTGGGTCAACCAAGCCTGACTGAATGTAAAGAGGTAAAAATAAAAAGAAGATTTTACCTGCTTTGAGCAGATCTACTGTCTGCAGGTTGGGGGGCATGCGCTTCAGTGCTACAGCCTTCAGGTAGGTCTCCGTGTTGGCATAGTACCTATGTGCCAAATGAACGTGTCACAGAAAAACAGCAAAAGTAGTTTAAAACAAACAACTCTGGCCTTATTCTACTATACTCACTCTTTGGCAAAGGCGAACTCCTCGGGTGAAAGCAGCGACGGATCTCCCTCCCCTCGAGACTTTTCTCTCTCCAGGACGTGCGGGAAAAACTTTTCAATCTAGACATAAAGAGATCAGGTCATTATGTCAACAAGGGAGACGAGAGCTTTTATTTTGCAGCCGTATTCTTGACCTGGCTGACCTTCTGCAGACGAGAGCGCAGGTAGCTGCTGAGCACAAAGCGGATCCTGTCTATTTCCATGCGATGGATGCTGGCCTTCGTGTCACCTTTCTTCACCCGCTGCAGGTTGGCTTCCTGTCGGAGGAAAGGTCAGGACACCGTCAGGAATGAATATTTTGTCATTCAGGGTAACTTACAATGAGAGAAAAGCAACAGATTTATTATTAGAATCCATTTATTGTACAACGATTAAATTAACTGATTAATCGAATAAGTGTGCAAGTACACAGATCCACATCTGCATCCACAGCTGGATCTGGTATTGAGACAGCAGTAATGTAAAAAGTCACACTCATATACAACAGCTTCAAATATTTGACCAACTAGTACAGAAATATTTTTTTTTTTTTTTTTAGATTTTTATTTTTTACAGTGTTCTTACACTTGCCAGAATACACATTTATTTATACATAAAATTCATGAATAATTTATGTTTATTTAAAGTATGAGGGCCACTGTTGGAAAAACCCTGGAGATTTAGAAATTAAGTCATAATACTACAAGAAAAATATCATATTTGGAGAATAAAGTTGTAACATTTCAAGAATAAAGTTCCACTTTTTCTGTTGAAAAGCTCAGGGAGGAGGTGGTGTGCTGTACTTCATCAGACGGGGGGGAAGTAAACTCTGTGAGGACAGTAAGCCACACAGTGGTGAGATTTACATCTGATGAGAAATGTTCTCAAACTGTTAGTTTCAGTTTTCCACATCCGATAAAGAATAGTGCTTCTGTGTCTGTCTGTCTGTCTGTCAGATGGTCGTGTCAATGTGTCTAATCTAAATAGGACACTACCACATCAGCAGAGTGCAGAGCAATAACGTAATGCACAGCAGATTAAACAGGACAAACTGCTTGCTTTTCACATCGTTTACATAAAGCCCGCTGAGCTTTAATCACAGACTGAGGTCCTTTGGTGTGTGCAGGACTCTGCTGGGGAGCTGAAAGCACAGAGAGGGACAGGAAGAGACTGAACAAACTGGTTAGGAGGGCTCGTTCTGCCTTGAATTGTCCTCTAGACTCCATAGAGGAGGTGGGTGAGAAAACACCCTCTCACCCTCTGCATGAAACTGTCCCTGAGCAGCTCCTTCAGCAACAGACTGCTGCACCCACAGTGCAAGAAGGAGTGTTACCGCAGGTCCTTCACCCCAGCAGCTGTCAGACGTTTGGACTGCATATTCACGGCCCTGTGTAGCCTATATTCTTCTGCTATATTAATGCTGTTTATATGTATATATTTATTTTGTGCGGTGCAATTATTTATTTCTACATGCCACTACCTTCTGCTGTAACCTGTGCAATATTCTATTTTAACTTAAATTACATGTGTATAAAAATACTGTATAAAGTGTACATACAACCCTAATTCTATTTTTTTCTTGTTATTTAATGTGTTTTCTTCTGCTATGTCCTATCTGTAGCTGCTGTAACAAGTGAATTTCCCCAGTGTGCGATCAATAAAGTCTATCTTGTGTGATTTTGACTCCATGACTGAGCTCTGGTCTCTGCTAGACCTGGTGATTGACTCATACGTCATTTAACTGGTTTCGTTTTCTTTAAAAATAAGACACAGCACTTACTGGGGAAACCTTTAACTTCAGGTCATCCCTCATTTGACACCTAAGCAGAGCTCATCCGTTTACTACGCAGAGTAATGAAATCTCGAAAGTTGATGGCCTTTTCCTCATAATGCGATGACTTTATTCTCGTAATATTACATATTTTTCTCAAAATATTCAGGCTTTCTTCTTGACAATCTCAGATTTCCCGCTCCTCTGTCACCTACCACAGTGATATGCTGCTTACACGTTAATGCAACCGCAATAATCTAACAATAAAATATATATAACAGCACAACAGTGACTAAAGACGCTTTACTTTTGATTTTTTTAACAATACTTTTATGTGTAAACTTGAGTAGCATTTTCAAAGCAGGACTTTTACTTGTAAAGACATTTTTGCAGTATGTTATTATTACTTTACTGCAGTAAAAGACCTGATTATTAATACTTTTACTGTAGTAAAGCACCTGATTATTAATACTTTTAGTGCAGTAAAAGACCTGATTATTAATACTTTTACTGTAGTAAAGAACCTGAATATCATTACTTTTAAGCACCTATTATTACTTTACTGCAGTAAAGCACCTGCACACTATTACTTTTACTGCAGTAAAGCACCTGAATATTAATACTTTTACAGCAGTAAAGCACCTGAATACTTGAATATTAATACTTTTACTGCAGTAAAACACCTGAATATTATTACTTTTACTGCAGTAAAGCACCTGAATATTAATACTTTTACTGCAGTAAAGCACCTGAATACTTGAATATTAATACTTTTACTGCAGTAAAACACCTGAATATTAATACTTTTACTGCAGTAAAGCACCTGAATACTTGAATATTAATACTTTTACTGCAGTAAAGCACCTGAATACTTCCTCCACCACTGCAGTTTAAGTCAATCATGAAAACAGATGTTGAGCTACAACCCTGCACCATACTGTGCCTCCTGTCTGGTGACATTTAGAAAATGTAGGCAGAACTATGCGTGTTTGTGAACCTAGCCTACAACCCACACAGGTATAGGAAGAGAGGTATTCCCCCGTTTAATGTACCATGTGAGTCAGCTGCTCCATCACACACTCCACCACCTCGGATTTGTTCTCCAGCAGCTCCGGTGAGAACTTCTCATTCAGCCAAGCCTGCGGGCGACAGAGAGGGAGGTCAATGAGAGGCGTTACAGGTTGTCTGTATGAAAGTGTCGTGGCACTTCATGTCACTGTCAGCTCACCTCTTCCAGTTTGGCGATCAGCTCCGCCGGGGTCATAACATCCTCCTGGCTGTCATCTTGGTGGACGTCGCTGCCATCATCAGACAAAGCGTCCGACATACTTTTTTTAACCGTCACGGAGTAAAGCGATAAAAAACTGAGCTTAACAGACACTTTAACTCTATGTTTGACTTTTAAATTAAAATGTATAGCGATACAAACGGAGTAACTACTTGAATTTCACTAAAGAGACAGGAGTTAGTTTACACGGCGGCGTGTTTACTGCAGAATCGCCTCGTTTATTCGCGCCACTGGAGCTCTTCTCGCGAGATTTTGGTTTCGATTTCTAACCCTACGTTTGACTTGTAAGGCAAGGTTCCTCGTAGGTTGTTGTGTGTACCGCCGATTAACGCGATATACAATCAAATGCTTGACTTTATAAAGATTAAGGCATGGAGTTTTTAGCATGGTTAGTGTAAATATCTGCCTCGTCTACTGTAGGAGGTGGGTTTTTAACACTGACCTGGAAGCAGTGCTTCCTGTGAGTGTGAACTCAGGGTATTTTTTAAGATATGTAATGTTATGAATACAGCCAACATACTGTGTGTTAGAGCTGCTCGATAATATATATATATATATATAT
>NW_023339718.1:1844597-1886485 GCF_004916995.1 Morone saxatilis
TATATATATATATTATATTATAGAATTTTTTGTAAGTGTAAAAGAGTATGATGGTGCAGCAAAATTCATTTTGAATTAAAATTTAATCTGCATTGCATGAAAACCTGCTCTTGAAATATAAATGTATATTATTCTACAGACAATGAAAGCATGAAATATGGAACTATTTATAGCCTGTAACCGGTGAAAACAGCAAACAACTATGTTATTATTTACCAACACTCATAGAAATAATAATAATAGTCAAAACATGGAGGCCAGTTTCCCTCAAAGATTACCAAAGTCAACATGTCACGTCTCCTCTGCACAGTTGTGTCTCTCCTTCACTCGTCTGTATTTCTTATCAGCTAGTGTGAATTTAACAGAAATGCATTCATTTGCATCGCTTTTTCCAGTCTTGTTTTTGACCACATTGTGGCCTGCAGCAGTATCTTGTTTGTCTGACTTCCTCTTTCTCTTTCTTCCTCATTGCTCTTGCCGCATAATTCATTGTTATTTTCACCAGTAATGATCTTACATCCGCTGTGGCAATGCCTCTGTAGTGACAGTACTGCACAGTTTTGTCACACAGGTTATCGGTGCTACATCAGACTGAGAGCAGCCGGGTTGCACCACAACCCGGAGACAGTTGTCAGTTTGAAAAACAGATTAACAGACAGTAATACCACTGCCCAGAGAAAAGGTTTGTCCTCAAAAACAACATGAAGTGAACTCTGAAGTCGGAATGAATAAGGGATTGCAGTGCCTTTTTAGATAGCTCAGATTTGTGTAAAATTGAGCTTGAACAGCAGTGCATAGTGACAAAGTCCTGCATATTATATATTAAACTGTAACTCACAAATGTCCTTTATTCTCTTATTCACTGATGACCTACTCATTTACATGAGAGTTTACATTTGTCCCTGATAAAAACAAATAAATAAAACGGATACTGCTAACTAATAAATCCAGTGACAAATTGATGAATTACAAACTTCTTATCAAGATTAATGCTGTTTTACAGTGTGAAGAAATCAGCAATATTTCAAACAAAGGTTTTAGTATTTTTTATGTTTATTTATGATAATTTCCTTACTTTCGGTTTAAATACATATGAATGACAATGAGATGTAACTCTAATATCTTTAAAAATATTTAATACTGATGCATGGTAAATACAATATTTATACAGTATCATTATGTTGAGCAGACTTCACAGTACAGTACAATGAGAGGGTTCTTTGCTTTGAACAGAAAGTATTGAAATTGTGCGTAAAAAATGGTTTTGACAGAATTTAACTTAAAGAGGTGTGTTTTAAGCAATCTATTCAAAAGATTTGAGATTTAAATGTGTAGCCTATATTTATTTCCTGTACATATAAAAAGGGAAATTTACAACAACATATTTTATCTTGGGTAAATAACTTAAATAATGCACCCTTCTGATGCATTTTGATGGTTCATCATGTTTAACTGTGATGTTACAAATATCTCTAACCATCACAGAAACAGTTTTCCACTGGGGGTGGCCGTGTGTGAAGCCACGGAACCTAAACATTTGTGTACTAATGCCATGTATAAAACACAAGTAGTTAAGCAATAAAACAAGTGGACCAACAAGCTCAATGGCATTTTTGTCAAGTAACAGTTATTAAAGTCTGGAGTTGGAATACAAAGAATCACAGCTTGTGAGGATAAATGGGATTCATGGCAGGTAGGCCATATCCAGTTGGGGTATTAAACAGAGGAATGGAGTAGGGATATGGGTAAACAGCAGGCCCAATGAGAGCAGAGTGAGCCTGGCTCACTGGGATATGGCGGTACATTAGCTGAGATTGAGATAGTCTCATCCTGTTGGGGTGAAATGCAGGGTACAATGGAGGTTGGTGCCGAGTCTCTCTCACTGATTTGTCGTAGCTTGACAGGCGTGTCACCTGCAGGCTGGTGTTGGAATGGGACAGACTCTGCTGAGTGGTAGGAACTTTTTGTAGTATTGTCCTAGATTTCTCCCGCTTCTCCGTCTGATAAAGCCACGGTGCCATGTTGTGCTTCTTTGCATAAGTCAAAGACTCGTCCTGCTGCATTAACCTGCCCTGGTGGATTTTAGGGTCTACCCGAATAGGAGCGGGCCGCAGAAGCTGTGTAGATTTTGGAATAACCTTGGTGAAACTAGAGGTAGAGGTTGGAGCCCAGTCAGATTTCTCAGGGAAAGAGGAGGGTGGGTGGAAATGATGGGGGAAACATCTGACATTACCAAAGGGGATTTGCTTCCAGGCAGAGTCTTTAATCTGGCCTTTGATTGAGTCTGCAGACTGGGAACTAACGTGAGAAATGTCTTTATTTTGTCCTGCAGGGTTTTTGGATATCTGACTACGAGTCACAGACTTGCTTTCCTCACTACAGCCGGATGTACTTTTCTCAGAGCTGGAACAGTTATGGGGTAGCTCAGAGCTTGATGCAGGTTTATCTTCATTCCCTGCTGCACCGTCCTCTGATGAAACAGAGACCGGAGAAGGGCTGCGAGAAGAGGAAGATGATAAAGGGACCGGGGAGCCGTCAGAGGAGTTGCCGTTCTGGCTGGAAGAAGCGCGGGCCGGAGACTGGGAGCAGTGAATGACGGAGGGCCTTTCTTTATCCTCGCTCTGAGGACTCAGGGGCAAGTTGAGGCTGGCCTGAGCCATTCGCTTTTTTTTCTCCAGTGGAGAGATGACCTCTCCAGCAGCAGATGGGATATGAGCAGGCCAGGGGCTGGATGTGGGGACCTGGACAAGGTGGGCATAGACAGATGTGCAAAGACTGGTGGCGGCTCTGTTTGGCTGAGAGCAGTCCGGACGGTGTCTGTCAGACGTGGGGGCCCAGAGAGCGGGGTGAGGATGCATCACTGCTTCACTTTGGCATGCAGCCTCTGGACTTCTTTGGGTGAGTATCTATAACATAATAGAGGGGTTGCTTTAAGACACATTGTGTACCTATACAGATTGCTGTCTTTTTGATTCATTTTAACAGATGTTACCTCAGAGTCCATCTCTCTATCCGACTGAGTCCTTTTCCTCTTCCTCTCAGCCTTGTGGACCTTGCCATCCAAATTTCTCTTATAAGGCTTCCGTGGTTTGCTTGGAGGCAGAGGTTTGTCTTCCTCTCCTTTTATGTGTCTTTCAAAGGGCAGCACCAGCCTAAAGAAATGAAAATTTCTGGTTATGAATCGGTTGATGTAGCGATTGCATTGACAGGTTTAGTTGGAAACAGAACCATCCTTACTTCTCATAGTGTCTGCGAGTGCAAGTGGCAGCGCTGGTACTACCTGGACTTCCCCCCAGTTCATCATACACTTTCTTCCATAGACGTCGCGCTGTCACCTGTTGGATAAAAATGTGCATATGTAACAACCCGTCGGTAATGCTTGTGCTATTTTTCCACCAAAATGTGTGAGAAGTTACTGACAGTTCACGCCAGGTACGTAGTGACACATAAAAACAAAATGCTCAGGGTCTTCTTCCCTATCACAAACTAAAGGGCTGCTTAGTTGTGAGTGCCACCAAGGAGCCAAAAAATGTGCAAATGATAATTTATGATGTTTTATGATCTATTTGCTGTTTTATATAGTAGCATTTATGGAGGAAACCGCTGTAGAAATTGCTCCCGGTGGTTGAGAGAAACATAATGCAGCCCTTTACCTGTTACATTCTTACACCTCAAAACCCCTGAGATAGCGTGCCTTCCTTTCTGATTTCCGTCAGGCGCTTGCACCCCGGCATACTCGCTTTCACGTCTGGTTTTAAAACAGTTATTGGAGAAAATAGGTGGCTGGTTACCCTTTAAATGCCATGTCTGCTGGTTTTCAGTACTGAAAGAAAACTTTCGTTTTTAACTTTATGCATATGTAGGCGGCGTATATTGTTGGGTTTACGCTCTGGGACACAGCGGCGGTGGAGATGGTGGTGGCGGGGGGTCACCTCTCTCTAGAGCCCCAGCCCTGCTCTATAGTGTCATTTCAATATGAGTCGCTGTCTCAGAGCTTGTCAAACAGTGTCAACATCAAAGACAACAGAGCATGCGTGGTGATACATCGTGAGCTCTGCAGCGTAAATGTCCTCCAGTGTGGTAGAAACCACCGTGTCACAGTACCTGACCTATAGCTGATTTTCCACTGAGAAACCTGTAAACACTGAAGCCTTCAGTGAAAGGATTATCAATTAAAGAGCCTGTACTTACGGAATCATAGCCCCCAAGTTTCTCCACAGCTTTATAGATCCTCCAAAGATTAACTGAAAGTGGAAAAAACCCAAATTATTTTCATTCAAATTCCACGTGAATATTGTGGTCATTCAACAGCCAGCTTAGGAACTCACTCTGCTTGAAGCCCAGATGTGGGATCCTTTCTATGGGTGTACCTCTGTCCTTCATAAAAGAGTGCAGACTTGAAACAAACGACTTCTCCTCCATCTGCACTAGACTGGGCCTCGCTTCTTCCTCACACTCAGTCATGGAGTCATGAATCTCAATGACAGTGGGAGAAGCCTAGCATGGAGAAAACACGTACATTAGAGAAGTTTTGCATCAAAATCAAGTGGCTCCTGTAAATGCAACACAGTCCACTGCACTTATATAGAAACCTGTTTTACAGTTGAAGGTATTATTGCAGATGGGAAAAAACGAAACAGAGTCATCTCATGGGATGCAAATGTTGAAATGAAACATCAAAATCAGAGGGTAGGGTTTTACCGCTACTTTCAATAGATAACCGCTATACATCCTGTCTGGAGAGAAAGCAGCAGACTTGTGGGGTTTTTGGTCTAGAGTTGTCTGTCACTGGTATTGCAAATGTCACTTTGAAAAACAAACAGAGGCCAAAAGAAATGTAGTAAAAGATGTATATCAGTGGTGATAATAAGCCAGACTTTGAATAAAGATAGGCTTCTGTGTTGTCATATCTAAAAAAAAACAACTGGTTGCATGGTTGCTGTATTTCTGCAAAACTAGTGTACGTAACTTGGAGGAGGACTTTAAGATTCTAAGAAATTAGATTAATCAAGTGTGATAATACCCAGAACTTCAGTACAAGAAATTGACAATGTCACTATTTGTGGTTAGCAAGAAAGAAGAATTGAAACAACAAAGGCATGCAGAAATAAAATCATCAGTTGGAGAGATTTCAAGAAGAGAAGTACAGAAGCAACGAAGACTCAAGAAGAGAAACTGTTAATGAGAACAATATGGTTTCTGTATATCGTTACTGTGTGAACACTGGTACAAACACCTCTGTTATTGTGTTATTCTGTACAGTGAAATCGTAGATTACAGTATTTCACACACACATATTTAATGTGAAATTTCACATCACTACTGTGTCGATTAATTTCGATATGTTGAATGTCAAAAGAGACCGCAATGGACAATGTCAATATTTTACTTTGAATCACCACGCGTAAAAGCTGCTTTAATTCTGAGGCAGTCATTGTAAAACAAAACGGCTCTGGGTGGTTTCATATTGAATCAAGTTCCTCTATGTGGTTCCTGGTTCCGAGAAGTAGGCCTCTAAGAGTGAGTAATAGTGAAGGTGCAGGCCTCTAACCAAGATAGCCCCGACTGAGTCACAGTTGAGTGGCTCCACACTGCTGTTCCCAGCCAACAGCCAACAGCTCTGACTTTCCACTGTTATTCTGTATCACCTGCTTTTCCCTCTGCTGATATTATGTTTGTATTAAAATAGAGTGATGTCTAAAAATATCACATTTCACAAGCCAGTTTGAATAGCCTGTGTTTCTAGAATTGTGACTGGCAGATAAATGTGGAACCTGCATCTGAAATTATGACAGGCTTGCCAAATTTTTGCTCGGGATCTTAGAAAATTCACCGGTATTCACAAAGAACATTTTAACTTTCAGTTATTGTTCTCAGATCTGATTCACAAAACTTTCAGGTTCGTGCATCAATGGTTGCCTACAGGAAACGTTTGCACTCGAAGCCACATACTGTAGCCCCTTTGCTGCAGATCTCACTCGAATATCATTGTGAAACATTCAGTTGATTTCCACTAGATGAAATTTTTTGGAAAACCGTGTGGGTGATGTTGATGTCAATGTGTTGATATGTGATTCTCACAATGATTGTGAGTGGCGTGCTGGATTGATGCAATCGGCAGGCCAGAAGTCACCACAGAAACCACCAGGCTTTCAACTAACATCAGCTTTTGGAAATTTGATGAGCTAATTTGTGTTTCTCATATTGTACCTCTCATTTCAGTTACCAGAATAGTGGCTGTGAAGACCTCTTGCAGTTTCTGTATGTGCAATGAAATATTGTGGTGCGTCTTATGGAGTGAGATGTGCGTACATTCTTTCTCTCAGAATACGACGCACGAGAATCACTTATTCCTTGTTACTCATTTCACAATCAGCCACCAAGATGAAAAGACTGTACACACACAATCAGCACTTCAAAAAATTTGCTACTATCTCAAATTCAGTAAAAAAGGGAAATGAAAACATACGCATAACATCTTTCTGAGTAGTCATGTCTGTAGTCACTGATTAACTGTAACTGATGGAAATTGCCCAGACTGCTGCCAGAAGGCCAACTGACATTTTATCAGCAGTGACTGAGGTTAGTACAGTACCTGGTTGTCTGTCCCCTTCTCTTCGTCACTGGCTGCTGTTTGTTGTGACGTCTCACTCTGGTCCTCTTGAGCTTCAAACATTGACATGAGACACACATTTACAATTTGACATTAATTTACATTTAAATTGCATTGAAATTTAATGAGTCAAAAGGAACCAAGCACAAACACATATTTCATAAAAAAGAAACTATTCAGACTGATTTGCATCACTGCTGGGGATGGAGTTCTGGTAGTTTGTGTGATGGTCAGTTGATCGATCAGCACAAAAAGTTGAAATCTGAAGAACATATTGTCAACTGAGTGTGATATAAAACCACAGGTTGCAAAACCACTTCCTGCTCATGAACAAAACCGCTTGTATACTGCACTGTATGATATTGTAACACGTAAACTACAGTATTTGGCAACAGTGAGACAATCTTAAACAACAAGCTACAATGTGAAGCACTGTTATTCCCTGTATTTAAGTAAGCATGAGAGAAGATGGTAGAAAAACACTGATGTTACTACTGGTAGGGGAATATGAGGTATTGAGAAATCCATTTTATTCTCAAGTCTTAACTATGTATTTTTGCTTTACATGTGCTCACCTCAATATTAAAAAAAATCCACAAATATTACAGCCTTGGGAATGAAATGTAATTCTGAGAATGAAATGTCAAACCTCGTAGCCCTCCACCCACAGTGATATCGTCTGTGCAAAACCAATATGCTTCTCTTTTGAGATCACTTATTTCCTGTGCTGCGGCTTGAACCTTTAATTCTGCTTTCAGTAGCCTCTGACTTCTCCATTTCATCCGTTGAAGACATATTTTTTGACATATTGTATTATTTCTCAAGCCCTTGCGAACACACGCTGTTACTTGTTTGTTTCCCTGCGTATCGACAAGTGCAGATTTTTTAAACCAGATATTGATCACAGTCATATTATGAAAGATTCACTGTTGTACTTGCTTAAGAATAAGGTTAAAAAAATACGCCTGAGGCATTAATAGTTTGTTTCTTTTTACAAATAAATGTAATGTACATTCCTTTCCTTTTGCAAAAGCAGTTATGTCCGTACAGTTTTTCATATATTGTACAAACAAGGTCATTTAAAGTGTTAATATGTATCAAATTCAATATAGCTAAAACTATACAGTATTTAACCCATTGTAGTAAATACATCAAACAGTAAATATGAATTGAATATGGCTTCAATAAAGTTAAAAGTGACACTCACCCATTTCCAGAAGTTGTCTTCTCTGGCTTGACAGTGTTTTGTGACTGTAATTCATGTGGCACCCTCTTCAACTTCACACCACGAAATAGGAAGGTGTCTCCACAGAACAGTTTCATTGGTCGACTGATTGCTCCGCAGCAAATGAGTCTGGGAAACTGAGTTTTTTTTTCTGTTGTTTAAGTCTCACAATGTCTGTTCTCTGTTTCATCTCTTGAGTTTCAAAAAACAACAGCTGTGTTAAAATTGTGGACCAAACTCTGCATTTCATATTCATATATAGTTTATTATTTATTTCTAGATACATAAACATGAGTAAAATTAAGTTGGTATCATGTGTTTTCAGTGTTCATTACTGCTTTTGTATGTATTACCACATATTATTGGGAGAAAATACATTCAAGAAGTGACTAATAAAAATGATACGATAACTTAAATAAGTTTGTTAGTATAGTGATATAATGATTAAAACCTGGTTACTTTCGGTGTTCAGACTGGACTCACTGGGAAGTGAAAGAAACGTTCAACCCAGCCCAAATAGTGCTTCAGAGGTATCTAAATGTAGGCATAACATTTGATGTCTATATTATTAAAACAATGTAATTTACCTATACTGTCAGTGCTAGGTCCCAAAAATGTGTGTAGCTGCATAGAAATTAATATTGTGTTTAGACATAAAAGAAGTGTGTTTTAGTGGTTAAAGATGGAGACAGTTCCTGCTGTCTCCAAAAACTTCTTAGAAGTACAACATGAAGTATTAAATACCACAATGACTTAGCGCTCTGAAAGCCTCTTCCTTCCTAAATTTATTATGAGTTTATGGAGGATGTTAAAATAAAGCACAACGCGAGGAGTGTTTGTGAAAACAGAAGTATTATTTTGAGCGTATCACTACTGGTTATGGTACTAAAGCCAGTTTTATTTGATGCAGTGTAACTATTACAGTTTAAATAGTAAGTGTGTTTTGACCACACTCAGGGTAATTTTTTTAGGTGAGGTCTTAATGTACTCGGTACAACAGCGATCGTACAGGGTCCTGGAGTACACTTCTACATTACTGCAGCAAAATGAGAAGTTAAAACCAAACAAAGACAAGAATTTCAGGGGTTGTTAACTTACTCTTTAAGCACATAATTTTAAATCTATTTTTAAATCATGTGGTTTGAAATTAAAAAAATGCTCAACCCTGACCCAAATGTGAGGTAGTACATGAAACTGCTGCTATTCTGACCTAAGAGGACCGAAAACCAGCTGCTGAAATGGCATTGTTTAGTATTTAAACTGGCCTTATGGGCTCATAACAACAGCTAAGCTGCACAGAAACCCATTCTCTAAAAGCTCTCATGTAGGTAAATGAAAGTTTGAGGACTGGCTGGTATCTATAGGGATTGAAGACTTTACATTTTAAGGAACAGGTGAATCACTACTTCTTTAAAATGGTTTCTACTGACCATAGGTATTGGTTATAAATAAAATGCCAGGACAATGCAGAAGTAGCCTTTTCCACTATGATGATTGAAAAAAAAAAAAAAAAGGTCAGCAATTTCTCTACTACCAGTAATGAGTCAGAGGGAGTTGTCTTGAGATGTTCTTTATGGCCACATGTCACTGCCCTTGGAAAACATCAGCATCTATTTAAACCATTTTATACTATTTTATCACAGGGTCACATTTAAAACTTGCAGTATTTTCCCTCCATTTTCCTTCGACTGTCCTACACTCAGTGAACTTGCACTGATCTTGTGCTAATCACACAGACAAGTGATGAAGCTGCACGACACTATCCACATTTCCTCCGCATGTTTTTGATCTGTTTAAAAAGGGGGATGCCCTATTCCCCCATCTGCTGCGGATAGACTATGACATTTCAAAATGATTAACATTTAAATGTCAAAATAACCAAATATCTACGAACTGTCCAAATCTCAGAGGGATTTTTTTTGTTTGATAGATACAAAACAAGTTTTTTTTGTTGTTTTTTGAGAAAGTGTAATTGTCGAGCTGATCAACAGAGCTCTCTGCAAAATGGAAGACATGATATTCACGCAGCTCCCATGTGAAGAGACTGACTCACACAGAAATGAGATCTTAAAACACATACGTAAATGACACCTGCAATTATTTAGTGGAGAAATAAAACATTTGATCTAAATTAGATATCACTATCACTATCACTATTTAAATGTGGATACAGTAATACTTAAAGAGGCAAGAGTGAGAAACTCTTGACTTGACTCTTAATGCAGACAAATTAATAACTAGAGGACAGATGTGTGGTAAGATCTGAACTTCAATGACTATATATTCGTAGTTTATATCATACTTGACGCTTTATAGGAAATGTATTATTTAATTCCATTTAATTGTTACAATGTTTTGCAGAACTCTTTTATCCCCTGCAGCTGACAACAAATGTGGAGACGATGAGCAAAAACATGGGCCGTAAGACTGAGAAAATCCCCAGCTATTCATTTCAGACTTTCACTGACATAAACATACGAGGTTGAGGTGAGGGCAGCACAATGTAAATGAGAACGCGTAGAGAAAATATTGTGAATCCAACACAGAAAAGATTTCCTATCTGAAGTGAGTCACTATCCTGGGAACAATCTGCAAACACGTTAACTGGCACATAAGATTCCAGTCATGGTGAGAAATGGTCATTAGCTGTATTACAGTGAGGTTTTCCAGAAGAAATGGGTAATAAATAAAGATGCACCCTGTTGTTTTTAGGGATCACAACACACTTACAGGAGTATATCTGCAATCATTAAAAGCAGAGGTGTAAAACTGACATATTTCATATATTTGTATATATATATATATATATATTTGTATATATATATAGAACTACACTGTGGGAGTTAATATTTTTATCTTTGTAGTTTTTAGATGGTGTAGGTGGGAGAGGAAATCAGCCTGAAACTGTATTCCTATCCAGAAAAGTCCAGATAACAGGTTGATTCATTTAGCAAGCAAATATTAAATTACACGGATGATTTCCAGTTTACATTACAGTTTGATACAGGCTGAGACAGAACATTTGGGAAGTATTTCACATGAGTGGAGCAATAAAATGCCAATTCTAACCATTATCAAGATGACATATTATTGCAGGACTCTAATGAAACACTACTTAAGAACTAAAATGTTGCAGTTTGTTTCCTCTTGAGCAACATTCAGGAGAAATTTGTGATTTGCACAATGTAAGATCTGCATTTTGTGACGACATCCAGCAATATGAAACTCAACATATTTGATGACTTGCATGAAATACATGGATCTAAAACATGGTAATTAATTTTTTAGAGACATAAAGTCTTTAAATTGAAAAATAAAATATGCAAAATGGAAAAAAAACAAGTTAGCTGTCAATGATGGAGTTAGACTAAGTTTAAAGAATATATTGGATGTCTAGTTTTTTTATGCAGGTTTTGTCTTAATACCATAACATAAAACAATCCTTTAATAAATGTAAGTGTGCAGGGCGCATCATTTGTAATTCACCTGAAGACAGATTTAACTGAAGGATGTGGGAGAAGTAAAATCAGATTTTCGTGTGAAAATGAAACCTATGCATTAGAGGTGAATTCCCCAGCTGTTGCCTCATTCCAGGAAACTGTTTGTAGATCACATACCGAGTCTGTGTATACGTACAAGTTCCTGTTAGACCTCTGAAAATCCCTATAGGTTTTCTATGTTATTTCAAACCTTTCTAAAATGTATGCAGCCTGTGCTCGGCCTGAGAGAAACGATATGACAACACGCCTTGTTTATTTATTTTATTATGAAGAATGTCTGTGCATTACAATAGACTCTGGAGAAACAAACATGAATAATGCAATGGTTACACGATGCCCTTCTCTATTAATGATCAATTGATTTCTCTGTTTGTCGACTGACCTAAAAACCTTAAAGAGCAAATAATTTTGTTCCACCTAAAAACAGTGAACTTGCATAAATTCGGCTGTCAAAACAGTTCAAATATTCAATTAAAATGTGACTGCGTTCGCTTCCCCTCATTATGGCACCATAATACCACAAATCACCTATTAGAGATCTGTTGTGCACTCAAAATCAACCTCAGACCAGCGAGATCCAAAAAACAAAAACAAAAAAAAGTTAAATATGTTGAAATGATTTGGTTCAGATGAGAAAGGACTTGAAATGAAGACCGTTTTATACTCACAGTTAAAGGGAACTTTACCGTTTTAAGCATTCCCCACTAAAGTCGACCACGCAGAGCACAGCAAACAGCATCTGTTTATTCTTTTTTTTTTTTTTTTAAATATTCACTTCAACCACAGTCAGATCAGTACTAAAACATGGTTTGAAATTCACACAGGATGTAAGTTCAATCACATAAAAAAAAAAGAAAGAGGGAAATTCAGTCTGCCGGTAAAGAAAGGCAAAAACAAGGCAAAAGATTATACTGTAGCCGGTACCGCCATCTTTGATTTTTTTTTTTTTTCCTGAAATGTACAGGAACATTTGCTACAAGTAACAACAAAAGAATTATACCTGAAATAGAACTGAAGTCACTTGGTAAGGAATGCTAACAAGAAGTGCCATTAATGCTCACAATTGAATTTAAGACTTAACGAAGGCTGATATTTTACTGCATCACATTTATAGGTAAAGAGATGGATCATTTGGGGGGGAGTGGGAGGGAGTTTTGGTCAGACTAGGGGTCGTCACAAATCCCTAAACTATGCCATCATTTGCTTACAACATCAATTTAATGGAATTGCTTTCTTTGAAATGAGGAGAGATTTCAAAAGCTTCTGGCCTCGATTACCATCCGTTCGTTGGTCCATGATGTGGAGGATGCTTTACTCCGTTTCAGCCTGATCAGCTCACTTGTGTGCGAGGACCGACTTTGGCGTGTGTTGTTTTACTGCAGAGGTCCACTGCCAGGGCTGCCAGTGTGATAATCTGGGGTGGTGGGGTGGGGGATGGCACGCGCTGGGCTAGATAAGCTCCACGTAATTGGCTGGGAACATTCCAAAATGGCCGTCTGGGCTGTATCCTCGCCACCAGCCCTCGTCTATCATCTCGATCCCGGTGATGATATCGTCGGGATCGAACGAGATCTCGGTGTCGTCAGCTGAAGAGAAGAAATGTCTAATCAGGGTTTCTCCAGATGGAATTTAAGATTTTTGAAAACACCTTTTTAAGACTATTATGAATGCAATTTAAGGCCTATTTTTATGTACATACTAGCAAAAAGAAAGTACAAAGGATATGAAGGATAATAGGAATAGGTCAGTTTCGTTTGGTAGTTGTGATATGATAAACATGGGGGAGGCGGGTGACACGCAAAGGGCTACAGGTCGTGGTCGCTGCAGCCTTGGTACATGGTGTGCCAGTTCAGACATTTTAAGGCTAAAATTCTGATTATTGGATTTTAGACTTTTTAAAACCCTGAACCCCCGTTTCATGAACATCAACAAAATTACAGTATGATGTACATTTACCAATAAGATAATAAGAGTAATTCCAAGTGTGTGAACATTACAAACAAATAGCTACTTAAAAGAGTAACATAACACTAAATATACTTTTTGTTTGTGAGTCTGGGTTTGAATGCATTGTTAGAATTTGTGAAGCTAAAACTTATTTGACTACACATCTGTTAATTTGGTGTTATAGTGTAGTGATAATAAACTCACCAGCCTGGTAGTCATATAAGGCTCTGGCACAGACGCCTCTGTCTGATGTCTCCTCAGCAGTCACCTCAGCAGTCACCTCATAGGAGTTAATCTCCTCCACCTGGGAGTAAAGAGGGTTAAGTTGTGTTTTGGGATTATGTATTATGATGGAATTAAACAGTCATAGCATTTCCTGCCAAAGGAAAGTAAACAACTACCTGGGCCGGCTCTTCATAAACCGCCTCTTCGATGTGGGAGATGGCAGCCGGGGGTGCTTCCTCTGAAAGGAGATTACCATCAATATTGTGTCTGATGTGTCTATCTACCAGCAGGTGGCAGCAGCGGATCCTGATCATAGTTTGGCTGGAGCGAAATAATTTGTCCTCATAACAAATTACAGCAGCATTTTTATAAGAAGCAGATGGGAGGGTTGGGAAGCTGATGTGTAAAGGGTTAACCACGGAGGCTGGTGTTGTGTGAAAAGGGCCCCACCTTGCAGCTGCTCCTGGGGGGTCTCCTCCTGCTCATCATACTCACACCTGGACTGTCCATCATCCACATCAGGCTCTTATCAGCCAAAACACAAGCACAGACATGCATGTACACAGAGAACACGTTCACGAGTCCACACAGGCTGAAAACCACCACCAGACATAACGGCATTCTTGGCACGTTTCACTTATGAAGTAAGGAAACAATAATCAGGGAGTTCTCAGGAAAGAGAAAATACACTGAATGGAAGCATGACTCACGATGAAATACATGATTATAAGTAATATGAAGATGATGGCACACAGAAACAACAATGAGAAATGAAGCATGCAGCTTTTAGTTAAGTATGAGACTGTTACCCAATGTGCTGTGTGCATGTACTTGTAAGCGTGTGTGTGTGTGTGTGAGCTCACACCTGTGGCACGGACAGGAGAGGCGGAGCCTGCTGGGACAGGAGAAGCTTGGCGCTGAGGTGAGCTGGCTCGCTCACTTTCATAGACTGGCTTAGACAGAAAAGGGCTTTGCAGACGCCCTGAGCGAAGACACACATGGAACCCCCAAAACATGCCAAAAAAAATGGACGAGAGAGAGAACAAAGTGCAGACAGGTTGAGCAGAAGGAGAGAAGACACCATGATGGAGACAGTGTTAAGTATGATTATGAGACCAGTAGACAATCTGATGGAGAAGTTCTGTAAAAAGACAGCGTTAAAGCACCCGTTTGTACGCACCGCTACTTGAGCGAGAGGCTAAGAGAGCTGTGCAGTAATGCAGAAGGGGCAGGGACATTTAAAGCAAACAGAATTAGATGTTGAGGTCATGGTGTATACTGGGGTGATACCTGGCTGGGGGCTAGCAGGGGCGGCAGCGGGGACGTCAGAGTCACTGGGAGTCATTCCCCTCTCTCTCTGCTTGAACATCTCTCTGGGGTTTACGGCACGCTGAGAGATGAGAGACGCTGCCTCCTAGAAGAAAGAAAACATACTTATCTTTACCTACAGAGATCAAACTGGATCCTCAAATAGTCTCTGAAGAGGGATCAGTCATGTAGTCATAAATAATCTTATGTGTCTTGTCTTGTTCTGCCTGTATTTTCTTGTTGAGTTTTGTGTTTTTAATGTAAATACTGTACTTTTTTGTATCCAGTCTCTTGTGTATCTGTTGTTGTGTCTTACAGATTTTAAAAAGCCTGTCCAGGGGGCAAGCATTGTGACTTAGCTTAGGCTATGAATGCTGTGGTGTGTGGCATTGGTTTAGGATACGTACTTGTCCCTATACAAATAAACATTGAATGAAATACGTACAATAAGCATTAAGAAAGCCACAGGTTATTAGTAATGTAGTGGAAAGTATTGCTCTGATCTCTGTAAAAGATGGTGAGAGAGGAGAGACCATGCCGTAGAGACTAGAAGATGTTACGCTGAGCTTCAAAGGGTTCACATTTAATTCGAAAGAGAAAACACTTTGAGATAGGCAAGGAAAAGGGAAGTAGTTTGGCCAGAGGAGGGCGCTTTCAGGACGGGGAACTCACGTTGGCCTTTTCCACAGATTCACCTCTCTTGACTGCTTTCTTCTGGGCTGCCTGGTTCTCCTCATGCTCCTCCTGATGGTGTCATATCAATGTCGGCACTGCTGACGTTAGCTACCTTCCTGACTTAAGTTTACAACATGTGTGCGCTAACCAAACTTATTTAACTAGCAAGATTATAGAAAAGTGGGTAACACTAAGTAAATGTGACTCAACAATCATCTCATTTAAGCATGTGTACGTGGGCGTCAGGTTACTTCACAGCTAATCTCGTCAAATGATGGGAGAGGGAGAAACTCACCCAACGTTGTTTCTCATGCTCTTTACTCTCGGATTCCTGCTGCTGCTGGTACTTCCTATTAAACAAATGATAATATAGAAAAGAAAGGGAATGTAACTTGAACCTTTTAACTGTCTGTATTGCTAACCGGTCTTAACCAGTGCGCATTTCCGCCATTTGATACCTACTTTTGTTGGTCGATTTGAGTGGCCCTCTCCTTGTCCCTTTTGTCCCTTTGCATTGCCTCCTTGGCCTCTCGGTCTTTCGTGTCTTTCTCCAGTATCTTGCGCTCCTCCTCAGCCTTGCGCCGCTCCTCCTGGCGACGTTTCTCCTCTTCTTTCTAAACGGCAAAGAGGCGGGCAAGGTCAGCGTTGGTTTGGCTATTTTGTTGGTTTGGTCATTAAAAACCCTTAATTTCACAATAGTTTATCTGAGAAAACTGCAATGTGCAATGAGCACCACTTTCTGGGTGTATCTGTGACAGGTGTGGTGATGAGCCAAAAACTGCAAACAAAGGACAAAGATCCAACGATGCCTTCGCTGACTACGGTTCCATTTGTGATGGATAAAAACTGCCTGCCTTGTGTTTTTTTATCGGGTTTTAAGGAGAAATGGCAATATTTGTTAAATGTTTCAAAAGTGCTAACTCTTGCAATATTGTGGGGAGTTCCTGCAAATTCAATGATTCAATACATCTTACATAAAAATAAAAACTTTTTTAAGGGTTGCTCATGGTACTCGTCACACTGTCTCAGAGAGGAAGTTGAACTCAGCATTAGCTGAATGCAAGTTCAGAAGCCTACCTCCGCCTGAGCCCAGAAGTTGTCTTTGTTGGTCTTTCTGATTTCTGACATGGCGTTGGTCTTCTGGTACACTGAGCCCTGCATGAAAGGAAAAGACAATGGAATATGATAAACTTTTTACGTAATAAGAAATACAGTGGGATCCAATTACCAGAAACTGTTGGTTAGCAATATTTACTTTTTTTGGTTTGGTCATTATTCATTAAATGGATGGAAATGAAAACTTGTAGCTTCTCTCTAACTGATATGACGCCATATGTTTGGTTAAAATATTGTCACATGATGAGCCTCGTTTATAAAGTGCAAGTTGCTTTGATTTTTTTAACGATCAAATAGGAACCAATGGTCGCTTTTTCTTTAGAGAATGCGCGAAAGCTGCATGCGAAAGCTGCATGCTGCCTGTTACGTTACTCCAGCCTTGTGGAGCTGCGGTAACTTCTTAACTTTTATTCTCTTTTTGTTCGTTCTTATTTTTCACCTGTAAACTCTATGAAGTCCTGCCCTCTCTACGATGTATGGTTTTGAGGAGAGTTTTTTGTGTTTTATTTGGTGTTTTAATGTCCGCTTCCACCGGACACGCTGCCGTGTTTATTCGGGAACAGCTGATGGCACTAATGCCGGCCGGTACAGGGGACAGAGGCGCTGATTGACCACCTGAACTCTGGGAGAAAAACACACCGGGGATGCAGGAGAAGGAAGCAACGTCGGGGAAGAGAGGATTGGTCGAGACGGACGGCTTTATGAGAGTGAGAAGATTGAAAGCAGGTTCTCCCTCTCTTGTATATGGTGAATGTACGGTCTCCTAGCAACAAGAGAATGACTAACGGCATTAACGCAGAGCCCGCAGAGTACCGGGAGTTCATCTGATGTGTTTCACTGAGACATGCTGCACACGAAGTATCTGATATTGATTCTGATTCTGATTTTAAAGAGAGTAAGACGGACAGAGAGGAAAGAGGAATGTGTGTTTGGGTCTTTCTTGGTCAGCATCTTCCAATTGTTCTGCTTTGGAGAGTTTGTTTAAAAGAATGTTTTCAGTGGTAGAAGTGTGTGTGTGTGTGTGTGTGTGTTAAGGGAAAACCATAACAAAGAGAAAACACAAACATTTCAAATGTGTCCTGGTATTAAGATTAAGGAGCCTAGTTAAGATCTCGCCCTCTGCTTATCTTTCCAGCATGAAACACAAACAAACAGGAGGGCAGGAACTGCATGCGCTGCATACCACGGGACCCTGAGGGCCGCTGTCCTGGAAGCGGCTGGAAGCTTCTTTGTGGAAGCTGTAGTTCGCTCCCGACGCTTTGGCCACCTTTTGCATGATCGCCTCGGGTTCCACGTCCTCCTCTGCTCTGGCGTTTATTGTGACATGGGCCCCCTGAAACAGCATGACACGAAAGTTCCTTTTAATGAAAGACAAATACAACTACAGTTCTTATCTTGGTTTATGCATGAACCGCCCAGTAGTTTGTGTACATGCACTGTTTGCTGCTATGATATGAATGCCACGGACACCAATCCAACTCTTGCATTATTCCAACAAAGCCTGCACCATGCTGTATAGTATAGTAGTCCTGCTCAAAGGCCTCATTAACATGCAATTGAGCAGACTAATTAAAAACCTCTGTAAGCATAAAAAGACAAGTTCAAATGCATATTTAAACTAGACATGCTAGAAATACTGCAGTGTTACCTTAAGAAAATTGGCCATGGAGCTGACGTGATTTGCACATAATCCTTTCCTGGCATCCTTCACTCCTTCTCCAGTCTGAAACACAAAGGATTATTCCACAAGTTCAACAATGGCCACAACAAAGAGGACAAACAACTGTACAATAGCTAAGGGTAGCACAAACCCAGTTGATGAGGACATATTTAGGCAGACCAGAATTTGGATCCTGGACCCGGCAGAAAGCATACATCACTTTTCCACTGTTCAATTCCTCAACCAACTCCTCCAGTCCTCCATCTAAAAAAATAAACATTGTGGAAAAGTCAAACGGTTACTGTGGTTGGTTGTGTAACTGCGGACATTTTTCCCTTTACAAATGATGGGGTGAGAAAGCAGACGCATGCAATGCTTTTGTGCTGATATTCCAGTGCTGCAGCTGTATGCTGACAATGAAATTCCTGCACACATTTGGTAATATTGTGGTGAGATCATAAAAACTTGATAACACTATCGACTCACCTCCTTTGTCTGCCAGGCGGATATCATTACTGTTTCCCTCGTACGTGAACAAGGCCCTGCGGAAAACACAAGATTAAAATACCAGCTAAAAAGACAACACAGACGCGGAAGGAAGAGAGTTTGTTCCAGAAGTTGATGTGCACTACTTCACATTAAACAAAAGAATTGATGTTTTGGAAACCAGTTTTAAGGAACCTTCACCCTTTAGCTCTATTTCAACATGATGCATTTCACAGGGGAAGTAAGGTAGTGTGAGTATACTAGAGCTGCACTTCTGATTTCGTTGTAAAATCAGCCACGTCAGTAACTTTTACAGGTTGTGTGTCGCTGAACCAGTAAAGACTGCACTTCCTTTTCCTTATATATTATTAAGAGGCCAATAAAAATAACTAACGATTAGCAGCCCTACACAGAGTGAACCCTCAGATAATACCAGGCCATTTCTCTGCTCTGGGTCTGACTAAACAGCATGTTATATATTTTTTTATAGGCACCGAATAGTGAGAAAATACTAGATAACCACATTAATCAAAGGATTACGCCGACACGCTCTTACCAGAGCGGCTTTAAATGCGTCAGGTTTAGGTGCGCTGGCTCGTAGGTTGTTTAGATGAGTCTATAAATTTATTTATGGACATTTTGTAGCCTTTAGTGTTAGATTACTGGGGGCTATCAGGAGATAAGACAGGGACAAGGCTCTAAATGAAAGCAGAGCTGAAACCATTAGTCTATTGCCAGAAAGTTTATCTGCAACTATTTTTATACTCAATGAATAATTTAAGTCACTTTTTCCAGACAAAAAGGGTAAAACTTTTATGTTTCCAGCTTCTCAAATGTGCAGATGTAATCATTCTCTTTGTTGTATATGATAGTGAAATGAATATCTTTGGGGTTTTGGACTGTTGGTTGGATAAAGAAAGGCTTTTAAAGACTTCACTTTGGCCTCTGGGAAACTTATTATGTTTCATTATCTTCTCCCTGTCATGATAATAATCAGCACACTAATCCCTAATGATGATAATACACCTTTAGGTCCCATTGAACAGGAAACCATAGATGCTTTATGATTTTGCCTCAGATCAGTACTACACAGAAGAATCATCATTTGGCCTGCTCTCATACAGAAACTTATACATGCTTGTATTCTTGTAATATACCCACGTGATGCACTGTAACTGCGATGATCATCATATAACAGTTAATACTCTACTTAGGATGTCAATGTCAGACCAGTATACGTGTGTAAAAATGGAAATACTGCAACACTTACTCACTGTCAGGTTCAGTGGCCTTATAAAGGCTTTTGCTTCTTATCAGTAAGTGGAACTTACACTGAAACTAGGCGATGAATGATCACTTCTTTTATCCTATCTCGACATCTTTGCTTTTTGCCGTCAGGACCACTTCAGTGACAACTTACGGTAAAAGCGCCCTGTTGTGTTACTAGACGTGGGCTGACTAAATGCCTAAAACTGTGTGGCAAACATTTTCAGGCTGAGTATCGGGCTGAGTATGAGGCCAGCAGGAGTCCCTTGGCAATTTCTCCGTGGGATTAATTAATTCAGGTCACCATTAAACACCGCAGCGGTCATCAACAGGTCTCCTTTCATTCTGGGGCTGCACAATTATTAGAAATATCAACATTTTAATATGACCAAGTGCAATGAGCTGCATCTTTTTGAGAAAAGGTCAAATGTGTGACAAAACAGCATTGTCATGAAGTACAGTAGTGCTGCAGAGTTGCATACTTGTGGTACAGACGCCCACACATTTCACATCACGATATTAATAGTTTTAATAGAAAAAAAAGGCAATTTATGATGCAAAAATGATCATTTCCACACTAATCTTGAATCATATGGCAATATCTGTGAGAAATAAGAGCAGTATGAAGTTTTTACCATATCGTGCAGCCCTCATTTCAACTTCAAAGGCAGCACAGACACTCTTGTAACGTTAGGTAACGCAAAAGAGGAAGCCCCTAGATTTTACTTTCACATATTGGTTATATTTGACTTCTGATATCTCACCAGGAAGTGTGTGCCAGTGGCGAGCAACTTATTCATTCAGTGTTTCTGCAGACAAGAACATCAAATTATTTCTAAACACACACACACACACACACACACACACACACAACGCATGAGGATTAAGTGTTTAACGCCTTGTTAGTTGTTAGTGAACAATAATTAATTAATTAACAACGTCACTAGCCATGCAGTTAGCTCCTCATTAGCGTTCACACAGAGCTCAACTCTCAGGTAAACGAAGCTGGATTTCGCTGTACGTTATACCTCATTTAATAAGCAGTAAGTTAGATCTGCTGTGGTTGACAAAGTGCCATTAAGTCCCAGGTTTAAGTTCACCCAAGGTTGGGTTAACGTTAACGACTGGCTCAATGCTAGCAAGCTGCAACAGAAAGCCTCCTGAATTGAACTAACTTTCGTTTTTTTTTTTTGTTTTTTTTTTTGTAAAATAAAATAAAAGCCTACTCCTTACCAGTTGGTGTTGGATTTTTCATCCACCACTTCTTTAAATGCAGCTGTTAATGCAGGGCCATTTTTGCTGAGGTTCACTGCCATCGTTACACTGAGTACAGCTAGCCAGCTAGCTATCCGGGATGCGCCCTTCCTTACTGGGAGGAGTGGCGATGATGCTAGTTTAGGCTAGCGGCTACCACGGATTCCTCCACGGCGACACCCCGAAGGCGCGGAGCTTGTTTGCGTTTTTCACTTTCCCCCCAAGCTGAGCTATTAATATACGCGGTCGGGTTTTCGAGTAATCGTTAAGATGAGCCAAATTCTTATTTTAGGAAAGTGAGATAAATGAAAGCTCGCTCTGGGGTACGATTGTGTTGTCTGCTCCGCACGAACCGCGCATGAGGTGTTGTTGAATCAAACGCACCCTACAGCTCAAAGGCTCTATGATTAATAGCAACTTTTTACAGTAATTTTATTGCCCTTACATTGAAAGCAAAATCGGCCACAATTCATTTAAAATATGCCCACATTTTCTCTCTCTTATTTAAAGCTGCAGAAGGTAACATTTATAAAAATAGGTTTTTGTTATATTTGCTGAAACTTTAACTCTATCCTGATAGTAGTGCATTAGACAGACAGGAGAGGAGAAAGATGATTGCTTGTTAAGTTTCATTCCCAGGTTGTCAAATACCGATGCTGGAAATGACATTCAACTATCAACAATCAATCTTTAAGCCACCAACCCAAAGGTCAGGCCCGGTGAGGCCCGGTGGATTCTTGCAAATCCCATTAGAAGTACTAGGAGCCAGAGGAATTAGGTTTATTCTTGTGTACTACTGTTGGGATACACTTAAAGTTACAGCAAATATAACAAAAGGTTGTTTTTATAAAACATAAATACCTGCTGCAGCTTTAAACTATTATTTACAGGCATCTGCTCCTCCTTTAATGCCATCAATGCACAGCTGGTTCTGGCTCATACTGCTGTAAAGACACACAAAAAATGACTGCAGACAACAGTAAACCAAGATGAGCTTTATTCATATGTTATGACACGGTCAATAGTTATCTTGTGTAGGCTATGTGAGGACATGTGGACGTTCATGGTGGCAGTTCAAGCACACATATATTCCAAATTTTAAGATGCATGAAGGCTGGTCCTGCATTCAGAGAAAGCCAGGCTGAAAAATATTGGTGCTGTTCAAGCAGGATTTCCATGTCTACTGATGAAATGAACCACCCATTTAGGGGGGGATACAGCCCTGATAGCAAATTTACAGTTTATGACAATGTTCTCTCTATATATACACAAAATGAGGGTTAAGGCTAAAATTTTTAGTCAGAGGTGTTAGGCAGATGAATTGTAACGAAATCCCTGATATCTGGCAAATGGCTGTGAGAAGGTTCTCCAGAGTGCAAAGCATGCTAAGCTGCCTATATAAACTCTATTGAGCACACTGGACAAAGGAAGTCAATGTCGCATCACTCACATGATGAATTGAGGCTGCATTCAGTCGTACAGTTGGAAGATACTCCGCTTTCAAATAAATAAACAGCCAGATGAACAAACAACAATGCACACAAAGTTTGAACTAGTACTATTACACACAAGTCATTTTCAATTGTGGTCTGGCAGCAAAAAAGACTTTCACTGCATTTAGAGGATATATTTTCAAAGTATATACTGTATTTCAGGACAACTTGTTTTTGACAATTATCTCTACAGCCGCTAACAATGATGAAAATCTATATTTGGCGCCTAAACCGTGATGTTAATTCTACAATCAAAGCTTCTAATATTTTCATGCTTTACTATGGACCTTTCTGGATGAATCCACTCAATAATGCCTCAATAACTAAATTTCTTCCCCTTTAAAACATCAAATAATTCCCTTTATATTGGCAGCATCAGCACATTATGAGCCAAGATAAAAAAAAAAAATCATAGCATTTCCTAACTACTTTATCCAACAGTCACAATGGAGTATATTAAAACTAATATTACATTATGACACATCACAATCATGTTAAATTCTGGTGACATGAATGGAAAAGAAAACTGCCTAAAACTAAAGCTTTCAAAGATACAATACAAAAGGTCACAAATGTATCACCCAGACTAACTGTTTTACTGTCAATGTGGATTATTAATCCAAAAACAAATGTTTGCAGACCCGATCATGAATATGAACATAAAGAAATGCTGACAAACTTCACATCACCTGATATTTAAAGCGAGTTAAATTGTCATGGCAAGTTACTGTATTTATTCACCTCAAGTAACGGGATGCACATGACATTAAATGACTGGGTTTGCAAAATGTCAAGTCCGTTTAAGTTCCCATTTTTAGTATTAAGTGACACCAGCTGTAACCAAAGGCCATTTCATTTTAGAAAAACAGTAGCATGTACATGTTTAACAGCGTCATTTAAAAGCTGTTCACATCCAAGTGTTGTTCAAAAATAAATGGAAATGGTGACGCAAAGAACCGGAGAGGGATAGTGAAAAAAAAACCCTCAATGTGACAAAACAACAGTACTTCTGGGACAGCATATTTTTGTGCAACACAGGAAATCAGGGCCTATATGCATAAAGAACTTCAGGAGTGCTGATCTGTCTTTGATCATTTTGCCTCTTCAGGAAGCGTGAGTGTTTTCTTTTACATGAACAAACCAGTGAACTTAGATAAGTTTTTTTATTTATTATTTTTATTTTTTTTAAGAAGCCTGATGATATGAGCCCTGGTCATTTTTCTCACCATGGGTCACTGCATGTAAAGGCTGATGATTTGGTTAGATACCTGAGTAACTGTACTGAGGAGGTGGCACACAGCTTAGCTATAGGCCAAAGAGTAGCTATGTTCATAGCTACACAACAAGTAACAAGTCAAACAACAGTAGTATTTTGTGCACTATGGACACCAGCCATGGGTGTTTACTTATACAGGATAAAAGGGCAATGACAGCATGTGTGAGAAAAAGGGAAGTTGACATTCACCCTGTGGAGCCCCGGAACAGTGAGGCAAGGGCCTCCTAACAGCAGCTCTCCAGTGTCTTCAAAACCACTAAATACTGTTTTTACAATTTAAAATGCAATGGGTGATAGAGACCAATGCTTCTTTTTAATCTTTCACATTGTTTCGGGGTAGAGACAGTATGTGCCAACAGATCAGCTGCTGGTGATGGCACTGCACCATTTCGTGTTGGACAGGGAACATTCTGCCTCAATTGCACATATACCGAAAATAATAACACAGAAAGGCCACTAAATACATGGAAATACAGTAACAACAAGACATCCAGTGGGACACAGACAGTACCTCTGAAATGAAGGGAGAGCCAATCTCCTAAATAAATCGAAAATTTTTCCTTCTGAGTAGCACAACGATATGAATCACGGACAGTGAAAATGATGCGTATGAATAGCAACGATGATAGTGATAATCACAATAGCAGGAGTAACAGTTTAAAGTCTGAGTGTGGCGGTATGGACTGTGAAGAGTTTCCGGTATTCCATATGGGAGTGCTTTAAGGAGCCCATCAGGTCCTGCTCAGCAGATCCATACAAGTCATGAAGGACAGCACATGGTAGCAGCTCAGCACATGGAAAGCCAGGTGGCACTGTACCTCATTGTATCGCTTCCTCCTCCAAAAGATGGGCTGTTTGCTAGTTTTTTCCCTCTGTTGCTCATTTGCCTCAAGTTACAAATCAAACGTGTTTCTTTTGTTCTCATTTGTATTTTGATCTCCCTGGCACTCTCACATTGCATACTTCTGTGTCCAATCTCTCGCTAATTTGTTGTACCTGAAAAACACATGCAAAGTGAAGAAAAGAAATCAGGTGAACCTGCAAACTGAGAACCTGAAACACTTGTAGATAATGAGTCAGCAGGAAAGTGAGCTAAGATGAGAGATGTAAGGTAAATCTCATTCATGTGTAATACTCACTTTTCCCTGTCAGCCTTGTACGTATGGGCGATCTCCGGCACCAGTGGGTCATCCGGGTTTGGATCACAAAGAAGAGAGCAGATAGACAATAATACTGTGGAAGAATGAATCAGACAGGATTTAGATTAGAATCTTAATGTGACAGTGAGAGGGGATTTATTGGCTATAGACAGACCTACTCCTGACTCCTGCACTGCCAGATGTGATTTTGGCATCTTTAGATAATCATCGCAGTCTGGCTGGGCGATAATGATAAACTAGAATGTCAATATATATGACCGAATACCTTAAACTGTGTGTTGAGCCCTGACAATATTATTGTAATGAACAAATATATGCAGGCAGTAATCCATTCATTCATAGCAGAATTTTTGTATCCTGTTAAAAATATTATTAAATTGAACTTTGAAACTAGACTCCATTTGCTCTTTGAACAAGAACAACATTACCAGAGGGAAAAAGTAAAGGCTCTCAGAATTATGACCGATTTATACAATGTACTCGAATGTCAATGGTCTTTGGATGTTGCAGTGTGACAAGAAATTCAATTTTCTGACATATGCAGTATTTTAGCAGTGGAGAAGTACACCGAACGCTGCCTGAATGCCTAAAAGAGCTGAAGACTTCAGCTGAAAGGTAATCAATATTTCAAGATTTAAACATTTAATAGTACAGAAGAGAATCTAAGATATGGATTTACCAGAAAAAGTATACACTTTCAACTTGAGGAGTGACTGACACACCAATTTGCAGCAGTTTCTTCTTTCTGATTCTGCATATGCAATTTGTATGTATTTATTTTTTTCAAATGTAGATGCTGAATGTTTGAAAGAGTGACTTGGCTTGTTTAGCTAAAAGTACTGTACTGTGCAACACTCCCAACTGTTTTAATACATAAAAATGTCAACATACATCTTGTATTACCCCTTACCTTTAGATACTGTAAGTGCAGGTGACCATTGTGATCTCAGTATATCCAGACAAATACTCCCATTGCTGTTGATATTAGGGTGGTAAATCTTTGTTGTGAATGCAACCTGTGACAAAACAGAAAAAAGAACATTGTAATTTTCCAGTGAAGCCAACTACCTGCACCACAGAAAAAATAAACGACTGAGGAGTGAGTTAAAGCGAGTAGAAACACGCGGCAGACCCTCACTCACTTTGGGTGGTTTGAAGGGGTAATCTGTCGGGAAGTGAATGGTGAGGAAAAACACTCCGCTCTGATATGGGCTGTCACTCTGTTGAAATAAAAATAGAAACAAGATAAGTCTGTAGGCAGCAGTTTGGTTCATTCATTTTGTTACTTCAATCGTATTTCAATTGGGTTCAAGTACAGTTTCACTTACGGGACCCATTATTGTTGCCTGCCAATGAAACACTGCGGGGGGAAAAAATAAATGAATAACCTTTAGTATAAAATAAATGCAAACGATGTAATCTAACAATGTAAAAACACCCAGGCTTTACATTGATGAACTACTTACAATCATCTCCAACTGGTCCAGCGGAGCACTGAGCAGGCGGGTCCCTCTGCAGGTCTGACAGTTCCTAAAGGCAGTCGCATAAAGAAAAAGATGTACGGGTCAGTTGCAGTATTGTGACAGCTGCTACAGTTTTAAATTGGGCTTGCAAACAGAGGGATTGTTTTATTATATTGGGCACACACAAAAAAAGTAAGTAAACTTACGCGTACACTGCAAACATTACAGAATATTGCAGAATAAAATATGCTGACGCTAGAGGGGCAATGCACTGTATGTCAAAATGATGGATCATGGATGAATCCTATTTATTTTGAACTAACTTCCACTTGTCCTGAGGGATTCAGAGAGACCATCTTCTTTGAAACTTAACTGAGGCTTAATCCATATAGTGTTTGGTTCAATATTAAGTTAACTAACTTAACTTTCTGGAGGTTAAACCCCACATTTCAGCCAGGTTGTTATTACCACCAGTCTTTCCAGTCGCAGCCATGTTTGCCGTGCAGTCCTAATCCAGGGCTGTTGACATGTAAATGCTGGTTACAGGACATTTTAGTCACCAGTTAAATTTAGTCCATGGAGGTTTCCGGTTATTATATCAACAATGAATGTAAACGCCATGGCCAAACCACATTACATATTATTCAGCACAGGCAAGAAAACACAAACAGATGGTTAAACAGAAATTAAGCCCGTTATTTAAGACCTCTTGAAAGGAAGTGTTATCTATTCTGTTATATAAATACACACTGTGGCCTGCTCCAGTGCCCCATTTACTATTCCATATATGGCAACACCGACACTGGGGTTCAATTTTGGCAACCAGCAAGCAGCTGTCATTCAACTGCGACTAAACACATCAACAGCCATACTGCCAGTGACCAAGCACAAGGATTTTTTTATTTAAAAAAAAACAAAAAACAACAACTAACAAGCTTGAGAATTCAAAAACAAATCCTGTGCATGACAACCAATCAAACCGAAGCAGCTTTCTTCTTGTGCTGCACTGCGAAATTTTACTTGTTTGCATCGAAGTGGCGGATCAGGAGCTGTCCGATAATAATGAAATATTTAACACAAGCGCAAAACGTAGGGCTGTCAAAATAAAAAGGCGCTGTTTTTGAGGGGTGGTTTACTGGTAGCTAACGTGCTGTGGCAATGCACCAACAGGGCATCAGTGGTTAGCTCGTCTTTGTCTTGAGAATTACATTTTTAAAAAAAAAAAAAAAAAAAAGGAGCACAAAAAGCAGGCAAGTACAGGCTAAGTCGAGCTATAGACAAGGATACACACCGGTGAGATGTTCACAGGGGGTCTCACACTCAGGGAAACACGTCTGAAAGAGGGTATGATTGGCACACGACAGGGGGAAAACACATACTCACCTTCTGGATTCTTTTCAACGCCATTGCATCAATGGCTATGCTGGGTAGCCTGTCAGCTAACAGTTAGCACTTCACACATACAATTTGGCTTCTGTGGCCGCGTACTTCCAACTCTCACTGTAGGTATACTCAGGAGAGCACTTCTAAAATATAACAGGCTCTGGGCTTTTGGTTTCTACTCTATCTGTTGTGTTAAATCTTGATTTTTTTTCCCTGTAGCTTCAGAACAACCGAGGTATTTTGCTGTCTCCTCTCATCCCCTACTGCTCTTCGTGCCTGGCAAATCTGATTTTGGTAATATCGCGAGACTTTTTTTCGACAAGACGTGAGTTGTGAATTACGACTTCCATGATTGTAGTTTTTAAATTATTTAAAAAAAAAACATTTTTACGTGTTTTATCGTTTTGACAGGTTTCACTTCGCAAAAAAATCTAAATTATATGACTTTTAATTATGAATGAATATAATAATAATAATTAGTGTTTATTTATACAAAAACAACAGAATTTGACCTCCTATTATTTAATCAAAATGAAATTTTGTCTTGATATAATGCTATGACACAAAGCTCTACACAAGTGCTTCTCAGAAATTGTGGCTGTGGCTACCAATTCTGTCCCTTCTGTTTGTCACTTTATCACATGCTGCCTTAGATCAAGAGTTTTTATTTTATTTTATTTGCATTAAATTGTAAATATATTTTGTTATAAAGTAATTAAATCCAAAGCTTAAACAATACAATCATCATCCTTATCCTCTCGTTCACAACACTGATAATAGAGATAGGAAGGCGGTGTTGTAACAACAAGTTAATACATGCATTCAAACAAATACAGTCTTCAACACAATAGCTGAGTTCAGGTGTCCACAAGATGTCACTATTTGAAAAGAGCAAAAACACACACAGGAAAGACATGGCCAGAATAGATTATTATGTACAGCTTCAACCGGAAGACGTTTTTGCAAGATTTACGGTGTCTATTATTAAACTGAATGTTGCATGCTCAGAATTAATTCATTTATTTAAATAAATAATTTGTTTAAGTATCGAAGTGCATGACAATGGAGCAGCAAAGTACAATGAAGCCAAACACGTGTATTATTTACACGTACATAAGAATAAAGAAAAAGACTATAGAATTGTTCATTCAATACCCAATCATTGTAAAGGCATATTCATCTGAGTCAGCTGCATGCTCCGGTTTCTGCACAGCCTTGTCTCGCAAAGCCTCATGAGCTTCCCTTTATATGTCTTAAACAAGAGTGAAAAAAGAGCTCTCATTATTTTAGTGAGTATGTATGAATGGGTCGCAGTGTTCATTCTTCTTAAATGGCTGATTCAGTGTCAGGTTGAGGATCCTATCGTCAATGTGACACTGAGAGGGACCATTTTCCTTTGGAAAGCTGAAGATTCCTTCAGATAATATCTTATTGTTTGCTCATCTCTGTGCTCTCAATGACCTGCCTGTCCTCAGGGCCTGCCTGTAATCAGATTCAGCCAGCAGCAGAGGTAGCAGTTTGGGTCTTGTGCAGCAGGGGCCTTGTGTTCTGAGTTTGTCTACTTGGAGAGGCCATTTATCAGCATGAGGTTTTCAGACACAGTCAAGCCCACACTTTGTTGGCTTGAAGCCTCAGTTCACAAAGCCTCCCACAGTCACCCTACTGTAGTTTCCTCTGAAATCTCAAATCACATTGGTTTGCTCGCTACTGTGTACTTTAAACCTATGGGGTTTAGAGGTTTAGAGTTGACAGATGCACTAGTGAGCCCTAAAGTTTTGGGGGTGATGCTACCTTGTAAATGTTCAAAGCAATAAGCAAGCAATGTCTTTGTTTCTATTAAGCAACATATATATATCACTGACCTGTGTGGGGAATTTCCCACCTATATCCAGAAGTTGAGTTTTTAGTTACAGGACTGGTGCCCCAAGTTCTGAATTGATGTATGAGCCAAGGTGTGAATGTGTCAGAACTGGGATGATATGGGTGGGGGTGGGAGCTTAGTTGACCTGTCTCATGAGGAAAATAGCCTATAGTGCTGTTATTTGAAACCATGGACTCAGCAGACTCCAGTGATCCGTCTTTTTGGTCACATGAATTAGTAGAAGTTTTATTGTATAACAGAGAGCATTCCACTTATTGTGGCAATTATGTTAAAGCTGCGTCTGAGCTTAAGCATATTCCTCTCGGTGGCACTTTTCCCATGGTTACCACGACAAAGCACATATGCTCACTGTCATTTTCAAAATTAACTTAAATGGATCTTGCTAATGTCTGAATTATCCAATAAAAGCACAACCAATTAATGCTGAGCACAAGCTGGGCTCACAATCCCCAGAGGTGTTCTACCTTCGGTCAGTGTATTAGCTTTCTGAGGGCTCTCCTATGGAACAAAGATCCATTGTTCCTGCATACTAAGAGATATTTGTTCACTCCTTGTATCAATGGTCTTGATTTGATTATACACTCAGGCAATATGTGCAGGCAGCGCTCATGTTTGCAGTGAAGTCAGCACTCTGCACAATCAAATAATTCTTGAGCTAAGCAACTGGAAAAAAGGGTCATTATGTATGGAGCAATCAGTGTTTCATGGCTCATTTCCTTAGCTGTGATTTGATTTTGCTTGTCAGTGTTAACATGGCCTTTGACCTAGAAATTCTCTGAATTATTCCTTATATCGTCCTTCTGCTTTCTTTTATCAGTATCAGTGTGTTTTACAACTTGGATCAATAACTAAAAGTCCATTATAAAAGCTTTCTGTATCTTCCCCCCTGTCTTCTTCTCGTGTTTTGGGCAGTAAAACAAGCTGGTGACTGCATGTTTTTTTTGGCTTACAAGGTTTAAATGATGCAATCATATAAACATTTATGGCTTCAAGGATGTGCTTATTAAAATGCATTATATGCTTTTACTGTGGCTGCAGAGAACTCTGCAGGTTTTATTTTGGCTTAATTGCATAGTTGGTTACGGGATGTCTTGTTTACAAGCAGGGGTCCTAGCACAAAAATAATGCTTCATTTTAGTGTTTTCAGAAAACAAACCTCCTTAAAGCGACAGACTGAGTGATGACTTGTTTGCTGACAGTTTTTCAAAGTAGTATCAAAAATACAAAAACTAAATTTGAGTAATTTTTAAAGTGTTGTTTAAACGCATGTTAAACTATATGCATCAGATTAAAAAGCTTATCATATGTTTTGCATGTAATATTCTAACTGGGAAAGTGCATTCAACCATCTGAGAAATGTGCTGAATTAAATGTCAAAGATTTTAGTCTGAAGTGAAAAATAACAGAAAAAGCTATCATGAAATGGAAAAACTCAAGTAAAACCAGTACTCCAAACTGCACTTACGTAAAGTTCCTGTCCAAATACGCTTTACTTTCCACATTTGGATTAAAACAATATTACTAAACATTATAACAGCAAGCATGAGTTATGGATTCATCATCTCCAAAATGATTCATGACTTATTTTTTTAATTCCTCTCTGATTATCAGGATTTAATGCCTCTCCAGAGAGAGCAACAAAAATGAGCTCAGATCCCGTCCCCTGTGTCTATCACCTCTGATCCACCCTTATCAGATGTGCATCATGTGGAGCACAGGCACAAACCACACATATAGTCATAAAGAACCAGTAATCCTTTGGGGTTAAGCACTTAAAGAGCAATCCCCAGAGCCCTCTGTGTCTCTGTGTTGCACCACACTTCTGGCACGGTGATTGACAGCTCTGGAAACTGTTTGACTGTGCTGCTCTTGCAATGAGTAGTCTCCAGAGCATAGGTAATAACTAGTCTGGAGTGTTGACTAATACATTTAGCGGTGACTCTCCGTAATCAAATGTGTTCCAGCTGTTTGAGTTCTGATGACAATTTCAGGTTTTCCCAGTTTCCCAGCTTCCTTGAGAGACAAAGGAGGGATTTCCTCTGAAACAGACAGGCAGTGGCAGCACCAACAAATGACTTGGTACTGTTATCAAATAGAAACTCTGACTAAATATAAACTTATCATCTGCTGCCTGAGCCAGTGCAGAAATTAAGGAGAAAGTAACATTTGAAACAATGTGTACAGGTTTTCTACAGGCTGTGTCCTGGGACAAGAGAGTCAATTCACATCAAAAATACAATAAAAGAAATAAAAAGTGTCCTTTTAATTAAAGCATGATAATATTTTGTGACTTAGGTCAAAAGGAAATATCATCTTTGCACCTTTCTTACACATGCACACCATCTCCTCAGAAGATATGGGAGATTTGAATATAAATGTTGCTACACAGAGGTATTAAAGCTGGCACCTGTTGCTTGACAGGACTGTGAAGAGATGTGTAGTTCTGTGATTGTGTGTAAATGTAAGTGAGTGGGACATGGGGGGGCTGTCCATCCTGCTGCACAATAAACAGTTTGTTTCCCAGGAGCACCCCTCATGTTCCTGTTGTTGGCTCCATCGCTGCTCACTGGGAAACGTCCTGGCCTCTATTGTCCAGGAGGTCGGGGGTCACAGGATGCTCCTAAAGGCCCGAAAGGGGAGGTAAGAGGTTTGATAGTAAGACATGATAAAGAGCCCCCCCCCGTCCTCCACAAATGCACCCCTTAAAAAACAAAACATCAAGATTGCTTCTTTTTTCCCTCTCTTGTCACACCGTCTTTTATTCGAAATCCCAGTCACTATCAAGAGTTTCAGGAAATGAAATCCGGACAATGCTCCGACTGACTATTTCATATTGAACATCCTGATTGCCGTTTAGTATGTTCTTCATGTGTAGAGCTCTGTTCCTTGCGTGCGTTCATTGCATATCTTTAATGGAGTACGTAGTCCACAAGCTTTCCCATAGAAAAATGGGAAATTCAATCTGAGCAGCTAACAGAGGGTAAGGGATATCATTAAAGAAGAAAAAAAAAGCCAAGAAAGGAGTGGTTGTATTGTACTGTTTTCAAGACACAAATGTTATACTTTAACCACAGACAGAGCTTAAACACTGGCTGTGACTATAGTGCAGATACATGCGTCTGATTGCAGTGACCTTTTAAACAGCATAGCGCATAAACACCCATATAAATGCTGTTTTTGCAGGCCGATTAAATATGTCGCCTCATAACAGCAGACGTTTATGATAGTTAAACAGAGACACCAGGCTGCCATAATGGAAACTTCTTGCACCTCTCCTAAGACTACATACAAACTCAATTTGAGTTTTTGTGTCTGCGTCAAACGGCATCCATGCAATATTTCCTGTGAAATTAATTTATTAAGGCTTTTGAGCAATAGTCTTATTTTTTTATTGCAATGGAAAGAGCTCTGGGGCCTGTGCCTCAGTGTACCGGAGGAATGGAATGAGTAGACATGCTATTCTCTGGACATTCACAGGGACACATTTATCTTTTTTATGGAGCAAAGCTAACAGGAGCTTTGAACAATATTCCAGATGTTTGTTGCACTGAATTTTATCAGCCTAATACTAATGGACTGATATCCACAGCACCTCGAGAGCAACAAAAAGGCTGTGAATCCTTTATGTTAGTATCTGTCCCCAAAGTAATATAGTTTCTTTGCATCTATGTATCACATTTGATGTTGTGCAAACAGATAACTAAAATATATAAAATATCAACTGTTTTTCACATTCGTAGGTAAAACATTTTCCAGACTTAATTATTGCATATAGGCGGATGGAGGAAGAAGTATTTAAATCTTTTACTTGGGTAAACATTGCAACAGCACTGTAAAAATACACCATTATAAGTACTGCCCTGTATTTAATCTTCAAATTTTACTTAAAGCAGCTATAATTTATTAATTTATATTTTTAGAATCATGCAACAATTTGACAATATTAAAATGATTATCACCTCAGTGCAGATTTTCTTCTATTTTTATTCACTCTCACCGCTCTCATACTTTTCTGCAAACCCAGCAGGTGGCTGTTTCCAGCTGAAAAACTCTTAAACTCACAAACACAAACATGATGAGCACAGTGGAGCAGCTAGAAGAGAGTGAAGATTGGACTCGGAAACACAATTCCAAATGAAAGATAATGTTGTCAATATTGCGTAGCACAGTATTATGTACAAAAAGTATCTGTTACACAGTTAAACAGCCACAGTAGTTGTTGTATTGTTATATATCTTATTGATTTATTACTGGGGAAGTAGCATTAACCATTTTAAGGGGTAGTTTAATTTGTAACAAAATGTCATATTTCATAAGTTAAGATAAGGTGATCAAATGTTTTGCATATAAAATGTTAATCAGTAAAGTAACTACAACTGCCAAATAAATGTGATGTATCAGAGCAAAGAAGTACAAAATGTACCTCTAAAAGTTAGTGGAGAAAAAGTATAAAATGACACTATAAAAAAGAAGCACTAAGTAAAAAGTACCTCAAATTTGAACTCAAGTACAGTACTTAATTGTAAATGTACTTGTTACATTCCACCACTGCCTAATTGTTCTTTGTCTTGCTATTGTACGTCTGAAGACTTGTAGTGTCTGAAGTAAGATGAGGAGTTAATAAAGGTAACATGAGAGACAATAGCTGCAGCACATGGCCATCTTCACTTTTCAACCACAGGCAATTATGAATATAATGCTCACAGTTTGAGTTACATGTTATGAATCTTCCTGGAGGCCTGACCCTCACCTCATCTCGCCCTGTCATATCAGGTTAGGAGTTGTACTAGAGGAGGGACGTGACAGCTGGAAATGGTTTGAGGCTCTCTGGATAGTTTGTTTTCAGACCACGCTGCAGGGAATGTATGAGAGACACGTGTAGGTTAGCCTTTGGCTGTAGTGCTTATGTGCCTCGCGGTGATAAAACTGTTACTGTGAATGATATCACTGTAAAAATCTGCACTGCAGCATATTTAGTTTGCTCTTAGTGTTCTCTCTAAGTGTGACAGGCTGATCGGAGCTGTCCAGGTAACCCAGTAATGTGTCACTATCTGAGTTAATTAGACTCCTCTGTGCTTTGAGCACTTTGACCTATTGGGGATTCATTTCCTGGCCTGTTGTGTTTCTAAGTCTGCAAGTGGGGTTCTGGCATAATTTGCGTTCTCACTTCCCAATCCTTCTCAGATGGTGGGGTGCTTTTCCTTTCTTTATGACCAAATAAATCTGACTGGTGCCAAAGAGAAAAAAAATGGGATTAAAATTCCCCTTTCGCTGTCTTGAGGAGCCCAGCTGCACTGCACTGTTTGTTTTCCACAGCACGGTGCAGCTGCAGAGTCGAGCATTATAGAGAGGTGGGCCAAAGCAAAACAGAAATGACTTATTTTTATTGGCACGTACCTTCCCATTCACAGAGTGATAATTGTATTGTGGAATTAGAAAGCAAGAACAACAGTCTGGTTAAGATAATTTTAATGTGGTTAAACATGCTTTTTGTTTTCCTGTAATATCTTCAAGGTGGTTTTCTTCACTCGGAGGATTTCTACAGTAGCTCTTACTCTCACAACTAAATTCTCCTTTCTCACCAGTCTATTTAAGAAGACACACTGTACTAGCAGCCCTTACTGTATGACATTGAAGCGCATGAGTGGCAACACAAATAGTGACCGTCGCCAGAACAGAAGCAATGATAGTAACCTATATGGTTCAGAGATGGTGTAAACTCTGCAGAGCGACATGTACAGTGGTTTAAAAAAAGGCTGCAATTATTTAACTGACATACAGTGTCTATTTTAACGACCACATGAGCAGCTCACAGAAGAAGGAATGAGCTGCAGAGACAGAGGTGTTGATGCACATAGAGATAGCACAGGAAGAAATGTGGTGCAGCAGGTAATACATGTCTGTGAGCAATATTATCTGGGCTATGGCACTGTTCAGATGATTCTCTGTAAATAACATCTGAATGCAAATGAGCGTGACTGCCCAGCAGGTTTATGAACGCTCGCTCTCTCAGCTGAATGTGGCCACTCAATACCTGCCTTAACCTTGGAACAAAGTTCACATAAGAAGAGAGCATGCTGGGTTTTGTGCTTTACTTAATTATCTGCCTCATCTCATGCCATTTCTCTTGGAATTCTTTGCACAAACAGTCCGCTACAATCATGTCCATTTTCAGTTCTTAGAGTTCGGATGCGCCTGATCAGCATGACGCAGTTCCCTGCAAAGAGTACACTGCCAGCAATTTACTAACAGCAAAACATGGCACCTATTTTACCCTCTGAATTAATAGCAACATTAAAAGTACTAGGAAAATAGATTTTCTCTTGCCAAGGGAGTACCTACTCCCTCACAGCCTAGACACAAGAACACATTTTATCCCAAATTAACAAAGCCCTTATAAATGATCTAATTGAATGTAAATGTATTACATAATTTAAACCCAAATCAACATAGATGAGTTTTGCAAGACATGCCAGATGTCAGTCTTCTCCCCTTATGTCCAAAAATACAAGTTAAATTGTATAGACACAAGGAATGCAACACATACAAAAATACAAACCTTCTTTTTCTCCACGGCAACCCTGCACCCGTGATTGTGCACACTCTACCAGCTGTAGACATTCAAGTATGAGGCAACCACCAGCAGAAGGTTGTGCAGTAATTCTATGGAAGAAAGATTTACGCACTAACATATAAAGATGATGGTTTCCAGACCCGGTGCATTATTCTGACTGTGTGCTGGACATGGTCATTCTATAGCTAGAGAGGGTGAAAAAAAAAGAACCAAAAAGACAACACTAATAATAAGTAATCCATGTGAAAAACAAAAGTCCTCATACACTGGGAATAACTTTATCATCTCCTGTGGATACACACAGACAAAAGCCAGCAAGGACGCTAAAAATATGCAGAAGACTTGTGGTGCAGTTTCCCAAGGCCAGAGAAAGGAAATAGACTGACAGTTTCTCCCTGACCCCTTTACTACCCCCCTGTAACCTCCTAACAACCCCCACGGGGGATCCTGTCTCTATGTGTAAAACAGACAGTCAAAAAGCATCCTGGAAACTTTAGAGCCACGAAAACAAGGGGGCATGAGGAAGTCCAATAAGCTTGTATGTGGAGGGCTCAGTCAAGAGATAATCTCGAGGCCACACAGACCAGGCGCCAAGCCCATAGAGCCTAAAAGCTCCGTGGCGCAGCAGAGCAGCGTGGTCATTGTTGTCTTTGGAAAGTAAGTAAGCAGCTTCAGCAAGGCCAGTAGTGTGAAAGCCACCTCTCTTCTTGAGTGTCTGCTCCAGACCCTGTTGTTGACATACAGGGCAGGTGCAGCTGCTCTCTACAACTGCATCAAGTAGAACCCCCTTAAAAACACACACACACACATACACACACACATAGAGCTTGGCTGTCACAAGACAGGGTTATATGGACAAAGACAAATCTACCATTTTCTTTAATATCTCTGCAACAATCAGCGAGGCACTGCTGAGTTAACACAGGGCCCACAGAGATGAAAACAATGGCTGGATTCTTCTGGCTTGAAGATGGCTATGGGAAATGGCAGGGATGCCAGGGCTGATAAGTGACCGAGAGGCTCAAGTTACTTCCAGCTGTCTGCAGCCATGCATGCCTCTGCGGAATGTATGGTTCACACATAATGCAAACCATTTCATTTGCTTAATGCTCATGAAAAATCTGGCGGACATATTAAATAAAGTCAACAGCCTCTCACTTGGGCAGGGTTTACATCACAGGAAAGAATCTCCAATCCTCCGAGGAGCGGCGCAGTGCGTCCTCAGCTGAGAAAACACAGACAGTTGAAAACTGTGACCTTGCGAGATAATGTTAACTGGATCAATAAAACCAGGCGATAGCAGAAATCCTAAAGCATCTGGATAGAGTCTGACTCAGGCTTGGTGGACAATTATGGCATTCGCAGAGCTGTGCATAGTAAATAGTGTCCACGCGGACCAGTTGGCATTGTTGGCTGTGCTTGTTTTTTTCCCTAAACCATAAAAGACAAATTTCCATATAGACACAGCAAAATAAAGACTATATTTGTCTTCTTGTAATTAAAATGACGGGAAATTAAAGTAAATATAAAATAAGGCCTGTAAAAGGTTAATAGTATTTAATACAGGCTGTATTTTTGTGCTGTAAAGCGAGTTACACTGAAAAACTAGCGCCACGCTGCATTAGCATCACCTCAATACCAGTGAGGGCCTCTTCCTGTCCATTTGGAAAATATAAGTACATTTTCAAGCTGCTGCACACTCTAAAAGGAGAGTGCTTTTGGCAGGCTTTGAAGTTCTCAGAAATAATGCTCCTTAAAAGCATCCCCTGCAATACAGAAAAACACGAACATGTATTTCGGTAAAGAGGCGTGAGCGAGCACTTCTTAGCAACCATGTAAATCCACGCTGGAGGACTTGGACATGTTTGATGTCTTTCAAGTCTTATAATGTTACACTCTTTGTAGTAGCATTGATTAGCCTTTGCTAAGGCAATAGTCATTCATTCATTCACTCATTCCCTCATTCATTCATTATCTTTACTGGAGTCTGTCTGAGGCACCAGGCAGAAATGTGGTTATTCAGTCTGTATTTCACTGAATTACATGTTGTCACAATTCTAGTCTGACATATAGAAATAAACAACACTTATTGCATTAAAGTAAGATGCCTTCATTAAGTATTCTTTCTGCACATGAACAGTCTTGTCTTGAAAACAGGAGCCTTCTGGAAAAGGATACTACAAATGCAACAAAACACCAGTAAGAAGGAGAAAGGCAGGAATAAAACTTTCTTTTTTCCTTTCTTCCCATCTCTGCGCAGTTTAGTGTTACAGTCTTTCAGTTACACCCTTTAGGCAGTAAAAACTGTCATCTAATCATATCCTCACAGTCTTAAATGCCATATACGCCCATACCAGCCTGGAAAGGGAACCTTTCTGTGGATTAAAACGGATATGAGGTTATTTTTGTAAGATCCATGATTGCATGAGGCACTCCCATCCAGACTTAGGGTGATGACTGAGGAGGTGAGCTAATATGGTACAGCGGTGATGCAAACAAGTTGTGTAAGTTCATCTGGATCCTGCCCTTTGGTTGAAAAGACAAATGTTTTGTCTTATAAATCTGTTGATCCATCTGTGATGTCTGAAAGAAAGTTTGTGCACACTCGATGTTTGTATAATGGGGTCCAATGATCAAAAAAAGATTTCAAGATGTTCAAAAAATGATAAATCAACACCACTGATGGATACTGAATGATTTAAAACCCTTTAATCTGTCTTTTTTTGATAAAAACACCAGAACACAGGTGGACAACAATATGTTTAACATATTATGATGATATAAACATGATGTTATGTGAATAGCAGCATCATAAATATAAAGATATGAGACCACATCTATTATTATCGTTGTTTTGCTCCATCTCCCGAAATTCAATCTCTACAAAACCAAATGGAGACATTCTGGAGAGCTTGTTGGATTAATAAAAGAACATGACTTGGGTACACTTCAAAGACAATAAAGTTGGACCTAAATCTCCTAAAGTGAGATAGATGGAAGCAGCGGTAACACATTGTGTGATCTGACATGTCCTCCGCACACTTTAACTAGCATTATTAGAGAGCTTGACAGGGCGGGTTTGGCCTGGCAAGACATGTTGGACACACTGCAGCAGATCAGAGGGAAGACAAGGGAAATGCTATAACACCTCTGAAACAGTGAGGCGAAAACCTGATGAGGGGATGGGAATTACTGCTGAATTAAGCACCACTTTGATTGGAAACTGATTGACCGATGGTTGGCAAAACATGAAAGAATGACCTTGAATTCTCCAAAGCGAGTATGGATTGGCTCACAGCATCTCTCCCCCCCCCTCTCTCCTGCCCACTCTCACTGTCTCTCAACACACACACACACAGCACCACGCAAACACACATCACAGGGAAAAACACATACATGGGTATCGACACACACGAGTGCTCCATCTCTGCTTTTTCGTACTCTCTTCAGTGGGGGGGGGGGAATGAACACACAGTCACGTACGACAAGCCAGAGTTGAGAGAGCAACTTCAAAGTAAGGCAGATGCAGGGACAGCACCCTCTGAATAAATTTTCTGGCCACCAGTCGATCTGCCCCCAGGCTAAGATTGTGGCTGTTCGCATCTCTCCTGACCCCTCATCAACTCCCAGTTAAAACCAATCCGACTCTAACAAGACAGTCGTAGAGAGAGGGGAGGGAGACTTATAGGTAAATATAGAGGAGGTTAAAAAAATCTTCTTTCAGGTGTTGCAGATGTAAGGAAATTTTTTTTGTCTGTTTTTTAAAGCGAAAGCAGAAGTACAGCGTGCTTTGATGAATAAATCCGTGTAAGGGGATTCATAACAACACAAAACACATGAAAGATACCTAAAATGTATAATTTGGTAATCATAGATGTGTGATTATGTCCACAAAATAATCATCACAATCATTTTTCTAGCAGCAATCACTTAATGTGCTTTATTTTCATGCCAGCAACCATTCTGTAACAATACCTTTTGTTTTTGAAATGGTGGCTTTCTCACTTTGGAATAAAACATTTCAGATACACTGTATTTTTTTTTAATTTATCACATTAGTGTTATATCTCACTGTGCTGTTACAGCTTACTGCGAACAACAGTCAACTTACTGCATGCCAACGGAGCTTAATAGCACCCTGTTGAAACTTAGACATGTGTGAGAAGTGTCAGTATTTAAGAGATATTCCTCTTCTGCAACTGCTTATGAATGTCATTATTATTTTTCTGTGTTGACTTGTTTTAATATTTGATTTCTTTATTAATCATTCATGAGGCTATGGTGCATGAGCACTGAATATTTGTAATTACACCTGCTGGGACGTGCACAGTCCGTTATATCTCTGACATGTGGTACGTTTAGGAAAAAAAATCTGCATTTTCTCTATTTTGTTTTGGTTTTGGGTATATAAAACTACATTGTGGGTCAGTGTCACACTACAGGGTTGCATCATAAATCTGGATGAACAAAATGAACATCTTGTCTGAGCATCATTTTGAAAATGCATTCTCTGCATATTGTTGCCCAGGATAACAATGATATGTACCCTGAGGGCAAATATTCACCTGTGTGTGTGCGTACAAACATGTATTTCTGTGTACAAGAAAACCACTAACAACCCGGTGTGCAATTCATGGAAGATGCAGTATGCAACTGTAGCCTATGTATGTTTCTTTTAACCGCATACAAATACACACACTGACGTGCACGCACACACAAACACCCAGGAGGAGTGAGGATCTAATGAGGCCCGTGGAGACACTGCTGAATTGTCAGTCAACTCTCAGCTTGCTGACATGCGGCCCACAACATCAATGACTTCTTTTCTCAAACAGGGAAAGCCTGTCGAATTGCATCAGACGTAAAAAGAAGTCTTCGGACTTGGACTGAGAAAAGTGAAAATAGGACGGGTTAAAGAAATGCTCTAAGAGAACTTAACTTATATGTGTTACACCTTGGAACTTTCCTGCAACTTTCAGCGCTTTGTGAGCAAACGGCACACGTCTTTGTCATGCATTTAAAAACACATCTCCAAGTCACGATTAAGATTTATGTTCAGGAACAAAGAAAAAAATAGTTGTAACCACTTCCCTTGTTCTTCCAGGACTGCTTGCAAAACCGGGCCTCCAATCCTGTTCCTCAAATTAACACAATGGGGGCATGTCTTTCAGTCTAGAGAGAGAGAGAGAGAGAAAAGGCTTGTCCTGTCATAGGAGGCCTGGATGTTCAGAGGCGTGTTGCCTCACTCTGTCGTGCCTACAGTTGTGCCATAATGGGCCACGCTTGCTTATCCCAGGTGTTATTGTCTTTTCCCAGCGCATTGTCTCAGGACACACAGACATGCAATTTACATGGCAGTGTGTAATTATGACTTTCTCGCTG